>NC_089729.1:4663963-4981671 GCF_035083965.1 Branchiostoma lanceolatum | reverse complement strand
TAAACTGCTTATTGTGGTGGACAGTCAGAATACTGTCATACAAAGCCTCTTTTCCTATTGTAAAATGTACTGATTTTGTTGTTAACTTACTCCTTGGCCCAAATATTTATTTTGAGCCCAGATCAAGGTCTTTAAAAAAATGGGAAAGAATAAAAATAAGGAAGTTACGTAGTTTGGTATACCATGTGCTGCAAGTTCAGTCACAACTGGACTTTGAGGTGTGCATGTTTTTATTGAAATTAGTAGCCAAATTAGGAATGTTGCCATGACTTTGCAATAGACTGGGCCCATAGCTCCACGTACCTTCGACAATATGTAGAAATGAAAATGAATATTTGGCGGACCTGCAGTCCCTTTCCCATTGGTCGAGCTGGTCATTGGTCGAGCTATCATTGGCTAATCTGCAAGTTGTGATGGGCAGTCAGAATTGGTCAACTGTATGGTAAGATCAATAACCTAATCAGTACAATGTAAATCATTTGAATTTTAATCTCCCCCGATCAAAGGCACAAGTATAAAGTCTGCTGAATGGTGTGATCTCACTCTCATGACATGTAACCATGAAGTAGCCTCCACCAGGCGTTTCCACTGGGGTATGGATTGTAGAATATGGCAAAAAAAGGAATAATTGGTCAGGAGAGTCAGTCCACGGTAAGGTTAACATGTCGCCCTCGGAACTGCGCCTGCAAATGAAACCCTATGGTGGCAAACTTGAACTTCCCTCAAAATATTCTTCCTACAGCCCGCGTAGTTTGTCTAGTAGAGACTATGTACTGAGTAACTAGAGAGCGTTTTCATGTAACACCATAAATACACCAATATATGGATGCATCTATTTGCATTTCTGTGAATCATGGCTCAAGTATTTTCAGATATCTAGAGATGGTCTGACCCTCTCAAATGACAAACTGTAGCAGTGTATTTGCTCAAAAGGAGAGAATACCAGAATACTAAATATGGCAATGCTGACTTATTTGACTGATGGCGTGATGCCGTGCTCGTATGAATTTTAGTCCCAGAAAAAGGTTTGCAAGTTGCAACCATACCGTAAATCATACGAAGCTGAAAAAATAGAAAATATATGCCGTAAATTGTAAATAATGTCCTAAAAAGGATACTGTCATGCAAAGCCTCTTTTCCTATCTTCAAATGTGTTGATTTTGTCGTTAACTTACTCCTTGCCCCAAATAGTTATTTCGAGCCCAGATCAAGGTTTTTAAAGAAAATGTGAAAGAAGGAAAAATAAAGAAGTTACATAGTTTGGTCAAGGACACCCATATAACGTTCTTGGGTATACTAGTACCATGTGCTGCAAGTTCAGTCACTTGTGAAACCTTCCTGAACACGAAGACAACTTTTTTTTCGCACACACGCATTGATTTTGCAGTCCCCATATGTGATCCATATAATTACATCAGTGTAGCCTAAAAAAAATGTTGTGTACACTTGAGCTATGATCAATTGAAATGTAAATCAAGAATCTGCCTGTTTCATTGAAATGGAAAATGAGGGAGATTATCCTCTATTGTATACTAGTGTGAATGGTCAAACCTAGAAGTTGCCAGGGAAATTTGAATTTGTATGTCATACAATCACATAATTACAACTCTATAGGTATGCAAATTTACATGTCTGACTTTGCCAGACTCAACCAACCAGAAAATAACATTGCGTGCAAACACACTATTTCCATCGGAATGGTATGGAATTTAAAGTAACATTACAGACAAGTGCTAAGACACAGAGGAATGTTATTCCATATACAGTGTTTATTCACACAGTGTTACAAGACGCACCCATGTGTTACACAGTCATCGTTTATACCATAACAGACCAGGTTTACAAGTACAACACGTATGATCGCTGCAGACACAGTCCACAATGTTCAAAATTATCTTTTAGAAAGATATTGCCTTGTGAGGATCTACATATACAACTAATACAGATCTCCAAGCAGATGTACAGTTCCATTTTCTACTTCACTCAGAGGGGGCAAGTCTGTCTCTGTGCGTGTTTCTGACCTGTTTAAGGTATGCCATCTAGATTGCCTTGTACATCTTTTTCCAACATTTTTCTTTTCAGTTTCAACTGGTACATTCTTTCTTCACTTTGCTTTAGAGTTTAACTTAGGAAGACGATGTGCCATTTGAAACATATACTACTACTAGTACTACTGTTGCCGTAGTAGTACATGTAGTAGTAGTAGTAACAGTGTATGTTTCAAGTGGCACCTTCATATTGGTTAGAAAATGTGCCACTTGAAACATATACAAATGTCTGGAAAAAGGCATACAAATATTACCTAAAGTTGTACACATATGCCTGGGAATTAAAACATACATATGATCTGCTGCCTTAACAAGAGAAAACAAATCAATATTATTAGTATGAAAGTTCATCTGTGTTTGTTTGAACCTTTGTTGGTAGGTTACATACTAGTACTGTAAATGCATTTACTTTAGCAGTGGTTTTATTTCACACATGTCGCAGTAGGAGGGAAAAGGACGTTTTCGTGTTTTTGACGTTTGCAAAACAATTCTTTAGCATAGCAGAATTACAAAACACAAATTGAATATATTTCCATTATGATGTTGCTATAAGATGTTAAAGCAAAAACTGTGAGAATAAAACCACAGCTAACATTCGACGCTTTACAGTAGTAGTTACAGTGTTACACAGTAAAATCAATAAATATTTGATTTATCTATAAAGAAATGGACTTCAATACATGAGCACTTACAAAATGATGTCAGCTGAGCTGTATCCCAAAGCCAGCACTTTTGTTAGCAACAGTGGTCCTTGTTTCAATTCGATAATATACTAAAAAAAATGTTAATCTACATATGCAAAACTGTATACAGTAATAGAAAATGAAATGTTGGATCCCATCAAAACATAGATATCTACAAAAAGAAATGTTACATTGCCAAGCTGTGCATATGTAAAGTATTACATGTATGCAACATATCAGTGTTCCATAATAACACACTCATGATTGTCCATTGCTTATAAACATTAAAACAGACATAATTTTGAACCATAATGTGTGGGAAATTCGTTCCATTTAAAAACTTCAAGTGGGGCAGTCGCAGATTTCTTAAAAACTGGGGTGTGGGAAGTTAAAAACTACTCATGCTCAATTTACATAGATATTGTAAAGTTGAACAAAAGAAGGGAAGGTAAAAAATTACTTTTGTCTTTTCCGATAACGATAGCCCTTTAGACATTTATATACATGTATACAATATGAATTTCACTTAAAAATTTAACATTATCTTCATTCAATAATGATAGTTGTGCTTTCCACGAGATATATACATTTCCGAGTCAACCTGTGGTCACTTTTCACTGCCCATGTGGCATTTCCAGTTGTTTATTGACCAAATTCCTTTACAAATAAGACACACAGGACTGCCGTTCCCACTTGCGTGTCACCTCCCCCTCTTTTTCTGCTGTCTCAGCATCTTTCTCTTCTTCTTGATCATCTGATACAGCGCTTCAAGTCCTTCTGTCAACCCTTCTCCGATAATTGCACATGTCGGTTGAACGTGGCACAAGTTGGTGGTCCTAATGTCGTTCACGGACAAGGTTTCTTCGACTTCTTGGGCACTTAGGGCGCCCGGAAGGTCTTGTTTGTTGGCGTATATAAGGATAGGCACACCCTGGTGTTCCGTATACCTTGCAACTCGAAAAATCTCAGTCCTAGCTTCATCTAGTCTCTCTTTATCCACACTGTCCACCACGAAGACGATTCCGTCCGTACCTCTTGTGTACGGTCTCCAAAGTGGCCGGAGTTTTTCTTGACCGCCGACGTCCCATACTTTAAACACCATGTTGTTTCCGACCTCCCCTTTAAACTGGACATGTTCTGTGTTAAAACTCACGGTCGGTAAAGCGTTCACGAACTCTCCCAGCTTGAGTCTGTACAACACCGTGGTCTTGCCTGCAGAATCCAAGCCTAGCATGACGACGTGGAGCGGTTTGAAGCCGGGAATCCTTCGGAGAAGACTGCTACCCTGCCCACCCATCACTGTAGTACACGTACGGTAGCTCACGGAACCTCACGCCACAACATCGTATCAAGTTACACAGCAAGCGTTGGTTCAGCGGTTTGGCTTCCGATTCTGTAGCCTACAGCCTTCTAAACCATCCGGTATTTTCTAGGACGACGTTCTTTTCTTGGGAAAGGATGAGAAGACACTTGTTCACGAGCTGTAGGCAGACACCGAAGCCAAACAAGTCGAAAATCCTTGAGCCGAGGACGGACAGACTACGGCTTCGGTGTCAAACGTTTCCGCTGCCGACGAGTAAAAATCCGCTGTACCGTCTGTACCTTGCTTCCAGAAGTTCAACCGTTCAGATCCTCGTGTAAGGCACTTGGTAAGGAAACGCAGCTCCTTCAAGATTTCCCTCCTTCCGTGTGTGTTTTCCTTCCGAGGAACGAAGATGGCGCGACGCTGGTCCGCTTCGGGTCAAGTGAGCGGGGGTGAGGCTGGTGGAGTGGGGGATGTCTCCGAGTGGCGAGTATGGCTAGTAGTATGGCCATCACAGGCGGGCCATGACAGGCGGGCCACGACAGACGGAATGTAACATTTCATGTGTGTAGGGGTGTGCGGCCCCAAACAGAACGGCGTGCAGAGCTAGAGGCGCCACTTGCCATTCCCAGATTATGTGAGGATGAGTGAGTGGGGTGTACAGCTGTAGGAAGTGCAAAATCGTACGAAATGGAACAAAATCGAAAGAAATGGAATTAAGTGGATGGATGAACTTTATTCCTCGACAGTTGTACATGGTACAATGTATGGCAAGAATGACAAAGCAATTTATAAGCATAGTCTATTCTTAAAACTATGACTATAGGGATATGGACGTAAAAGGCGTAATGACATATTCTGTCTGTTACAATACATTCTCTCTTTTGTAAAGCGCTACAAATGCATTGGCTTAAGTACGTAGATATATATAAGTAGCTTGAAAATGTCTGTGTTTGTCTTTGGCAATTTTTTTGGATACTAGATTTACAGGTGATCATATTTTCGCCTATCTACACATTCTACAGTACTAGTATAGGCTGGACATTAGAAAATGATATTCATCTTCAACGCTATCTTGACATGAGGGACATCGTCTCTGGTTGGCTAAATTACATTATAATACCGACCTTTTTCTATTTCTAGGCTAGGCAGTGTGCACGCACTGATTCTTAATTTGTTATATCAACTAAAAAAGATTTATCACGAATTGATGAAATATGATTTATTTTTTCATTGTGAAATTGAACGAAGTGGAATGAATTTGAACGAAAATAAACGAAATGGAATTAAATAAAACGAAATGGATCAAATTGAACGAAATCGAACGAAGTGGAATTAAATGGATCCTGAATGAAATTGATCAAATTGGAATTTCGGCAGGGAGTCTGCCCAAATCACCCGGCTAAGTCGGACCACCGCGGACGGCTTCGTGGCTCCGCCAGGCGACCGATCAGGGTGCGTGAGGTGTCAGGCGGCCCCGATGGTAGCGGGGGTGGCGGCGTGACGGGCTCGGGCGGGGAACGGCTAAGGTGTGGGCGGTTGGCGGGAGAGGTCGCCTCTGGCCTCCGATGTGACCAAGTTGCGGTGGTTTTCATTGAAAAGAATGTTGCTCAATCTACCTTGAGAAAGTGGTCATTTTTTTACTGGGTCGGGAAATGACGGCAAGAAATCGCACACTCTCTCGCCAGTCGTTTTGTTACCCCGCCGACAAGGCTGCCACTCCCGGCGAGGGCAGCCGAGATCGACAACCGGCTTGGAAGGCGGCAGCTCCTCCACTCTTGCGGGTGAAGACGACCGTGCCGAGGGCGACCGGAACGAGCGCCGGGGCAATCCTCCGTGGAGGCGAAGCCCGGGTCCGTCTTTCTCCTCGGAGGAGCGACCCGCCCAAAGGCAACGGCTTGCCCCTTCCGTCTGCGTGCGAGTAAGCCTTGCAGACTCGGTGGTCGGAGACCCGGCCGTCCGCCTCCTCGTCGAACAGTCGGTCATGAGAGTGCGGGAACGTTCCTGCATGACGGGACGGCTCGGGTGTTGAAGGGAAGCAACGGTCAAGTGTGGCCGGGAATTCTGCATTCAGGCTCCCGAGGGTTCGCGGCCACTTTTACGGCGCGATCCCACCTTACGGCAGCGACGGACTCGGCGGGCTGTCCTCTCGATCGGGACGGCAACGGTCTGGAGGAGCGCCACCGTCCCCGCACTTTAAACCGCAACAGTACATCCTTCGGCCTGCACGGGCCTGCCGCCTTTTAACTGCACATCGGAACGGGTCGGCCACCATCCCCGCACTTACACCGCATCGGTACGGCCTGCACGGGCCTGCCGCCCCTTAACTGCACATCAGACCGGGGTCGGCCACCGTCGGCCACCGTCCCCACACTTACACCGCATCGGTACGGCCTGCACGGGTCTGCCGCCCCTTAACTGCACATCAGACCGGGGTCGGCCACCGTCCCCGCACTTACACCGCATCGGTACGGCCTGTACGGGCCTGCCGCCCCTTAACTGCTCATCGGAACGGGGTCGGCCACCGTCCCCGCACTTACACCGCATCGGTACGGCCTGTACGGGCCTGCCGCCCCTTAACTGCACATCGGAACGGGGTCGGCCACCGTCGGCCACCGTCCCCACACTTACACCGCATCGGTACGGCCTGCACGGGCCTGCCGCCCCTTAACTGCTCATCGGAACGGGGTCGGCCACCGTCCCCGCACTTACACCGCATCGGTACGGCCTGTACGGGCCTGCCGCCCCTTAACTGCTCATCGGACCGGGGTCGGCCACCGTCCCCGCACTTGCATCGGTACGGCCTGCACGGGCCTGCCGCCCCTTAACTGCTCATCGGACCGGGGTCGGCCACCGTCCACGCACTTGCATCGGTACGGCCTGCACGGGCCTGCCGCCCCTTAACTGCACATCGGAACGGGTCGGCCATCGTCCCCGCACTTTATACCGCATCGGTACGACCTGCACGGGCCTGCCGCCCCAAAACTGCACATCGGACCGGGGTCGGACACAGTCGGACACCGTCCCCGCACTTACACCGCATCGGTACGGCCTGCACGGGCCTGCCGCCCCTTAACTGCACATCAGACCAGGGTCGGCCACCGTCGGCCACCGTCCCCGCACTTACACCGCATCGGTACGGCCTGTACGGGCCTGCCGCCCCTTAACTGCACATCAGACCGGGGTCGGCCACCGTCGGCCACCGTCCCCGCACTTACACCGCATCGGTACGGCCTGTACGGGCCTGCCGCCCCTTAACTGCTCATCGGAACGGGTCAGCCACCGTCCCCGCACTTAAACTGCATCGGTACGGCCTTCACAGGCCTGCCGCCCTTTACCTGCACATCGGAACGAGGTAGGCCACCGTCCACGCACCGATACTACTTCGGGCGGCAGCGGGCAGGCCAGGGCAGCCCAGCGCACACAGGCACGGACTCTGACATCGGAACGGCGCTCCTCCCTCAGGACAGGCCTCAGCACCAAGGACATGCATCGCCGGCGGACTAGACTTTTTCCCCGCGGGAGAGCGGTATCGCCTCGGGAGCTATAATAGGTTTGAATACCAGGCTACTCCGAAGGAGGCGCCAAGCATATCTTTGCTTTCTCGGCTGGATTCTGACTTAGAGGCGTTCAGTCATAACCCTTTAGATGGTAGCCTCGCACCATCGGCTCATCAACCGAGCGCCTGAACCAAATGTCTGAACCTGCGCCGGTTCCTCTGGTACTGAGCAAGATTACCATTGCAACAACACTTCATCAATAGGGTAAAACTAACCTGTCTCACGACGGTCTTAACCGGGGCCCAGCCCGACGTCTCCGGGTTCGCTTTCCTTGCCCACTGGACGACCCGGTGCGAGGCCGGGCGCCCATCTCCGCGTTAGCGAATAAGATGTGCCTTTCGGGCGTGGGCGGCCCGCGTGGGCGGCCCGCGCCGAAGGTTTCGGCTCTCAACGCGGCGGCCCTCCTACTCGTCGTGGCTTGGCTCGGCCGGAGCATACTGCCGCGACGGCCGGGCATGTACTCGACGCTCCGGCGCATCCATTTTCAGGGCTAGTTGATTCGGCAGGTGAGTTGTTACACACTCCTTAGCGGATTCCGACTTCCATGGCCACCGTCCTGTTGTCTGTATCGACCAATACCTTTTCTGGGGCCTGATGAGCGTCCGCATCGGGCGCCTTACTTAACCCGGCGTTCGGTTCATCCCGCAGCACCAGTTCTGCTTACCACTTGCATTCAAGGCCCGGCTCCACGCGAGCGGCGACGGCAATGATCCCACCTCGGACCGACGGACGGCCCTTCACCTTCATTGTCCCTCTTGGTTTTGTACTATATCCGTGTTTTAGGACGGGTCGGGTGGGCGACCGGACATCGCCGCTGATTTCGGCCGCCCTGCAGCTGCCTGGCGCATCCGTCGCCGACGACGCGCGGGCCGTTGTAACGCACTGGCTGTGGGAACAGTCCGTCTCGGTGGAAACAACACGCGAAGGGGCCAGTGCCCGACCCCTGTCCCTGCCCCGAAAGGCGTGGGGCAGCGTGGCGGTCGATTGCTTGTCCTCGGTCCGACAGCGGGCGCAGCGAGACCCGAAGGCACCAGGCACATTCCGCGGGGACGTGGCCGCCGTCGAACCGGTCGCAGCGCTCCGCACGGAAGAAGTTTGGCGAGTCTGCACACCCCGACGCCGGCCGATCGGTCTTGCGATCAATGCTCGGCCGGCGGAGTGCTGACAGACGTCCTGGACAGCGCAGGCAAAGAGCCAGGAGCGCCCATGCCGACCCGCTTGGCGGCGGACCCGGCAGCTCCCTTGAAGCTTTGTCGGGTGCCTCGAGTTTCCGTCGTTCCCTATCCTGCTAAACCAGCGAGCCACCCCGAGTAGCCTCGTCGAGGACGGAGTCAGGTCCTCCCGGTGAAAAGTTTGGGCGGGTGAGCGCAACTGGGGCCGCAAACATCCTGGCGGAGGGGCGTCGCGTCGTGAGTCTCCGTGGGGTAACAGGTCAACTCGCCCCAAGTCCAACAATTTACTACCAACTCACCCTCTTCTAAATATTACTTTACATGCTAAGAAAGCCTTGTGACTCTAATTTCAACCTTCTCTTCTCTGCGCATTTAACGCTGATGAATGCCGGGGGCGCCGGCGGGCCATGTTGTATGTCTAGCCGGGTGAGACTAGAGCTAGCGGCCGTACACGGTGGCACGGCGGGCCGACATGCCGACCGGGTCCGCCAGCCGAGTACGTTGCTAAATACGTGCTCAGCAAAAAAGAAATGTTGAATTAGAGTCACACCGTTTTGTTAGCACATGTACAAGTAATACTAGTATTTAGAAGTAGGATTCATGCATATAAAACCAGTATTAGTAGGCATCTTTCCATCTTTTCAGATGATGGTAGAATTCTGGATTCGGCAACTTCTCATGTGGCTCTGAAGTCCAATCCTGGCGTGACAGTCTCGTCCACAGTTTGGACATCAGAGGAGATCTAAGGTTGCTGTCTCTCTTTCCTTCTTTGTCTTCCCTGCTCTATAAAACCAGTATAAAACCAAGTTTAATAAGCCCTAATTTGGGGTGAGTTGGTAGTGAGTAGTTAGGGCGAGTTGGACTTGGGGCGAGTTGACTAGGATTCGTCTGCGTGGTATGGTTGAGTGAGTCTCACGGCGGGGCCTAGGTGAGACGGCTCTTCTCTTGCACCCCGGTACGATGTTGTGGTCTGTGCCTCGATGCAATCGGTTTAGCGGGCGAGTGACCTATCCTTAAACGTCGGACTTCGAGCGGGTGTCCCGCAGTCCAAGGCCTCCTTCGGGCAGAGGGCGAGAACTGCTCTCGGTCGCCGCCGGCCAGCCACCGGCGACGACTGGTTGTTACACTCCCCGAGGTCTTCAAAAGAAGGGCGGGCGTAATCGACCCCGTCATTCCTGGCCCGGGCCGGCCGGAGTCCAGGGGCCGCAGCGGTCTTCCCGGCGGGTACCGGTTCGCGGTGCGACTCCCAGCCCTTCCACTTGTTCGCCGTCCATCACCTGGAAGGGCGACTTCCCTGTCTCTGAAACGACGGTGCCTAGAGGCTTTTGATGTAGAATAAAAAATAAAAAAAAACATTTAGCGGTGGATCACTTGGCTCTTGTGTCGATCGATGAAGAAACAACCAGCAGCTGCCAGAAGTAATGTGAATTGCAGGACTCTTCGAACGCACTCTGCGGCCCAGGGTCAGTCCCGGGGCAACGTCTGGCCGAGGGTCGGTTTTACCTTCAATCGCGTCAAGCCTCTCTCTCTCTCTCTCTCGAAAGTTTCAGTTCCGCTGTAATATGTGATTGCTACCGTCTATGAAGCCCACATTTTATGGAGAGATATATCCCAATAAGTACACAAGTACAGTACTGTCTAAGACGACCACCTGGGACCGAAGAAAAGCAGTCTTCTTGGACAGGTGGTCTTCTTCACACTTCACTTCACTGTTCATCATGACAGAGCTCGAGACATAACGGTTTCCAAATTAATGGTGAACTGTATACTGTATTTTTCATACATACATGTTGTCAATCTATAACTAGACTTTTTAGACTCTACACTACCCATGTACTATTACACGTAACAGTATTCCCAGTATCTATATTAACACCGGTGTGCTTGTTAAGCCATGCCCCTAGGTCATTCTTAGGTCAGACTGCCAGGACTGGCTGAAATTGAACTTATCTCAAAGAGCCAAGCCCCCAGGACATTGTCGGAGTGCCAGGAGAGGCTGAAATTCAAAATGCTGACTCTTTACTATGAAAAAGCATTTATAACTGGACCTTTTGGTCTCTGTCATTTTCATAACACTCATACCATTATTTCAATAGCTATCAGCAGTGTGCTATAAATGCTATGGGTGTGAAATATCCTTTTGAATACTACCTATTACTAGTATCAGTATTATAAAATGCCCTGTGCTTCACATGCATCAAGAATGCAATCAGAAAAACAACATCTATAGTGATTGACATCCAGGGTGGAAAGAACTTTATTTCAGGATAGGAACACAGACTTTCTTTATTTTAGCTGACTTAAAAAAGGCACAATGATGAAATTAACAGTATACCTATACTTATTATAGAAAAGTCATATCAAAGATGTTTTTCCATACATAGAATAAGATAAATATTTCTCCAAAAGTGTACACGACCGGCTATCATGCTCCTGACATCAATGATGCAATTAACTTTATATAAGGAAAGCAAACGGTGAAAAATCACATCAAAGATGTTTTCCATACATGGATATTCACATTGATTTGCTGTAACTTTCTCCATATACAACCGGCTACCATACTCCTGATATCAATGATGCATTAATCTCGATTGGAAGATGACATGGCATTGACAGCACGCTGTCTGTAACTTGTTCTGTAAAAATTTGTCACCTTTACATAATGGTCACTAATATAAGTAAGTGGACTGCTGCTATTATAACAACTTGTTATTGAGGATCTCCCATACCATGCTTCTTCTGAAGTAGGCCATGTGTGTCTGTAAGGAGAAATACAGTACTTGTTTGTCACTGTTTGTACATTATAAGTTATCATTAAGGTAGATGGGTATTCCAACAATCATGGATGGGAGACAATGAAAAAAACTATGAAATGTATTCAAATTGAACTGTTATAATGAATTCACAGTGCCACAACTGGCCAAGATAGTGGGAATATGGTATGAATCCAGCATACTACCATATTTTCCTCAAACCCTCAAACATAGATTGCAAACACTATTTTAGTAAGATCTAGATACCAACTTACATAGCCCTTTTTATCATAAGCCAAGGCGAACATATTCATAGAATCATAGAGCAGAATGATGCCTACCTGGTCAAAGATTATGCTTGTGTCCCAACTGGCGTACTCAGCGAATTTACAGGCAAACACTCAACAGTCACTAGCATTCATCTGCTGTGGGATGTTCTGCAGAAGAAACAGAGATCCCAACAGTATCAGATAGACTTACAGACTCTTGTCTAAAGCACATCCTAAAATAACAAGCAAACTGACAGTTTTACCTCAGGATACTGTGATGTCCAATCAGACAAGTCCAAGTTGCTTTCCTTCTTGTCCTTGTGCTCTGCTTGTTGGTAATCTGTTGGTGATAAAGTAAAAACAAAGCAAAGGTTTAGACAGCAGTATGTTAATATTCTCAGTCCAAATGTTTTCTGGATAGTGAAGCTACATGTACACTTTGTATGGTGAACAATCCCATTGCATGGTAAAAGACAAAATAAATCAACCCATCCCACCCATGGAGTCATAATACTTGATGCATTTGCTTCTCATGCCCAATACCTGAACACAACACATAAACAAGAGTCTTAGGACCCAAAATCTCCATGAAACCTTTTCTTTTATTAAACCTGTTCCCCCCATTCTATATCGCTTAATGGTATGACCCCTGGCCACATGTTGGGGGCTCAGGTTCCACAGTGACCCACTTTCGTAACAGCTGTTAGTAGTGCTACAATGGCCAAAACTGCAAATTTAGATTTCCCCATTACTTAGGCAAATTAAGTCCAATTTGCATAATTTGCACTTCATTGTATACAACCCTCTCTAAGCTACTTGCCAAGTAAATAACATGAAAATCTGTTGCTCCTTTCTTCAGTTATTCTCCTTTGAAAATATTTACAAACACGCCATTGCAGTTCCAGTGACACATACCAGGGGGCCCAAAATCGACCTTGACCTTTCTCCTCCCAGCACCTACCCATGTACCAAATATCATTTCAATCCATCCACACGTTCTTCAGTTATGCTGATTTTAAGCGTCCGGTGACACATACATACATACACTGTGACACAAACATACACACACGCGCACACGCACGCAAACACAATAACTTCGCATGATTTGCACTTCAGTGTGTACATCTCCGTCCAACCTACCTGCGTACCAAATAACATGAAAATCTGTTGTTCCTCTCTTCAGTTAAACCCCTTTAGAACATTTTTACAAATAGGCCATTGCAGTTCCAGGGACACAAACCAGGGGGCCCAAAATCGACCTTGACCATTCTCCTCTCAGCGCATACACACATACCAAATATCATTACAAACCATCTACACGTTCTACAGTTATGCTGACTTTAAGTATCCGACGACACACATGCAAACGATTTATCTCCTTACTTATGCAAATTCGGTCTCATTTGCATAGTTTGCACTTAAGTGTGTACAACTTGGTCTAACCTACCTGTGTACCAAAGAACATGACGATCTGTCGATCCACTCTTCAGTTCTTCTACATTTAAGATTTTAACAAATACGCCATTGCAGTTCCAGTCACACATGCCAGGAAGCCCAAAATCGACCTTGACCTTCCTCCACCTAACACCCACCCACATACCAAAAATCATTTCAATCCATGTACAGGTTCTACAGTTATGGCGACTTTAAGCGTCCGGTGACACAAACATACACACAGACACCAAACGCAAGCAAAACAGTATCTCATGAAAAAGCCTTTTTTCATGGAGATAATAACAAAGTTAACACAGAATACCAAAACATAGGGCTATGGACACTTTACATCTGTTTAGGAAGTAAAAGACTCATTGTAACAAGTTATACACCCACCTGAATATTACCTCTGTCCATAACCATATTCATGTTAACATTGATGATCTGTTGAAGATAAAGAAAAACAATCTTTAAACCATGTAAATTGAAACCTTCATTGTACATTTATATGTTAAACAAATGGATTTAACTTTTGTTTTATGTTTGTCAGGAATTAATTTCATGCTAGGAGGGTTCAACTTCATGGTTGAAAGTCATGTCTCATGTGTAATGCTATGAGTTTGCAGTTAAAATGATGAACATAGCACAACTGCTGATAAATCAAAATTTACAACATATGCCACAAACACACATATATAATACATGGGCCTCCTACCATATAGCACAAACGCTGAGTATCATTCAAGTGTTGTTGGTATTTGAATGTCAACACAAATGGACTTCCATCCTAGTCTCTATATTTTCTTACTCACTGTGTGTAAAAAGATTTTCTACAAGGTACATGAACACATAAGCGTGCTTATTTTGTCGTTAAGCCAGTTGAGTTCAGCTAAAGTGCACATGCACCCTATATTTCAAGCCCAGAAAGTACTTGTAAGTATAATAGTTGGTAAAAGCAAGAGGCCTTTATTAAGCTTTCTCAGTGAAAAAATTCTACAGGCAAAATTAACTCATTACCCAGCTTGTTTTTCCAGCCAGTCGTATGTGTCTTGCAGAGCCATAGTTATACCCTAGGACAGGAGCACAAAAGTAAATACAACACATTCAATATCAGGAAATGATCAATACTTGGGACCTGGGACTTAGACCTTAGGTCCTTAGATGTCAGAGATGTACAAAGAACATTTTCATAGTAGAACACATTGTGAACCATTTCTAAACCTAATACAATTATATGATTTATGGTACATCAAGCAAATCTGCTTTAAATAATATTCATCACCCTTTACAGTGGTACCCAATATGCTATGATCATTGGTGGTGTCAGGGGTAGGGCATCATGGAGAGCTTGTTAATTATCATTTAAAATGACGTCATATGTTACTGTAATGTACTTAGTAACTACTTGCTGTACATTTGATTAGGGCTGATTTCGTGTCACTCATTTTGAAATTCCTAAACTTCTGTTTTGTGACTTAAACTCACTATAAGCAGCCAGAAGAGCAAATGAAACATGCATGTTGTGATCTGAATACTTTATACTATAAATTATTATGTAACTTTTATAAGAATATAACGTTACGTTATAATGATTAATACTAAATTTTACAGATCATGATCAGAATCATAGGACTAGAAAAATAACTAGTAGTTAATCAATGAATTTAGATTGTGGATGTCTCCTTGCCCCAAGTAGAAGTGCATTGCACACAATTAAATAATTTTACCTTGAAGAACTGCAAGATGGATCTTTTACATTGCTGTTCATAGCTTTGTTGTTGTTGTTTCGCCAGACGTGGTCTCTCTATAGGCGTAGTACGATCTTCTGCTCCAAAATGAGGCATAGTACAGTCATATTATGGCAAACCAGGCCATAAAACATGCCATCGTAATGCTGACGAATCATAAAACCTCACGTAGTACATAAAACGACATAAATTCCAGCAGAATTAAGGGTTATCACGTCAAATTCCGTCCTCACTACTCTGTTCTCGCCATCCGAAGCCGCCATCTTGGTCTGTGAAGTTGCAGTGACGTAATATGGCCACCACAGGCGATTTGGCCGCCACAGACGATGTCCCGGATGTAGGGCCACGACAGACGAAATATACTGTATACTCTTGCTCGGAGTAGATCCCAGATGGGCTGGTGACGTGACGGGACGCCAGGGCAACCCTAGCGGTCTCACACCGGCGTTTCGTGGTCTGTTTCAAAAAGTAAACACCGGTACGCCACAACTGTACATCTGCTTTTATACATCTCAAGTCAAATATGAACAAAAAATACTACAATATCTTTTAGATTATGCTCTTTCAAAGTATTGGGAGGGTTTAGTTTGGAGTAAAAAAAAATAGGATAGCGGTTTAGGGAATGGACTCTTCCATCTACCATCTGCTTGGAGATTTGTGGCATGCCAGGGAGGTTACTGTTTCTCACGGGCGTGGGCTAGTGTGAATGTGTGAATTGGACTTCACAAAAACTTGTCAATGACTCTCGATCGGATTCTTGGTGGTGGGTGGGTGTTTGTCTAGCGTAGATACCATGGTGACGCGATCGTGGGAACGGTTAGGAAAGGCCCGCTCCTAAACATTGCTGGTTGAAACTTTGACCAAATAGGGAGAAGTTTTGAGAACGATATTTGCCAGTGGGACTGTCATTGAGCCGGTTAAAGGGGAAATGAGTTTTGTCGGTAGTCGGACTAAGGCGCCACAGCTGGCATTATGATGTCTATATAGCAAGTTTTTGTTTATAAGTTTGTTTTTTGTAATTGTAAATAAGTACTGGTTAGTTCAGTGCTAGTTCATAGTGACGATGAAGAAGAGTGATGGATGTTACTCGAAACGTCCGGAAATAAATCTCCAAATTCTTATCTAGTTGTAGAGTCTGAATTCTCTTTATCTATATAGCAAGGCTCTTCTAATCACAACTAAGGTCACAACCAAGTGTGACAAGCGCGTTTCGATGACTGTCTGTCATCTTCCGATCAAGACATTTAAATACCGTACATACTAAATCGCGCAAATCTCGAAATCGCGAAATCGCCCTGAGTCGCATTCCTTCACACCAGGGGTCGAACGAGCGCGAGTTGTAAAATCGCGTCCAACAGATTGATAAACGGCGGACGCGTTATTCGATTGTCACCACTCTTACTGTTGTGTTCAATGACCTTCTTGTACTTCATCTTGAGTTTTTTTTACCTATAATAGTGCGGCATTACTTCCATGTTTTCGCGTATTTGGCCAACTCAGGCAGTCGCCACTTCAGCGTACACGCTCTGGTTTCGGTGGGATCCCTTGAGTTTCTTCTGAATCCTCACATCCCCGAAGATGGCCATCAGTACATGCGTTTTCGTCATTCCATACGCCAAAATCGCCGCCCGATTCTGACATATTTCCGCCGCATTCGGCGTAATATTCCAACAAGCTAGGAGGTAGATGAACATCGTATAATGAGCGGAAAGACTGAATTTGCAGATGATCCCTTGACCCATGACCGGGTCAATATGCAAAGTAAAGCGCCCAACGCGCATCAAGGCGATTTCGAGCGTTCATACTAAGTCGGAATGCAGGCAAATCGCGAGTAAACCACCTCCGGAGGTGGTTTCGCGGAAAGCGATTTCGGGCGATTTCAAATGCGATTTGGAGCGTTCATACTAAGCACATTATCGCGATTTACGCGATTTCGCGATTTCCGCGATTTAGTATGAACGGGCTGGCAAGTCAGTCAGTCAGTCACCAACCAACCTGATGAAATTATTCACGGATGATGTCTATAGTCAATATCATGATTTCTTTTCTTCTCCTTTTTTGATCACGAACTGATTTCATTTATTTACTTATTCAGGATGAGTGATTTACCGTTTTTACTTTTTTATTATTCATTCAGCTTCTAAATTTATTAGATTGGTTTGCGTCATATTCGCTTACAAAGATATTCCACTATTGATTTGTTTTTATCATTACACTAAATTTCCCCCGAGGGCCGAGTATGAACGAGATGCATGTGGACTGGCAACATTGAATAGTAATCACTGTAGTATCGTTTGTTCAAATTGTTGTCGTCAATGGATTTTGACGCTCATTGTGCAACGCGTATAAATGCCATGTCTGAAAAATCCGGACTAGTATCAGTGACCGAATCTCATTTGTAAATACCTTAACTGAAGCTAAATTGTTGATTATTTATACCTTTCAATAAAGGTTTACTTTTCAGAAAAATGCTTTTGGAAAATTAATTTCGCTATCAAAACGATTAAAAAGATTCGCTATTTTTGTCTTTTGGGAGGTGGGCAGTGGTGGATTATTGCTGGTGCTTTATTGTAATTCTCTCGGTATGATATGTTTGCAAGCACACATGCACGTTGAGGGAACGGCTTTATATAGAAAACCAATGTGCTATCTTCAGTTTGCTATTTGATCAAAATGATTGCTTTGTCGTCACCGCGTTCAAAGTACAGGAATGTTCGGGCGACAATTGAAGCAGATGAAAATCATATAAAGACGTCAGTTCTGATACAACATTTTATGACTGTCTATTACTGTCATTAAAAAGATGCTGCTGTCAGAAGTGGGATTCGAACCCACGCCTGGAGAACCAGACTGCGACCTGAACGCAGCGCCTTAGACCGCTCGGCCATCCTGACTAACTGCGCAGGTTGGGTTAATGTGTGTTAACGATCATAAAATAAAGAATAAATAAAGGTAAGCTCAGCTATAGGGGAAGAGGCTATGAAAAAAAAGCAGAGAAAGAAGAGCATGTCTAGAACAGAAGATACAGAAGCAGAAGGTTCTGCTGCAGTACCACGGCTAGCCGCTGGAAGACATAATAATAACTTTATTGCTCAATCGTACCACATATCCAATTGCACAATCCATTGGTAGCTTCCTGAGTTATTGCCGGCATATGTAGGGGGAACGTATGCGGAAGCACAGACAGACAGACAAACAGACAAACAGACAGTAAAACAAGGCCTCCCGTGAAATTCAATTTTCACTAAGGTAACAATAGGGAGAGAGAGGGAGAGAGAGATAGAGAGAGATAGAGACCACATTGAAAACAAGAAATCTACAAATGTATCATCAGTCATCCCAGAGCCCCTGAGGTATTCTATATATTGTACTACACTTCAGATATCTAGGGCCATCCAGCATGTCCAGCAGGCCTTCAAGACAAGGGGGAGCGTAAACGAATGGTAACGGTGCCCAGGGAAAGTCGTGGCGATCTACAAAGTCGGTCGACGCTCGCATGAATGGTGACGCCGGCTTTACCGGAAAACTCTAATCGACCGCGATACACAGGTACAACCGATCAATATGAGTCGCGACGTAAGTTGGTTCTCAAAGTATTCAGAACAAAGCTCTACCAAATAGCAAAAAGTAGCTAAACTTACTCTTGAGGTTACAAAACGGATTTTATCACTGATAATAATAACTTTTTCGATCTGGACAACAATATGAATTGTGCCACAATGATATCAAGATTGATGCATGACAACTTGACACACGATACACCAATGCGCCTACACGATTGAGTAAACTGTTTGTACACGTCAGCGTAACTTGATAAACTCGAGTCAGACAATCAGACAAGGAACTACAAACATTGAGTGTTTGAACAGGAAACCGTCTGAGTACCGGGATGTTCGTTACAGCTGAGACTAACCGCGCCGGCTATAGGGAGAACATTTGCCGGGGGGCTTTGGCCTCTCTCCGTAGCCGACTCCCTTCATACAATTTGGCCAATTTCTACTATTTTCCCAGCGACCCGCGGGGGCTGGTAGAGCCTAGGTTTCATGCCGTCACACATTGTAGATAACTCCCCGGACGAGTTCGCCAATACTTTCGAGGCGATGTCCAAAATATGAGCATTTTTAATCTTAGGCCACAGCAAGTAAATTTTATGGATGACATCCTCCGCAGACTCCAAAATTAAAGAGATAGGGCGAAAAAAAAAACAAGGCGGGCCAAAAAAAACAAGATTCCTATATTTGAGATCATAAGTCTTGTTAAACAAGAATTGAGGCGACGAAATATGATATCATGACCAACAGGTCTTTTATTCCTGTATTCAACCAATGAGGTTTCATATATAATATAAAACGTCATTGATTCAATGTAAACATGTTCTTGTAGATGTGTATACATCTCAATAGACTAACTACAACACATGCATAAAAGAGCTTGTTGTACCATCATCTGAAGCAACTACACTGGGAATTCAACAAGACCCCCCCCCCCCATTATTTATATAATGTTCTTGCTAGAACAAATGCAGAAAACAGCTTGTTATTATACCATCATGGGCAGGAACTACAGTGGGTATTCATATGCAATGAAACACCTTAGACTGTCAACGTTTACGACATATTTGCCAATTTTTTGTATGTTGACCACCGTCGGAGGGCAATAAAATTTCTTGTTTTTTATTTCGAAATCAGGCGAAAATTAATGAGCGTGCTGATGTCATCCATAGAAATTACTTGCTGTGGCCTTACTACGAGATGCTAGTAGAGTTAGTAGTATGATTACAAGTATTTTTGTGCGGTACATTGTAATCTAGCCTTCGGGCTACCAAGGTGTATTTTATTGTATATGTATGATCTATGATGTATAATGATGATAAACCAGTTTAGTAGATGATATGTAAAGTCAAACTTGTACTCGATCACCACCCCAGGATGTAAATACGAGCATCAATTGTGCACCGTGACTTTGTGTTGGTCCCATAGATGTTATTTTTCCCCATTGATATTGACCTAAGCATTATGAATGTAATTCTCAAAGCAAAGTAACGTTTTTATATTGTTGCCAACAATTAATTACATTGTAATATGTACTATGTATAAAGAAAGAGGTACAAAATGCATGCCGCAAAAAGAGTGTAAAACATGCCGAACCTAGCTATCATATATAAACGTTACATCAGCTTGAGGATTAGAAGAATCTACTGTGACTAATTTCTCAAATCTCATGGTCAGCCTATCGACAGTTGTGACTAGTACGGGTATAATGTCACGTCTGCTAGGCTCTATTTTCATGATTATGTACATCTGGTGTTCAGTATTTGCCCTTGAACTTTTTCTACGGTTCAAGGCTGGTTTCCAGGCTAAGAACTCGCAGCTCTAGCCTCCATAGTAGGTTTCTTCGTGTGCTTTGGGTGGTGGGGGCTCCCCATTGTATGATGTTCTGTTTTCTTGTCTGCTTGTTTTATCTTAGCCTGAATTCAATCAAGCCTCCTGTAACGGTTTGCCGCCTGTAACCGCCTCGCCGCCATAGGAGGGGACAGAAATCCCCGGCCAGCTGGAGTTTGCGTTATACAGACTAGTTTTATCTCTGCTTGTTTATCATATAGTCCAGCGGTGGTAAAAAATTGTACGTATTTGTCTAAAACAGTACAAGCAAGCACCAAATTTAGCACACATGTAGTTCAGCGTATTCCAAACAAGAACAAGTATAAAGAGATCTCAATTTCTACCCAGAATCACTGTTATGGCATTTTGCAGACCAAAAAATTATATATATATATTTTTTTAAGCCAAATAGTGGTCCACTGTATCCTGGTATTGAAGTCAACTGAAATTTGTATCCATTTTTCTCTTATTGTTCCGGATTCAGCGACCAATCCTATATCACGAACGCTATCGCCGCCTCATCTAATGACTACGAGCAATTCTTTTTCAAATAAAACTTGAGTCAGGTCTCTAGGGGAGTGTGAACAGAAAAATAAAACGTTCACCGCTAAAACTGTGCACAACATGTCACAAACCACATGTAAACAAACCGGACCTTATATCTGCTTGGAGATTGGTGAAAGTTGAGATAGGAAGCACCTGTGAAATAATTAGACACGTATCAAGGACGGACCAGCGATTGTATCCGCTTGTATTGCCCTGTTCAAATAGCTGCGAAGTACCCAATTTAAAACCTTGCTTGAAACGTGGCATCGGGTTTCCTTTTCGTAGTGCAGGCGACATTCAAGTAGTCTCAAAGCAGATGTAAGGTTCGGGTTAGTTTACACACCTTTTTGGCGGCGTTTTGTTCGTCTCTTTAGGGGTAAAGGGAGATAAGCCACTCACCATTGAGACGTTATCAAAATACCCCCCCCCCCCAAAAAAAAATGTGTTAAACCATCTGTCCCAAACATAAGTACCTTTAAATATCGTGCTTTGTAAACGCCATTATTATGTGTCATGTGACCACTTGGATTGTTTATTGTGTGTGCGAGTACTGGGGGTGGAGAGTGTAGCAGACTGAAGTGGTGACCCGAGAAGAAGATGCACAGTTTGTTTCTCTAGATCTGTTATATTTTATCTGACTTCGAGGCTTGAGTTATCTATTCCCTCGTGACCTCAATTAAGGGCCTCACGGTATACCGAAGTTGAGCTTCTCATGAATAAACAAAGGTTCAAATAAACAAACGAACATACAAAGTACAAACAAAAAATTTTACAAGAAGAAGAACCAGGACTAGTCCTTCGTAAAAGCCTGAATGAGTGAACTCGGACCTTTCTTGCACACTTGTTTTGCCGCACGGTCAGGTTCCAACAAATCATTTCCAAAATACGATAGCTCTCATTAAATTTCCTCGCTTTTAGTTAACGTCTTAGAAGACAAAAAAGCATAGATACGTTTTTCAATGGGAGGTTTGTCAAGTTGCCTTAGGATTAATAGGAATATGAGGCATATGAATTTTTCTACGTGCTAGGAAAAAAAGTAGCTAAATTAGGGAATAAAGGTGATAGAAAAATTTGGATTGTACATGCCTTCACAGTGTATTTATCTTTTTGGTGTATAATCTACATTCTATAACAAAATGTCATATATCAAGTTCAAAACTCGCCCCGCCGCCTCGTCTTTCTCAGAACTTGGTAAAGTAAAAGAAAACACCCCTACTAATAATTGACTCTCCCGGCGACCCCCGCTGGACCAATCAGATCTCTCCACGCGCTGGACGCTCGGGTTTAAAACGCATGCGCACTTCCAGCTGTCCTTTTGCCACGTACTTCCTTCACGTCCACACAGTTCTGTGTTCTCGGTACAACTTTTCACCCAAAATGAAGATTTTCGCCGCAATATTCGCCACATTCGTGGCCCTGTCCCTGGCAGAAGACTATGCAGAAGAGGAAGGAGTCTTGGTTTTAACCAACGACAACTTCGACAAAGCGCTAGAAGAGTTTGAGAACATCCTAGTCGAGTTCTGTAAGTATGGACTGGTTTTCATGTTGTAGCTGCAAAAACTAACAATTTAGGTAAAACCAAGTATTTTAGCATTTTGCATATTTCCAGCAACAGTTACTTTGTTTTATGGTGTTTTTTGTTCGTGAAAGTTTTTTAAAAAGTGTTCCATATGGCGAAAGAACCACCGGTTGGGGAGGTGGTTTCGACAGAACGTGTAACAGTAACACGTCACGCTTTAAAAGCCCAGATTTTTACGTGAAACACGTGGATCACTTTAGTATGCCCATAATTTCACAACGATTTTGTTGGAAAATATTGTATCATTAGACTAAAGAGTACGAAATTCCACGTATTTTTTAGGGTCAAGATACTGTGTTTACAATAATTATTATTTTAGCCAACAGCTAAACCTTTATACCTTAAACATTATGGTTTTTCCCACACCTAAAAATTCTTTGATACCTTATATAACCCATGTTGCTTGAAAAACTCTTTTTTGATATCTTTGGATTATGATTGTTCTGTTCAGTTGGGCAAATGGAAAATACCAGCAGAAATACAACTATTGCTCTTTGAAGCAATGCCTTAGGCCCTTACAAAAAATACAAGGCTTAGTTATATCAAGGAGGTAGTATATTTAACCTCCTTGGTTATATAGTACTAGTATATAGTTACAGTATTATACTGACCCCAACATCGGAGAGTTTGGGGTGAAAAAAAATATCAGTGACTTTGTTTAACATGATTCGGAATAACCATAATCTGTACTTAAGTATTATTATATCAAATTCGACAAAATAGCACGGTCAGAATTGGTTGCCATAAAATACCTGTGTTTGGAATAAGTTCTGAATGTTTCAATGTGAAACATAAGTCATTTTTCGATTATAATATGTTTTTGATTAAAAGACTTTTCTGTATGAAACAAAAGGATGTTAGAGTAAGACAAAGGACGTTAATTCCAACGCACATGTTTGGAGTACGCGAGAACTCTTCCACGTGTCTCAGTTTGAACGTACATGTGTACGTGTCAGCCCCTATATCCTGTTTACACTTTAGCAGGTGTGTTTGCAACTGCCAACCCATCAACAAGGTCCAACAGACCGACATGTGATCTACGGCCAATCTGATTGGATGTTGGAAAGCGTTTCTAAAACTTAGAGTAGGTGGAATATGGCTGGGAGTGGGGCCACATGGTTAAATGTGTGGGAATTTAAACACTTATCATTGTCCTTGTACCGAGCAAACACCTTTGTGCTGTGTAAGATACTGTAAAACATGATGAAACACAGATAAGTAGAGAACAAAGAGGCAGCGCAATGATGTACTAGTAAGTAGCATGACGAGGTTTTTTGTACAACAAACGTTTTTGTCATACCTACGTATTTTGAGAACTAAGGTGTTTATATTTTGGCAAATCTGTATCCATAGCATATGGTCATCCAGAGGCTTAAAAAAAAGCAAACTTTTGAAACATTTTCACATTTGTCTTAATTTCACACATAATATGCATTCACCCCAGAAATTATTGCTCAGATAAATATTGAATGAAACTTAAACTTAAGTTATGAATCAGAGCAGTTACCAGCTTTAATTTTTTTTTCTGTCCCACTCATTGTTTCGGAGCCCAATGATGTTGATTTTCGTTGTTAAAAACTTGTCATTCTAAGCTTTTAAAATTATGTTTTCATCAGTTTCATGTTTTGATTTAATCAGGATAAGATTTCTGTCAGTCCCAACAAGCAAGTTTCTGTCCCGGGACGGAGGGACAGGTCCTGGAGACAGCCCTGGTATGAAACCCACCCTGCTAAGTTCCAGAAGGCAGACACTCCCCATGGCATTCCCCCAAGGCCATGGGTGACTCCATTAAAGATAGGGGTAGGACAGGGATAGGCATTGAAATTGAGCATTCTTCAAGGGTGATGGGTATCATATTACAGTTTCCTGAATAACAAAACATTTGCATAAAAGATGATACAGATGAGAGCCCAGTAATGAAGTATGTTTGATATGTTCCAGATGCCCCGTGGTGTGGACACTGCAAGTCGCTGGCGCCCGAGTACGCCAAGGCCGCGACAAGTCTGAAGGAGAAGGAGTCTGCCATCAAGCTGGCCAAGGTGGACGCCACCGTGGAGTCTGACGTCGCACAGAAGTTCGAAGTACGTGGCTACCCGACCATCAAGTTCTTCCGCAACGGGAAGCCAATGGACTATGGCGGTGAGTTTGTTTGATGTTTTCTTCGCTTGCCTTCTGCGGAGGTTTGAGCCCCATGTTCTAGTTAGGGTTGGGGGGGGACAGTATTTAGCTTTCGTCTTATGTGTGGGAAGTGTAAAGCGGTCAAGTTAAGGAACGATCATGGTAATTTGGATTTGGCAGTGTGCACCAAAGTTTAATTATGTTATCTAAGTGTAGTGGTCTGCTTCCCTACTGATTGCAGTTTGAGTTAAATCCTGTTGGTCCAGAGGACAGCAAAATTAAATCCCAGCAAAAATAGGATTCGAACCCAGGACCTCTGGGTTCTGGGGCAAACACACAACCCCTTCAACAGCTTCTGTACCTTTTCCTGATTATTTGTTTACATGTAGGTGGTCGCCAGGGTGACCAGATCGTGACGTGGCTGGAGAAGAAGACCGGTCCTCCCGCCACCAACCTGGAAAACGCCGAGCAGGCCGAGAAACTGAAGGAAGACAACGAGGTCCTGGTCGTGGGCTTCTTCAAGGTGAGAAGTCAACCTTCGTGTCTTGATTACTTGCCTGATTAGTATTGGTTATTGATTATTGGCTCTGCATCAGGCTATAACAGCATCAGCCCTACAGTAAGAAAACAGAGATTAGACGCCCTCCTATTGCTGGAGACACCCAGAAGACACGGTCCGACACCCTATTTCCCTGATAATGGCCATACACACACACGCTGCCACTGTTTTTTTCCTCATACCACAACCATGGACATCACCATGATTGTGGGCATCAAAAGGAAGAAGAAGCAGCCTTAAAAACCAAGCTACCGGCTAATTCTGTAACCAATACAAATTCGGTGCCAAAGCTGCCAAACCTAAGCAAGGAGAAATTTAAAACATGTATTTGCTATTGTCGTATTCTTGTGCAAGAATTTCTGAGCTACTATATTTGTTTTGTCCTCGGGGTGTAGAGAGAGGTCTTTGCCCTCGGCTGCTTTGCCACATCTTGTTCAAATTCCGTGGAGCCAGTAGCCTTGATTCGTGCACAGGTCTTGGCACGGCTGGAAAAATGTTGCATTGTCTTTTCGGTTGGGGACGTAAAGCCGCCAGCCTTGTGTATGAGCGAGGATATGGTGTCAAACCTCGGCACGTGAAAGATATCTAAAATGAAGCATGATATTTTCTCCTTCAGGACCAAGCAAGTGAAGCTGCCAAGGCTTTCCTGGAGGTCGCCAGGTCTGATGACGAGACCACGTTCGCTATCACGTCAACGGACGAGGTCTACACCAAGCTGGAGGCCAAAGAAGACGGTGTGGTCTTGTTCAAAAAGGTACAGACATGCGCACATGTAGTGACAGTTACTAGGTTCAGGCCTTGGAATTATTTTTTTTGCATACCTGCTTGGTGCAGGGAACATTCAAAATCAATTGCGCCAAAACAAGTCTTAGCTGCACTACTGTGCTACAAAAGTGTAGGTTTTGTGAAGTATTGATCATACTAGAAACTTGCAAGAAAACTTTTCAAGTCATCAGTACAGTAAACAAATATCCAAATACTGATCCTACAAACATGTACGTTATCAAAGTTGTACTTGAAAGAGAGAAAAGTGTTGTATTATGTATTGAATGCATTGGTATTATCCAAGAGATATGCAATTCAAAAGCACCGGTTGTAACTGCCATGCAAAACAATGCAACAGCAATACAGGACAATTGATATTGTATGAAGATGTCTTACTTATCCATGTTTGTCTTAACAGTTTGATGAGGGGCGCAACGACTACGAAGGTGATGTGAAGGAAGACGACCTGAAGCAGTTCATCAAGGCCAACCTGCTGCCCCTGGTGGTGGAGTTCACAGAATCGGTACATGGTCTTCTAAACAACAAACATATGGGCAAAATTAGAAAGAGCCTTGAAGGGAAGGTCGCACAATGCGCTACGAGGTATGCTGAGTTGCTGCAGCTATTTTTGCTGAGGGGAATTCCTGTTCTTTCTTTGGGGACATGCATTTCTTTCCTTTAAGAACCGCAAAACCAGTTTTATGGTCTTCAAAATGTTAAGTTTAGTTGACTCTTTACTTGCTTCACAAAAAAGGTTCATATGTTTTTGAAAGCATTTGTGGTTTAGCAGCATATCTCTAGAAGTTATTGACGTATTGTTACAAAATTTGGTACGATACTATGAAGTTAGTTCTTGACCTATTACAGAAATGATAAGATATTGGGCCCTCTGGTGGCTTTCCTTGGTTCTACAGTGGAGCTTCTGGTTTTTGAATCTCATGTTCTGGACATGCTTTGGTGGTAGATAGCTTTTGTTTTCATCAATGTTCTTGTCTTGTAAACTAAGCATGTGGCTTGTGAATAATTGTTTTGGTCACAAAATATGACGTCAATTGTAAGGCACTGAAGTGCAACTTTTCGTCCAAACTTTTAAGATAATCCAGTCTACATTACAAAAAAATAGTGCCACAAGTTAATATAAAAGTATACATGGAATAAAAAGCTCACTTTGGAGACAGTCTATTAAAATAAATCAAGGTTTTAGAAGATTAGTTTAAGACACTTTAACTCACTTCTTGGTTGTAATTGTTTCTTCTCTGCCCATTCTACAGACTGCCCAGAAGGTTTTCGGTGGAGAAGTGAAGAACCACAACCTCCTGTTCATCAGTAAGTCCCACGAAGACTTCGACGGCATCTTGGAACAGTTCAAGGGTGCTGCCGGGGACTACAAGGGCAAGGTATGGAAGCCAAGATGTCTTTTATATGTATTTATTATGTATTTGTCAGCAGACGTTGTTAAAAGAATGAATTTCTTCTCTCTATCTCTCACTCTCCCCTTTCGCTCTCTCCCCATCTCTCCTTTCTCTCCCCTCCCCAGGGCTGTCTCCAAGACCCGTCCTTCGTCCCTGGACAGAAATTTGCTTGTTGGGACGGAAAAAAATTCAACCAAGCCCGCCCAAAAAATATCAATATCATGACCTAAAACTGATGAAAATGTATTTTTGTATGCTTAGAATGACAGATTTGACATTGAAAATCAAAAATATGGGCTCCCAAACAATGGCTGGAGACAGCCCTGTTCCCCCTATCCCTCTCTCTCTCTCCCTCCCTCCCTCCTTCTCTCTTCCTCTCCGTCTACCTTTAAATTTCTCTCCCTCTTGCTCGCTCTCCTCTTCCTCTATCCCTTGCTCCCTCTCCCCTTTCTCTCTCTCTAACTCTCTATCTCTTTCTCTCTTACTCTTTCTCTCTCCTCTCTTCCCCAAACAATTCCCCCTCTCTCTCTCTCTCTCTCTCTCTCTCTCTCTCTCTCTCAGATGAAACTTCTATAATGCTTTATTTTTGTTCCACCTAGGTTTTGTTTATCTACATCGATGTTGAGAACGACGACCATGCACGTATCTTGGAGTTCTTCGGCCTGAACAAGGAGGAGTGCCCACAGGTCTGTATTTGTGTTTTAATAGCTGATATGACCCCATTAACCGCCATTTGGCGTAACAGTCACCAGCTTTGCAGGCACGCGGCGCTACAGCAGCTGGTTATATTACACTGAGCGGCCTGTCATGCACATCTGACCGTTCTTTAAATAAAGCTATCTAGTGAGGATGTTCCTACAGTATTTGATGACAACGAGTTCCATTCTACTATGGTTCTCTGAAAAGGCAAATTTTGAACACATCAATCCTTGGTTGATAACTCATTGGTACTTAAAGGCATGGCTATTTCTAGTCCTTTTCAGAGCTGGTATCAGATACTCATCAGTCGGTACGTTCACAAGTTTGTTAGACATTTTCTACATCATGTACGTCATGCAGGTGCGTCTCATCTCGCTTGACGAGGACATGACCAAGTACAAGCCTGAGTCGGAGGAGATCACTACTGACAGCATGAAGGCCTTCGTGCAGGGATTCATCGATAAAACCATTAAGGTAGGCCGTGCCACACGAAGGGACCACCCTAAAGATTCTTGTTTGTTTGTTTGTATTGCATACCCAGTAAACCTCATGAAGGCGTAACACACCAGGTTTGTACTGAAGAGTACAAGCTGCATATCCGGACAGATTTATATGATCCACACACACCGGGAGGATCCCTACTCTTTTCAATAAGTGTGTTGGGTTCTTTAACGTGCTTGAGGTGTGGCTCTCCTCAAACAGGGAACCTCCATTTAACGTCCTATCCGAGGGACGTCCCTAACCAAAGCTAGGTACTCATTTTCACCTGAGTAAAGTGGGGAAAGTCGTGTAAAGTGCCTTTCCCAAGGGCACAACGTCAATGGGACAAATCAGGGAACCACGGATTAGAACCAGGTATCTCTGGGTTCTGGGGCCAAACACCCTGCCACTTCGCCACCGCGACGCCACAATCTTAAATTCATAACCCACAGTCCTAGCAAAATACAGTAGATCTTGAATTGTATATGGTGGTTTTAGTGTTTGCAGTGACCTCTCAACTGCTAGATCATGTAAATTTTTTTTTTTTAAAGTTTGTGTGCTACATTATTATTTAAACTGTTACCGCAAACTTGATACACAGCGAAAACCTCCATTCTAATAACCCTGCGGCGAAATTGCAACATAACTGAAATTAGGGGTCACTGTAACTGTACTTGATGTAGCAGAAAAGGCAAAATAAAAGACATATCCTATACAAAGTCTTTTCTGACCTTTAGTGAAATCTTAGCAAAATTGTTGAAACCAAATTTAATACAGATCAGTTTTTGTACACACAAAGGTTTCGCTTTCCAAGTAAATAAAGAAACGAGTTGCCCCAAAAAGGTCTACAGAAAAATGGTTGAAATCACATTTATTCAGTTTTTGCACACATACAAGTACAGTAAGAAATGGGCTGCCCCAAAAAACCCTTACTGACAGTTTTTTTCTCTCTTCATATGTGTGTGTTCTGTAGCCCTTCTTGATGAGCCAGGATGTTCCCGAGGACTGGGATAAGGAGGGAGTCAAGGTTCTTGTCGGGAAGAACTTTGCTGAAGTCGCGCTGGACGAGAACAAAGGCGTTCTGGTTGAGTTCTGTAAGTTCAGCCTTCCTTTTTATAGGAATACAACTTATATGTCATGTCTTCTTCCTCCAAGTGTATTTGCACTCTAGTGTGTAAAGTATGACAAGAAAATTTGACTTCTTGGATTCACACGCTTAATTTTTTTCTATTTTGTAAACGAAAAGATCAGTGTATTATTCATGTTATGAATGTACATGGTTACATGAACTCAGAAATGCTTGTATTTTTGCAATAGCTGCCTGTGTCCCACATGTATGACACTTTTGCAATAGACCGATCCAGAAGCCACACCCCCTGTTCTATTTCAAACACCTCCATCAAAAACAGCTCCACGGACAAGTCTGTCCCACTAGCGCTTTTTTTGACGGAGGTGTTCCAAATGGAACAGGGGGAATCCAATCTATATGTTCGTTATGGTGTTCGAGTCTACTTCGATGGGAATGGTCTATTCTAATAAAATCAAAAAATCAAAATCCAATCACAGATGCACCCTGGTGCGGCCACTGCAAGCAGCTGGCGCCCATCTACGACGAGCTGGGTGAGAAGTTCAAGGACAGCGAGGACATCGTGGTCGCCAAGATGGACTCCACAGCCAACGAGGTGGAGGACGTGAAAATCCAGAGCTTCCCAACCATCAAGTATTTCCCCAAAGGAAAAGATTCCCAGGTCAGAAAATGTGAAATGTTGGAGTGATCCATTCCCTGCTAAATACCTTATTTCATACTGAGTTTAATATGAGGACTTAGGTGGAAGATGTGAAAATCCAGAGCTTCCCAACCATCAAGTATTTCCCCAAAGGAAAAGATTCCCAGGTCAGACAATGTGAAATGTTGGAATGATTCATACCCTGCTAAATACCTTATTTTGTACTGAGTTTAATATGAGGAATTATTTGTCAATGGAAAGCCTGTTAATCACCCTTCACAATACCGGTAATACCAAATTTGTCAAAAGAAAACAAACAAGGTTTTGAATAATGTAACACATGATGTGAAAATCCAGAGCTTCCCAACCATCAAGTATTTCCCCAAAGGAAAAGATTCCCAGGTCAGACAATGTGAATTGTTGGAATGATTCATACCCTGCTAAATGCCTTATTTTATATGTGGAGTTTAATATGTGGAATGAGGTGGAAGACATGAAAATCCAGAGCTTCCCAACCATCAAGTATTTCCCCAAAGGAAAAGATTCCAAGGTATCTTATTTTATGATGGCTGAAAATAGTTCTACATCAGCATGGAGAAGGCTAAAGTAACTCAATGTAAGATTTTGGAGGATAAAAGTTCCAGGTATGAGATTTTAATATGTGGAAAATATTGAAAATATTCAGGATGATGAGATCTTGATAAGTATGTTTGTGATATCTTCAACACATTTCTAGCATATTGCCATCTTTTACAATTACAAACAGCCAAAAAAAACCAACCTGCAGCAAGGTCCCCCTAATTTTTTTTTTACCAATAAACACATGTTACCTGAATGTAGACAAACCGGATGCTTTCAGAAAACAAGATTTTTTTTTTTTCAATTCTATGTCACATTGTCACAATTCAGGCCCTGAATGTAATAGGATGATTCAGTTCAATGCAGGGCTGTCTCCAGGACCCGACCTTCTGTCCCAGGACGGAAACTTGCTTGTTGGGATGGAAAAAAATTCAACCCCATCCGTCCCAAAAAATATCAATTTCATGAGATAAAACTGATGAAAATATATTTTTCAAGCTTAAAATGACAAATTCAACAGTGGAAATTTAAAAAAAAATCGGCTCCCTAACAATTAGTGGGATGGAAAAAGATTTAAAGCTGAAGGCAGCCCTGATTCAATGTAAAGAAATGGCCAGAAAATACTGTCCTAATCATGCTCTATTGTTATTTGATGACAGGTTGTTGATTACAACGGGGAGCGGACAATAGAGGCCATGGCCAAGTTCCTAGAGTCAGGCGGCAAGGACGGAGCAGGGCCAAGTGACGAGGTGAGGCACCGCTCCATTCTGTTATCAAATTACAAAATGTTCCCTTGAAAGTTCATCCGTGTTGGTAGAAGCCAATCTGGAACAAAGTAGAACTGTAATTTCGAGCACCAAAAAATGGGACCCAAATTTTCCACTGATCAACTCTAGTCTTTGTGAAGGAATGAGCAAAGACTGGAGTTGATCAGTCAAAAATTTGGTGAAGTCAAATTTTGTTGTGTTGGAAATTATAGTTCAACTTTGATACAGATTACAAGATGTGTTTGACTGATATTTAATTCACAGGCTGCTTGGAATAGCCAGTCAACATAGCAACTGTGTCCACAGGAGTGCCTAAGCATTATTTGCAAGAATTTTAGGAGCTTCATTCAAATTTTATGAATAACGTGCTAATCACTATGTGGGGAAGTAAAAATCTTTTGGAAAACGCAGTCATTTGTGCAAACCGACCAACTGCTGCTTGAGTCACTTGACAAAGCGAGCTTTTCAAAATGTGGTCGTCGAGATGCGGTGGAGGGAGAAAAAGATGTGACACCGTCAACGTCACAGTGAAGGAAAACAATAGTTATTATTGAATACATCTTCATGACGGTACACACGTGTTCAAAGCTTTGAAGTCAAAATATTGTGGATTTAGAAACACTATAAAAAACAACGCAACGCAAGCTTGCATCAAAAGACAGTGTTTCCCCTAAGATTTGTACATCTTGCATAGTGCTTCCATTCATAAGAATTATGCGTTTTCGCATAGTAATTTGTGCGTTTTTCATAAAATTTGTTCAAAGTTTATAGAATTTGTGCAAAGATGTTTAGGCACCCCTGGTCCAGAGGAATACAAACTCCTTGAATGAAAGGGTAGCCATACTACCCCATAGCTACATGTAGACAGCATCCCTGAGTTAGTACAATGCCTGATACTGCAAAGACTGTACTCTTTAATGTTAACAAAATGATGATATGGAATACTGAACTACCAAAGGTGGTACTAAAACATGGTTGAGTAGAGCAACTAATCCTTGGAAGAGGTCTAGTCATGCTGGGGATGTAAGAATCCTACTAACTAAATCTAATACTGTTCATGAAAAAAGAAAGAAAAATCAAACGTGTGAGAAATTGTAGCATCAGTTCACCTCACAGGTCTCCTTTTTATAAATGCTATTTCTTTTTTACAATGTCAACAATAACTCTAGCAAGAAAAAAAGCATGGAGACCTTTTCACGGATTGCAAGAGGCTTTTTGAGAACTACGGGCAGAGGGCAAAAAACATAGACAGATCCCACAGCCTTGCTACCCCCATTAGCATTTCCATCCACTTTTATTCGTTGGGCACTTGTTGCTAGATGTGATTGACAGTCTAGATCAGTCTCAACTGCCAATCACAATTAGTTTTCGAATTCCTATTTTTTGTGATCCGTTCCTGCATTCTAGCAATCCGTAAAAAAAGGTCTATAGACTCACTACAACCAAATACTGCGTTTTATCCCTGTACAAATTGCATGGTAAACCGCCAGTTTGGGAACAGCTAACTGACTCGTCCCTACGTTATTTCCTGTATTTAAAAGGAGGATTGGGAGGAAGGTGATGATGAGGATTATGATGAGGAAGAGGATTTTGATGAACAAGGAGAGGAAGATTGGGTTAGTGTAGAATTCGTTGCCTAGCAACAGGTCCAGGTTGTGTAGACTCTGCACTGCATGTGGTACTGATTGGTTTAGAAATAGGGTTGGGTGTGGTGTGGTTTCCATGGATACTAATTACCAAATGTGTATGTTACTAACGATTGCTCAATGTGCACAGCCTGGGCCTAGATAACATAACATACTAACAACATACTGGAGACTGGTGCTGTATGTGGTGGTTAACATGCTCCTCAAATCATGTAGTCTTACAGAAGAGGCATAGCCTGACTTAATCATGCTTCTAGCAGCCCTTCTACTGGTCAGATCCTTAAGAACTTAACTATTAGGCTGTTTTCAGTTGTGGTACTATATCTGTAAGTACTCCTATGTATACTTGACAGACAGACAGAATGTGATTTGCACTTTCATGTTGTAAGTAATATTCAGATCGGATCAATCTTTGCACCAACATCAGCAATACACACAATTTATTTCATTTCATTTTAATTTCGCACATAGACACATGCAAATGCACAGACATAAGTAGGGCATACAACTTAACATACACATTCCTGTATACACATGCATTGGCACACTCAACACTCACATACACACACACACACTCACACACTGTTGTATACATTTACCTTCTTCTTTTACTAACCGTTTGTTTTTGTGGGTTTTCCAGATTTCCTTCCAGCCTCTTTCTGAATGAGCTTCAGTTCCAAGATTTTTTCCCCTTCATCCTTATACATTATATAGTGATGACTATTGGTGTAAATGTGTTGCCATGTAGGTAAAACTAACCACAATATCTCTAGCAAATAGTGTTGGACAACCTCAAGTCAACCGTACACACACCACATCTTCAGAGAAGACACTGTAGCCCCATAGTTCCCGTTTAAAGCTTTATTCAAGCCCACACCCACACTAGTTTTGCCTTGTGTGTGGCTTTCTCAATTGTTAGGGCTCGAATGAGCACAAGTACATTATAGACCAGTTGCAAAGTGCCCTTATAATTAGCTTAACTTAATCACGATATCCCTGTGCCCTTTCAGGAGCTGGACGAGGGAGAAGACGCAGATGCAGATGCAGAGACAAAGGACGAGCTCTGAGGCCCTCCCCACCTCCACTAACCAGCTGTGCAGCTCCGGACATTCCCTGTACCCACCACCTCACCCCCCTCCCCCTTCACTGGCATGACAAGCTGCACCGCCCTTTCCCTCTGATGTTGGTATAGTCTCATGTTGCACGCACACACACACACTATAAGGTCTTTCACACTTCCGAGTACGCATTCGTGTTGACAGGTATTGTAGGTAATATGTCGAAGGTGAAAGCCTCTGACTTGTTAACAGTTCTCGTCTGGACCATTGTTTCAATTCGCATACAATGTCCAGACGGGTTTTGTTTACTTCTCATGGGCCTTCACCTTTGACATATTACCCACAATTCCTGTCGCTACGCCTGCGCACTCGGAAGTGTGAAAGAGCTTATTCCCAGCAACAGAGGGATTTGGTTGTGCACTTTGACATTGCGACAACTGGGTTTGGATTAGCTAAGTTTCCACATGCTTTTTGCTCCACGTGACTTTTGCAGTAAAACCTGGGGGAAAAGGCAGTGTCATGGTACTGTACTCTGTTTTAGCTGAGAGAGATTATATAATTATAATAATGATACGTACTGTGTTCTGTTAAATTTCTGCTTTGAAGAAGTTTTCCGATAGGTCGATCCTGGGGTAAGATGTATCTAATAAGGCATTTTGTCTACTCCCATGGAACAATAGACATGCTTAGGTAAGAAAATGCTAGATTTTGGAGTATATTTCTACAGCGATTAATAAAATGTCACCTGTATGTCATTACAGAATAAGTATATAAGATGTATAGTGAAAGAAGCACTTATGTAACGTCTTAAGTTTCAGGCGTGTGAATTTGACTTCCAGACTGACTGTTCAATTGTTTTGTTCGGTGCCGTACAATGATCAAAAGCACTTCTTCGGTGAGTGAGAGCTTGCGTTTGTGTGATTTGTTCATCGTTGTAACATTTAGTTCTAAGATAGATTAATGCTAACATGATAATGGTGTAATTTAAAAAGAGTACAGTTCTAAGTGCCATGCAATTGTTCTGTCCAGGCATTCAGCCCAGTGGTGAGTAGTATACACTGTAGTATCCAGGTGATATTTGGTGGGAGGACCCTGGCAGATACGTCACTAGATGTTATGTTCCCTGTTTTAATCAGCCAGCCCCCCCCCCCCCCCCCCCCTCTAGATAGGTGAAGGAATATAATTTTGTTGTCAAAGATTTGTTATGAAAAAAATTCATATGGTGGTGAGAAGCCAATAAATGGGAGAATAAATGGGAGGTAAAAATGGATGAGCTGCGTGCTTCTTTCTTTTTATTGTTTATTGATAATGATTATAGGATTACAGGACTACATGGAGGATCCTCCTGGAAAGCAAGGGGCCAGGTTCTGGCCTGAGCACGTAGGCAGTAGGCAGGTAGGCAATGATTATAACGTTAATACAGTCCAAGCCTAGATGACTGCTAATTACAATAGTACAACATTACTTTAAGCAAATAAACGAGTTCTAGGACCCCATACCTTTGCCAGGTGATCTTATCAGTCACTGGAATATGACATTCTTTCTCTTGCCAAATGATAGGTCATGCCAAAAATGGTGTGCTTTTAGGTTTTAAAGTTATTAACTGGTTAAAATGCTGAGGGTAAAATAGAAACTGTATACGTTTCAATCAGCCTGCAACAATCACGTTACATTAAACAGGATTGAAAATTTTACATGTCACAGAGACAGTGGCTAATATCACATAGAAAGTAATCTCACAAAACTAGACATTCAATAGTTCATGAGAATGGTCACTTTCTTTTTCGACGCTTCAATCAGAACCAACTGTCCATCTGGACCCACGGCAATACTCAGAGGGTCGACATCAGTAGCGAGGTGCCGGATGAGATCCCCGCGGCTTGTGAACAGCTCCACCCGCTTGTTCCCCGCGTCAGCCACGATGATGCGTCGAGAACTGTCTGTACAGATGTCAAGGGGGGACCTTAAGTAGCCGTTGTTGCTCCCTCCCCTTGCAAACTTAAACAAGAACTGTCCTTTGTCTTGATACACGAAGATGTTGGCGGAATAGTAGTCTGCCACTAGGATGCGGTCTTCGTTGTCCACTGTGATGGCCGTTGGACAAATCAAGCCCTGTCGCCGCCCAAACCTTCGATAGAGCATCCCGTTCATCCAGAACACCTTCACCTCCCCTCGGTGTCCGTCCGTTTCTGTCACAATGGCGCGGTTGGACAGTCTGCTCAGAGCGAGTCTACGAGGGGCTGAGACATGGCGAATGGCAAAACCGGTTTTGAAAATCCCGTCACAATCATAAGTCGCGATGTAGTGGGAATCGTTATTCCCTCCTACAACCCAAAGGTCGTTGTTGACGGCGCCAAAAGAAACATCGTGGGGGGAAATGGGAGTCCGTTCCCCACAACGTTTCACCACAACTGTTGAGAACTGTAGGAGGTAGACACCCTCACTGTTATAGATGTTGATTTGATACCCAGCTAAAGCCACAGCTATTTTCCCACTTGTAGACACTGTGACTGAGTGGGCAGGCCCGTCGACATCAAAAGTTTTTGTTGCCACGTTTGGTGTACGTGTGTCCTTCATGTCTGCGGGGTAAGGTATTGCAGGTCTTGAGAATACAATGATCAATTACCTACTATAGCCCTACCATGGTCCGAGATTTAGAATCATAATCAAATATGTAGAATTATTGTAAATAAAGATGTGACATGTCATGTATTCTATCTGTACCGATAGATGTTATGAATATGCCAAGAAGGACCTGCTTTGGTTGCATTTGTGGTTGAACAGCATAACTGAAGAATGTATCTATCTCTCTCTATCTAGATCTCTCCATCTATCTCTTTTTCTCTCTATCTCTCTCTATTAGTCTATATCTATCTATCTATATCTATATCTCTCTACATATATTAAGATGTAAAGTGGCAAAGTCAGGGCATGCACACAGGACAGCGATAGGTTATCTTATTAATAACACAGGCTGCATTAACACTTATACATGTAGGTAATATACCTGTGATAATCTTACCTCTAGTCGTTTCTGGCTGTTTTGTCGTGCCTATTGACTTGATATTCGTATATATATAGCTGGAATTCGACCAGTCCTTTGGAAAAAAAGGAAGACACGTTGTCACTAATAATGGCTGAGATGCTAGTATGTAAGTAGTTATGATATGATATGATATAAAGAATAAGTCGAATAAGAAAAAAAGCACATTATGTATTACTTACGACGACGTCAGTCGTGGTCGTTTCCGCAGCTACTGTTGTCCCCAGCCTTGGAGCATCATATGAAGCTTGCGATGTCCGTGTCGACGTCAATGTAGCAATTGACCCAGTTGTATTGGGCCTAAGCCATTCAGATGTAGATGGCTGTATACGTAAGATACGATATTAAAAAAAAGCACATGTGCTGCATCTACAGGCTATATGAGGATGGATGTACTTTTAAAAAAAGGGAGTTTGCAAGTAGCAACATTAAAACACTGTTTTGTGGAAGTTCTTCTGCAATAGGAAGGAAACGGTCCATACGAAGTTATTATAGAAATGAAGGCCACAAAATGAAAGCAGTTTGATAGGGCGTCTTTGAATTATATCAGATGATTAATAAAACACAAAAGTGTTCAAAGTATTCAGCCAGTATTCTGCGCATGTAAGGAAATACGAAACCCAACTGCGTTTCAACCAAAGATTTTGGCTAATACATAATCTTTACAGCTATGTGATGATTGTAACCATTCAAGTATTACACACTTCTACTATGTACGTGCTTGTTCTCAAACGTAGATCCTATGTTGACACAAAACAAAAAGGTAAACTTCCCGTGTTGTTCTTCACGTCAGGCGGTATTACTCCCGTCATCAGCAGCAGCCCAACGATGAACAAGGCGACAACAAAGATGGCGATTGCCGCAACCTTGAAATGTCGGAATCGGCAGACCAGGATTTTTGCTGAATAGATTTACCACACAACGTTACCTTTATTAGATTGTTTCCAAACCAAGGTTACATGTCCAGTAATTGTCGGTCCAATTATTCGTCTGTTACAATCAGCCACTATCAGCTTAGATAAACTGAAATGCGACAGCATACGGGATCTGGTCCCTTGTTTTAAACCGGTAGTGACCACCAAGTCGTTGGAATTAGGTGAAAACTACACTCAAAGTAGAATCACAGCAAACTAAATGTGTGTCTGAAAGCGATCATAAAAATTGATGTATTATCAAAGAATAGTTTACCTGTCTGTTCTTCTTGCGATGTATGTTTCAAAGGCTCTGTTGGTTGGGATGGGCAGTGGCCACTGGATGTGACGAAATCCGACACTCCGTCTTCTTTTGCATCTTGTGTATCCCCTAGTACTGATGAGTTCTCGATGTACGTATAGTCGTGATCATGGATGTGCGTATAGTCGTGGTCTGCTGGGTCTGTTGGAGATGAAATAGCCACCATGTGATGTGACGGAAAGTGAAGTGGTATACTGACATCGGGACTAGCCAGAACTATCATGCAAGGGACCATCCAGGGAGGAAGAAAGAGAGGTAGACAACGGAGAAGATGGGGGGGATAATATCAGAGAATGGACAGGCATGGCACCGAGTAAATCGCTAAGAAAAACAGAAAGCCGAGAAGTGTGGAGAAAACTGGTTGCCAGATCGTCTGTGGTGCCTGAAAGGGTAAAAAAAAATAGACCAAGTAGCTAAAGGGACAGAAGAAAAAGATGTGACGGAACCCAGATAGTCTTCCATGGAGGGCAAAAATTGAAAAAGCGCCTTTATACAATCTTATGATTTCAGTTTAAAGACATTATTTCAATCCAAGTGATCCAATTTTCAATCAATTTACCGTTCCTATACATAGATCCCAGTATATAACCAATGTACAAAGGTGGACATACCATGTGATGTAACGGAACAGGAGCCTTGCTCGTCAGTTAAATCTTGTCTATCCACCACTCGTTATCAGGAATGTAGGTATAGTCATGGTCTGTTGGATCTTGCGAAATATCATCTTCCCTAGTTTGAGCTGTTTTGTCTTTGTTATGTGAAATGTCGTCGTCTTTGTGGACACCACTGGACCTTCTCCTCGCGTCTGTGAAATAACAACAATCTAAATTGACCGGTAGTTTGCATCGTGATTCATTTCAACAGAATTTGCTCTCAAAGGGAAATACATGTAGAATGTTTCTGCTTGTATCCTATGAAATACTAATATCGGTCTACCAATGCCATTAGATAATGGTGGAATCACATCCAACATCACCCAAAGAACGATTACGATTACAATTTGTCATCCCTATCAACATTCAAACCTTTTGCTTACTGACAAGCCCTAAAATGAATCACTGTCCTTGTAATTTACTTTTTTTTCAGCCTCCATGTATGTTTGCAACGTGCCATTCTATATATCCTATGGCCAAGAACTGATAGACATAGAAAAAAACTGGAGTCTGTCAAGGGAGGGGTGGGGTTCCTCCGAGGAGCGACAACGCCTTGGAATGATGATGATATCACATTTTTGTACAAAGAGCATTATAGCGCCGCCATGTTGCTAATCTCCAAGGAGGTATAAGGATCATTTCAGTGTTTTACACTGTGTTTTTTTTGCAACAGTCAGTATTATATTCTTAGTGGTGCAACGTCCGTTTTAATCGAGTAACAGGTGCAGTACCACAATTCTGTACCAAAAACACATGTAAAACACTGAAGCTGAGCCGGATCCTTACATCTGTTTGGAGATTAATATCCGGTACGGCATTCTTGGTATCATGATACATACAAAGAGGTAAATATACAAGTAATACATGTTCATGTTTCCTATCCCCTCTATTAATAACGTAGCCTGGTCCCAGTCTCTACGGGTCGGCTTGGGTGTGTTTTACCGGGCCCAGTCTGCTAAATTGACCCGTTTCTCCAGTCTGTCTTAGCTGCCATATAGAGTTAAGCCCGCAGCCACCATAGTTTACCAGGCACCGTAGTTTTGCCGCCACCGTAGAACTACCCCTCGGGCGGACTAATCTGTCTGGGCGGGCGGGCATCACTCCCAGCCCCGCAGAGAAACCGGGGAGCTCCCGACGGTATGGTTTCCAGGCTATCAATAACGAGGAACATGCGATGTCCATCCGACCCTTCAAAATAACTACATGTAACAGTAAGTATTGAAAGTCTCACCTTTCGAAAGGGAAGCATCAAAGCCCCCCTGCTCTGGCTTGGGCGACGTAATTTCCCCTGGAATGTCTACGTCAAGATTCCCCAAGTGATACGCCGTGAGGTATGGCTCGATGAAGTCGTCGCCATACTCATCCTCCTGTAGAGAAGAGAAGCGCACATTCTCCGTTTCTTCCATGTCATCGCCTGAGGCATGGTTGTCTCTGCCATTAGACGATCCTGGTATCATTGACATGGCTTACGGATCGGCTACCTTCTGCCACAAATACTTAAAAATCAAATCGCGGTTTCTACTTCTAAAAAGGGGGCAACCTTCATCAGTTACATCTCCCTTTATAACTGCAGCTCAGAAACACTTTAGAGCGTCCAAATGTTGAAACCTCTAAACGTTTTTGAGAGTCTGTTGTTCTAGTCATAGGTAGGTTATATATAACGCTTAAAATAGGTTAATTGCATGCCTAAGTCCCGTAGATTAAGTATATGCATTGCGTCTAGACGAATTTATTATTTCGTATTTGTCTGTATGTAACTATAGATTGGACATAGAATGTGTGTGCCTATCACGTTTGTCCAGCAGAAATGTCGTGGTGAGGGCTAGTGTCATAGTATTGTAACTTGAATAAGCTTTACCCGTTGTCATAACCTCCTGCCGTGTTGAGCAGTCACACTACATGTAGACACGTTCTACCTACGAAAGACTAGCACGTCATTGAGTATCCTGCGTAAAGTAAGGTGTTTAATGTCACTAGATGTGGGACAAGATGACCTAAAAAATTAGAAAATTGAATTGCATATGCATCTTTAAAAATCTAATTGCAAGCGTATATTAGTCTACTATATATCTATTGCACAAAACACAGGAAGATGAGGAGCCATTTGAAGACGTGCTTCAGACAAGGCCGGAACCTCACACCGTTTCCACGTCTGTCTAGCAGCAGAATGAAGGAAGGTCGAACCAAGGTACAGCAAGTCACACTGCTCTGCCACTGGCACTGCGAGCAAGGGAGCATCCGAGTGGGAAGGATGGAGAGGTGCAAGGCATGCCGGAGGATCATTCACGTCAGCTGCCTGCCAGTCAGCCCTCCCAGTGACGGCACATAGGCAGTCACTGCAGCGTAACAAGAACTGTACTGATTGACATTTAAAATCAAGTATAACTGAATGTTCTCCTGATGAAAGAAAAGAAACAAAAGAACTCTAGGATGAAAAAGTGGGGTGGTCACAGAGTCATGACAAAGTGTTAGACTGATTGCAACACCATTACTGTTCAATTTTTGTGTGTGTATTTATATATTCTTATTTTTTATATTAGGGATTTAGTCTAGGATATATAGGAATTGTGTCCACTTCAATCTATCCTCGAGCTCAGTTCATGAAAGTTTGAAAAGACTTTGTTAAGTACATTTGCCTTGTTTAAATTTTACAGATACTTAATGAATACTTTTATCATCATGTTAAATAATGTTACAATGTATTTAATGTCTTTGATTAGAAACATTTTCAAAGTCCAAAATAGTAAGAACTTAAGGATTTGTTTTGTTGTATTTTTGGCTTCAGGCAAAAAGTCAGTATTGGAACTATCACTATATCAGTAAATATCAACAAATATGTTACTTGTGTCATAAGATTTGGGCCATGAAGAAAAATTACTGCTTGTAAATATTGCGTGTGCTTAATCAGCCAAGCTTGAAAGCCTGAAAGCTTGTTGAGAAGAGGAAATCAACATTTGTAACATCATGTGATAACAGGCCAAAAATTGTTTAAAACACCAAAAGAAAAAAGTTTCCATTTAGAGTCTCGTATCGATTCAGTTTACACTTTAAAATGGCCTGCTCAGAAGAAAAAGAGGAGAAAGTTGCATTGTTCACAGGATTAGTAACAACAATATCAAAAGTAGAAAATATTTTTTGGAAAAAAAGCTTCTCTGGACTGCCTAGAATGGCAGTTTTGGCTGTTCTGTTTGTGCTTTTAAAACAAATGAAACTAAATACCAATGAATTATATATATGCTGTAATGATTCGGCGAGTACAAATTGCATGATTTTATATAGTTTTGGTGTGTCCGTGTACGTGTGTGGGTCTGTCTTTGTGTCTGTATGTTTTGTGTTTCCGCACTACTGTAGTGAGCATAACTCAAGAGCCTCTTGATGGATTACGATGATATTTGATAGGTGGGCGGGTGTTGTGAGGCCGAAATTTAAGGTTGATTTTGGGCCCCTGGTATGCGACCTCAGTACTGCAGCAGAACTTACGTTTTTGTATCCTTTGACCTGGACGTGCTATGGTCTTGATTTTTGGGTGGTAGATAGCTTGTGATGTAATAAAACAGTGGTGTAGGTTTGGGCCCTCTAGCAGCTTATTATCAAGGAACTGATCCAGTCATAACAGCTATAAGAAACAAGAGTTCCACGACCTCATATCTCCATGAACAATTCTATTCATGCAAATTACTTACACATTTGCATAATATATGCTTGGTTATAAACACCTTTATCTAACCTACACATGTTGCAATATTGACTCCTATAATTTTCCAATTAGATTCATAGTGGTGTTTTTGCATTAATTATGCAAATTAGGAATTCATTTGTATAATTGGTATCTGTTGATGCTCCACTTTCCATAAACTACATATGTTACATGTATTTGAGTCTGATAATGGAAAACACTGTAAATATGGATTTCCCTCATTAGCTATGCAAATTAAGTCACAATTAACATAATTTGAACTTCATTGTGTACATCTCTGTCTAAGCTACCTGTATACTAAATATCATGGAAATCCATCGTTCCTTTGTTCAGTTATTCGCCTTAGAAGATTTTCACGATAACGCCCCTGCAGTTCCAGAGCAAGCTGCTAGGGGGCCCAAACCCACACCACGTCTTCATTACACCACAAGCTATCTGCCGCCAAAAAATCAAGACCACAGCACGTCCAGGTCAAAAGATACAAAAATTGAAGTTCTGCTGCAGTACCAAGGTCACATACCAGGGGGCCCAAAATCGACCTTTAACTTCGGCTTCACAACACCTGCCCACATACCAAATATCATCGTAATCCATCAAGAGGTTCTTGAGTTATGCTGACTACAGTAGTGCGGAAACACAAACAGACAAACACACACACAGACACACCCAAAACAATATCTCCATTTTTCATGGAGATAACTAGGCACACACCCCTCTTACCCAAGAATCCTCATGAAAGAGACATAGCCTAATTGCACGTGTACGATGTCATTGAAAGCAGTTTTCATTGTTGTTATTTTCATACAATACTTCGGTGTAACACGTTTTGCTGTAATGACATAGACAGCCACCGCACTGTGCCTCAAAGCTGTTACGTTCCGCCGAAGGCCGGTTGTACCGCTTAATTAGTATACTAGATACGGATCTACAGCGGTAATTACAACAGTGGACTCTATGCCTTCGACTGGAAAAGGCGCAAAAATTCAATCAAGCAGCTCTTTGTCAGACGGCGGTGAGACGAGAATTCGAAGGATGCGCGCACTCATGTGAAACTCAACTGGAGGGCAAAGGTGAGCGTCTTGTGTGGAGTGTTCGATAATCCTTACAAGCACGACGGGGAGTTAAGACGATCTAAAAGAGGAACTACTCGATTTAGACGGTAAGACGAGTAGTTTTGTGTATTCATTGTGATGGAGAGGGACCTAGTGGGTCTGACTACTCCAAAGTGTCCACTACAAGAGCTGTGCAGACTCACAGAGCCCTCATTTAATTCAGCTATCTGTGCTTGTTTTGCCTGAACCATCAATTATTCACTGTGCTTATCAACTAACTTTTGATGGCTATAAAGTTTTAGGCCTGTTATAAAATGGTAACTACAACTGAAAGCGCTGGAAGGAGGAAAATACCTTTTGGCTATTGTGATAAATGAAATAGGAAACGTGGAAGACTGAACTTGACTGATATGGACCAAAAGGGAAACAGCAACTTTTGAGTTCAAGTACCGTGAAAGTTTAACGTTAGTACAAATTGTGACATGCAAAACTTTGACAACCGCAAAAAGAAAACAATACCGTTGATAAGTTTAAATCTGACCCGGTTAGATTGTATTCTCAACCTAGATGACCTTCGAAATCGTTCCTCATCCAGAAGATTATTTTCGGTGTTTGACCTCTGAATAGGAGTGTGGTAACGAGCTACGCGTCCTTTATTCAACATTCGTAATTATATTATGCCCCAAACAATAACATAAAGTATCCTTTTCAGGTCCGAACGTCTTATGGGAACCTAAGCCAGTAAAGGGTATCTAAGGCTGTTTTTAAGGCATGGGAAGAGATCAAAACTGTGACCCCTCTCCCTTCTCAGTGTTTTCCACAATTGGGGTGGTTATAGGGTATCAGAGAAAAGAAGAAGAATATTGTCGTGAAAAGGGATACAAATAAACCTCGCAAACAGCACTCATATCTAACCATCTTAATCGGCATGGCGGCCTTGAAAAGGTGACCCCTACAGGGGTCCGGTACACCTGTTCCGTCATGCCTTCCATTTTAATGGAGAAGTGCAATAAATAAATACATAAAAAGATAAAAGATTCAAGGAATCAGAATTCACACGTACAGTAGAGCAAGTTTTCAGTTTGACATGTATTCATCTCTTTTATGTTTGAGCATCATACCTTTGTTGCGTAATACTGGCGTAACGGTTACTTGGGAGTTTGGCCCAGAACCCAGGACGTTCGAGTCCCCTGACACACCACCGAAGTTGTGCCCTTGGAAAAGGTACCTACACGGCTTTCCTCACTGTACCCAAGTGTAAAAATGAGTACTTGATTGCGGTTGGAGAGGTAATGGCGATAAAGGCAATGGAAGAAGAGGGATGGGCTCCGCCTTCTGATATCGTTCCCTAGACATATAGGATAATCCACTCCCCCTACGGCCTAAAAAAGGCTATGAGACTTCGAATCCCATTGATTTTATTAAAAAAGGCTCACGTCAAAGATACACAATGGCATATACACCCCCTCTACATCCCCACAGCCTGGCCAGATGTACCCCACCATCCGTGACGCGTCACTCCTGACAGGTGACCAGATGTGCCGTGTCGCCTGTCGCTCGGACGCGTCGTTCATTTTCTTATCAGACAACATTCCTCCCGCGTGGCGCCGCATGTACACAACACGGGCTCTCGTGTTTGACAGCAATTTCGGTCTGTTGACACCCTTCTTATGATTTTCGTCCCTACAATAATCGCTTTTCCTAGTCAATGAAACTAAGTAGTCATGAACAGGGCCATTGTTCTGTCGAACAACTTTACTTGACAAGTTGTTGAACAGATCTAGACAAATTATCAAAATACTGCAAAAACGGAAATGTTCGTGTTGGTTTTACGTTCGCGGTTTACAACCTCAAAGTAACCGTTGATAAAGTCTTCTAAAGGAACAGGATAGCAACCTTCCTACTTTAAGCTGAATAGATCTACTCTACTCCACTCTAAAAGCGCCGTTCGCAATCCTGGCAGAACTGGTTTCCCCTTTCTTTCCTCCCAAGAGTTTCGACGGAGTCCCTAAGTCCAGGTAACCATCTATGCGTCAGTGCCCACACAAAGTCGCAAAGGTCTGTGACCTCTGACCGTGTGGCCTAACAAACGTTTACGAGCAGATGTACAGATCGTGTAGCCTGGTTACCATACCATCGGGAGCTCCCGGGTATCTATTCCGTACTGGGGGTGATGTCCGGCCGTCCAGATAGATTGGCGCGAACGGAGGTGGGTTTACGGGCTTCACTCACATTAGAATGCTTATACGGGGCGGCTAAAACTCGATTGGCCAGCTAAAAAGGTATGCTTAGCAGACTGGGCCCGGTACAGGGGATACTACTCTACTCTACTCTACTCTACTCTACTCTACTCTACTCTACTCTACTCTACTCTACTCTACTCTACTCTACTCTACTCTACTCTACTCTACTCTACTCTACTCTACTCTACTCTACTCTACTCTACTCTACTCTACTCAAAAACATTCTATGCATGTAAGCCGACCCTTTGGGAATGGTGACCAGGTTGCAGGTCGTTTGGATCAAAGGGGACATCTCAGGAGAGGCTTGAAGGCCTTGAAACATCGTAAACAATTCCATAATCAATGTTGCCCAGGCAAGAACCGGGTTGTTAAGGTATGTAGGCTGTTCTTGTTAGTACAATGGAGTGGAAGCTGTCGTGGGCTCTTTGACCTCGATTCAAGCCAAGACTGCGAACCTTGAATCTCAAATTGGAAGACGCGCGTATCGAATTTCTGGCAAGTGGGAGGGGTTGCAGTCAGTAAAAAGGTTTTTCTTGAATGCGGTAACGTAGTAAGTGTCGGGATATGTCTCGAAGATCGCGCGATTTGTTTCGAGGTTCGCTTTGCATCGTCCCGAATTAAGGAATGCTGAATACATCGGTGAAGCACTTGATTGGGATTTGATAGCATCAGTATTTACCGAGTTTGAGCTTGCCAATAAAGACCCCTGTACATGTCCTGCACAAAATCCTTTTGTCATGAGACGGAAAACCGGTCTCGCACTACAGACGATTCTATGAGAGCCTCGCTCAAAATCTCACAGCAAAGAACTCGTTATATACATGTAATCCAGTGCTTTGATTGGGCAGAACATAACCAAAATATTATCAGTATAACCCTAATGGCACCGGTACCGTCTTTGACTTTTCCTTCGACTTTGTTTGAACTGCATATCATTCACTAAAGAATCAATAGTAAAAGGGTTTCTCCAACAAAGACGCCTGTCACCCTGCATTATACAGGAATTCCCGCTAGCACAAACGACAATCTAACCCTCTAGACAGGATTTAGATGTTTTTGTTCGGCTGAAGCCCTGTTTGTGTCGATGATAGATCGTACCTTAGGGAGAGAGACGTACACATGTTGACAAGTCATGTCAAAGACAGCATTTTGTAGACAAATACAAACCATGTTTCCCCACTTCAAATGCGGGCAGATCAACATGTATGCGTTTAGACAAACCTTTGATTAGAAATTCTTTAATTTCTTTCATTACAAAGAAGCCAGAAGAACGCGAATTCACATTGTAGATTTCAGTGCTATTTGGTTTGACTTCTTTTTCCGGGACAGTGGAAGACACCTTGTCTGTAATGTGTGGTTTTATATACCGCTTGCCACAAAGGTGGCGACCGCTTAGCGACCATTGAGCGACAAAAACTCTCATTTTGCTGACGAATTTCATTGATTTAAGAAGTGTATTTTGTAAGTTCGGCATGTATTTTTGCACGGTAAGGGTACATACACACAGGTACAGGTTGGGCACTGAGAATGACATCGGGTAAGTGTTTTGAGGTACAACGTCACAGGAGTGGTGTAGCGATGACATGTTCTTGGACCACATCTCGGCACCTTGGCATGCCTTAATTTTCGGCCTGCCAAGTTTTCTGATCTTCAACTATTTTTCTTGCCAGGACACGTATAAGTGGACTGACGTGGCAGTCTGGTCTCCTGAGACGTCGGAATTGTTCTAAAAGGATCTTAAAGCATTCTAAGAAGTGACGTTACGGCATGTTTGGCTAGAACAAGTCAAGTTAGGTGTAAAAATGTGAACTGAGGACAGAATATGTCTTTCGGTTCAGACCCTTGTAGTGCCTAGTGGCACATAGGGCAACAAGTTTCCTTGTTGTTTCAGTAGCAGGGCATATTTTTACAGGTAGGGGTTGATAGCGCTTCCCCTTTAATGTGCTCGAGGTCACGTCATTTTACGTCCCTTTCCGAACGACGGTGCAGCCCCAACCGAGATGTCCTGACTGAAACAATTTTGCCTTTCTAGATCTGCTTGGAGATTAAGAGTATGCCTGTTTAAAGGTAAACAGTACTGCTAGTGAGACAAATACGCTTTGGAGTGTAAGCGACCGTTTATAACGCAGTCGTCTTTGTTTAAAAAGAAGTAACCCGTTGCAAAAAAAATGTTTTCATGTATAGTTGACCATTCAATTTAGGGCAAACAGACGAAAACACTAATATAATGTAATGATATCCGTTTGTTGCAATATCTGACTGATAAAGAGAAAGATTGCACTAGATAAACTTTGACCGCAAATTCCTTCTCCCTGTTCAATGCATTTCTATTTTACGAGGGAGGGGCATGGTTGCTGGATAAAAGCATTCCTATGTGCCCGTTCCACTTGTCTTTGGCAGAACGGTTTGACACAGCTGTCAACACTCGTCTCTTCGCCGTAAAGAACCCGCCGTCTGCACTCGTAAGGTGTCTATGGCCCTAGCTATAGTCTGCATCTAACACAGTAGCATACCGTACATAATAACCCTGTTAAACAGTAGAAAAGAAAAAAAAAGATTGAATAGTCTATTTTTGCATTGGGAGGAAAATGAGTGAAATACCCTCCCTTTCCCAGCAAAATGTTTTCATTCTAGATTAACTAAACACTACGCTATTCAATAAGAGTGATACAGTATACGTATGGAACATGGATTACATTATAATTATACACAGGAAACAAAGTTTTCATCAATTGCCTGCGTCAGAGATGATTCGATTTCTTTTTCGTTACATCTACTACTCATCTGTCAGCAGACTCAGAGGTCTGGCGGAGACTACCGTGACCCGACCGGTGTGCCATGGCGGTGGCCCGCACGTAGAGACCACCTGAACCGCGGCACCATGGCCCGCACGTACGCACAGATGGCGCTGGGGAAGCGGCGACACGGGCCGTGCGTTAAATCGGTAAGTGTGATACTGTCGTTCGTTTGTTCAGACCCTTCCTTGTAGTGCCTAATGGTGCATTGGGCAGCAAGTTTCCTTGCTGTTTCAGTAGCATGCTCTCGGCACCCCTTAAGTTTTCCGTCCCTACCGAAAGACGGGTGCAGCCCCAACCGAGATGTTCTGACCCAGGATTGAACCGAGGTCTCCCAGTCACCTTATCCTTGATCAAGAAAATTGATTTAGTATGAGAATAGGTGTTGATGGGCAACAATGTGTCAGTGCTTATTGGTTTGTTTTATCCGAGTGACAACAAAAAATCTACAAATGACTCGTAATCAATTCGATCGTAAGATATCTAACTTTCAGTTACATCAGAAGCAGAATCATATGAGTTTACCACTATCTGGTTAACCTCCAAGCCGCAGATCTACACGGGACAAAATCGTAATGTCAGCCAGAGAAGCTACAGTAAACTATCTGGTATCAGGAAAGATCGTGAGGTGATATGTTCTCTTCTAAAATGCTGCACAATGACCAAAACCTCTTCTTGGAAAATACATCCGTGTCAATTTTCTCTACTGGAGAAAACGTATACACACCCCGACCAATCGATCGCATTGAAACTCAGATTCGAATCAGTCATGACCCGACAAATAGCTTTCTAAGTTGCGTTAACGACTAAATCTGACAAAACAAACTCGCCAGTGAGATGCTGGAAGGTGTTAGCTTTCAAATGATGTTTTCAGATTGACAATTTTGGCACTTTTGAAGTGATTGAACGTGCCCGCGATTTAACGTTTAAAGACAAGTAGTAGAACCTATTTTTTTTCTAAACGTTAAATCGCGAGCACGTTCTATCGATATCACTGCGATCAAGTTTCAATGCGAACGATTGGTCGGGGTGATAAAGTAACCAGGTTAGCTCCTTGGCTAGCTTTGTCGGCAGAATAGATGGATTACCAAACACGCCGTGGCGGTGTCATGCCCTCACTATCGGTTCCGTCTCTGCTGGGCTCCCGGTGGGACTTGTTTTGATCAGGAGGCCGACTTGTTTTGATCTGAGGAGCGCACCTGACCTCGCGGAAGCACACGACCTAGTTGGCGGGTCTCCAAAGACGTACACATCTACCAACATAATTCCGGCAGGGTTCATAATCCCGCCACCCTAAAAAGATACTTCCAAACAGATGTCGAGCTCCAACTTAACGTTCTCCAATATAATGCCCTCCTGTATATCTCTGAACTGTGCATACCTGGGGGGTGCTGCCCTAGAGAGCTCTCACACCCACTGTTTTTCAAAGTGACGGATTTATGTAACCCCGCAGATTAATGTTAATGAGTTTAAAATAAGCTCCGAACCTGCTTCGTTGAGCTTTTCTACTACGCTGGAGCGGACCAAGATAAAACAAAGCTGTACTTTAGACTAAACGTTAACCTTTTATATCACGTGCCACCAATTGAAACTGGGTGCTCGAAACATATACCTCCGGTCGAAACGCATTGATCCAAGAAAACGAAAGGATCTTAGTGTATTTATAAGTAATTTTAGAAATATAATCGCATATATAGTAGCCTTGGATTTATGCCTATGATTTTAGATCTTTATTGAAAATAGGGGCAGGCTTATTCGACAAGACATATGTCCGGCTTGGTTCTGACCCTAAGGCCATGTCGATTTAATTTAAGTATATGGATGGCATACTCCGGGGACCCAAAAACTGATGCGAGCATGCGAACAAAAAAGTTTGTCAAAAAAAGAAGGAAAATTGTTTTTTAAAATGAAATCTACGTGGTCAGGAAGAATGAACAAAACTTACCACACGGAGTATATTATACCGAATGTTCTTTCACATCTTCTTCTTTGACTTTGGAATTAACTTTGGCAGGCCACGACATTAGTGTCTAGTCTGTTTTTTTCTGGGTTTTTTTGGGTGCAATTTACAGCATGTATTTTCAGCTACTTTTTACGATATGGCCGAAAACTTTTTTGGGACGGACGAAAATTGATGCGCTCGTGGATGTTATCCATATAATCTAATCGACATGGCCTAACCCAGAATGAACCCGTCCAGTATTCCGCTTAAGCTTAGTCGACCTCATAAATCATGACGTTACCCGCACAGCGCAGAGCGAGAGGGCCGGCGGCTGCTGTTGATATCACGCTCCGTTCCCGCCAGTTTGACATGTCCGAGCTTTTTGATAAACAACGAAAATATAAGCTGCATGCAGGTGGTTGGCTGTGAATGTGGGTTTACGATCTAAGTGCCCTTTCACATTCTTGGTCAGATTTGCGACAATAAATTGAGGTCATCCGAAATGTTTATGACTGTTCAGAACAATTTACAAATGTTTGACAATGATTCGAAAATATATTACAAAAGTTGACAAACAAACATTGCGGCGATTTGGAATTGAGTCTATGGTCGCCAACTTTAATTTGGGGGGAGGGGCGAAAATTGATGCGCGCGAGGATGTCCTTCTTACTGTGAATTAAGTCAACGTGACCTTATCGATAAAGTAAAGAGGGGGGGGGGAGAAGTGAAAGATGATCCAAGAAAAATTGCCACGCCACTTTCTGTCACCTCCTCCATTTCTTCTAGCCCGGCAGGCATGTAAACACGATGGACTGTGCTGATGTGGGGTAGACTGTGCTGATGTGGTTTAACTAAGTTAGTAAACTGTAAGGGCAAGAAGTCAAACTCAGTTCCAACTAAATGACGGATCAAGAGCAAAATGTGGATCAAAATAAGTGACGGGAACGTTACTTTGTAATGACACCGGCGTTTATTTTTTCGGGGAGCGCCGATTCGCGATTTTCAACATAGGCTAAGGTTCTCTAAATGCTGGAAGAGAAGATGTGCGTGGAAGCTATCTCCCCGGAAGCGTTTAGAAAACCTGGCCCTTGTTGAAAATCCCGAATCAGCACTTCCTCAAAAAGTAAACGCCGTCGCTCCTAAAAGTCTGTGTACGAGGCTAGGGTTACGCAGAGTTTACAGAGTTCGGGGTTCGCTGCTCGGCAGGCGTTCTTGTTTTTCCTGAGGCACGGCGGTAAGTGGCAAAACAGGTTTTGTACACGGTACGAGACGCCCCTAAAACGGGCAATGGGGCTGTATTCTAACGTCTGCACGGTGTTTTCCTTAAATTAGAGGTTCTCTACTAATCATGATGTAACCACGTTTTACACAGGTACTGAAGATGGCTCTGTGGTGCACCAGACGTAGTCTGTCTGCCGTACTGGTGGTGTGTTGCCTCCTCTACGTGACTACCATGTTCAGCCTATCTGGGTCGGGCCATGCCCGTGTAAACGCCGTCCCCACTAGTAGCGTCAGACTGCACCGAGTCAACCGTGCCTTCTTACCGCCTGCTACGACGACTCAAGTTCCGCAGGCCCTCAACACGTCCGTGGACAGGAAGGCTGTTTTAGTCCTATCACAACTAAGAACAGACGCAGAGGTGGTGGGAGAGATTTTCAGCCAACAGGAGGGTTTGTTCTACTTCCCTGAACATCTCTGGTCGTTCCTGTACCCTGACCCATTTCCCAACTCCCTGTTGGAAAGGGGGGCGTTGTCAGAAAGCGACTTCTATCTGAACCAAACGGACAGAAAGAGAAAGTGGGCGTCTCTAAATGTGACCTTGCGGGCTCTGTTTCGTTGCGACTTTGACAATATTTTCAACAGGGACGACGGCGAGTTCCAGGTTCCCCCCAGCGTTGCCAAGGACATGTTCTGTCGGGAAATCCAGAAGTACGCCCCCTTGCGAGAAGGCTTCTCATGTCACGGCTCACCTGCTGAGATCGTCCGGCGTATGACGTCGCTCTGCGCTGCCAAGGCGACGGTAGTGGTCATGATGACGGGTATAACACATGTGGAGAACCTTCAGTCGTTAGTTGAAGACGAGGCAATGAACGTGAAGGTTATTGAGGTTGTACATGACCCCCGTGCGATGCTGGTGTCGTGGATGAACGCTGTGCCGAAAAAACGGGGAGTGGATACAGACAGGCGGGGCTTCTTTGATACCAGAGGGTGAGTTAAGACGTTTGTATCTTTAGACGATTCCGTGTCCATACACAGTGCTTTCTTTTTAACCGTTGAGTTTCTTCGAAATACTCATATATATACGTTTTATGAATGTTTATGAATAATTGTTGTGTTTTTGACGGCGACTGTACGCAGCACATGAGGTCATGATGGTACACTTGTATTGAACGATTACATCCATTCATTCATTCACTCACTTCTTCTTCTTCGTGTTTCCTTCCTCAGGAGAGAATAGCTTCCGTTCGTCACACTCAAAATACAGTAGAATCCGCTTAACTGCACCACCCATTTGTCAGCGTTTTTGGTGCATTTATCCGGCTGGTGCAATTATGCGAAATGCCCAGCTGGACCGCACAACCATGGGCGAGGGGTGTATTGTTAGTCAGAAACACTAGCACAAAGAAAACAGACGAAATTATTCAGTTATTAACTTTATTTATTGACCCTTTGCTGAAAATAAAGAAATGACTACGAACCTGTTTTGATTTTGCATTCTTTCATTTTTCCATGCGATCTACCGCATTACAACACACGTAATGTTACAGGGAAGGCATTCTGAAACATCGTCATGCCACTCATGGGATAACAGTTTCTGTGTTACATTACGTAGAGTGCAGTTGTCGATTTACGTAAATCATGTACCGCCAGTGGAAACTAGGAATTGAAACTAAAATTTGGTTACTGATTACGGGTGACCCACCCGGGACCTCCCATACGATTCATATCAACGTAACTGTCAATGGAGACCGCCTTCTTTTGTTGCTCAAAACAGTTTTAAACATATTGTCGGTATTGCGCCTTTACACCGGCAGGTATCGGTTCATTTGTACCGCGTTTGCCGATTTTAGCGCACCTTTTCAGATAACTTGTCGAGGATTTAAAAAAAAAATTGGTGCAGTTATCCGGCATTGGTGACCATGCACGGTGCAGATATGCGGAGTCACTAACAATGCAGTGAATGGCAACCGGTTTGGGATTTTGGGATTCGGTGCAATTAAATGGAAGGTGCGTTTATCCGAGGTGCAATTAAGTGGCTTCGTCTGTATAACAGTACTGATACATCTTTAAAAGATGAAAACATATATACAAATCTTACGGTATATGACATCCATCACATGGATATGTGGCACTCGCTGTTCTACTGTAGTGTTCAATTTCACTTCTGTCTCTCCTCCCATCATCGGGTATTATTTTCTTCAACGGCTTATACGAGGGGACGTCAATATAAAACGCCTTTTTTTTACCATAGCAGGTTCAATTTTGTATTAAATGAGAAGAAATTTGGCACAGATGTAAAGAAACATCTCTTCTCGAGACTTGGAAGCTTATCGGAGGTAAACAGCAGTAAAATGGAAGTTTTATATTGACGTCCCCTCGTAAGTTGGCATTACATAATCACATAATCATCAGTCTTGTTTCCTTTCACAATTTCCAAGTTGTGACCCTGGCATACATTCTCTAGTGTCCTTTCCTGACTCTTGTTTCCAGCTGTAGGTAAAGTCTCAGTTCCCTCTCAGCTCACGTGTTTTATTCTTTAAATGTTCGTTCGTTCATTTGTCCATTCCATCTTTCCCTCACTCATTCCTTCATTCATTTTCAAATTCATACATTATAAGAAACTTTTTATCATTGTGGTTCTCCGTGTGAATTTTCCAATGAGTCTTTCATTCATTCATTCATTCGTTCATTCACTCATACATCATAGCAAACTCTTATCGTTGTTGTCCTCCGGGTGCATTTTCCAATGATTTCCATCTTGAATTCTTTGTTCATAACTACGCCATTTTCTTCGCATCTTCTGTAGCGGCCCGGCCCTCACAGCCACCGAGATGAAGAGAATGTGCGTTGGCATGGTGACAAACCTGATGTTCTGGTTGGCCAGCAGCCCGCCTTTCCGTACGAACTACGCCGTGCTGAGGTACGAGGACCTTCGGGCCGACCCGTGGACCCTCGCCGACAACATCCTCTCATTTCTCGGTCATCAGCCTGCTAGTGGGGCGGCCCTTCAGAGGGTGGTCGAAAGGATAGATAGAAATATAGAAGACATAAAAGACGGAAACGGAGAGTGGAGAAAGAACCTAACGGTTGCCGGGGCGACTAAGATACAAGGAAGATGTTCTGAAGTGATAAGAAAGTTTGGGTATAAGTTTGTTAAGTCGGAGAGAGACTTGACTGACAATACCACCTCTCTTGTGGGAACCTTGCCGATAGAAATTCCTGGATTTATGAGTAACAGAAAACGTCTTGTCTTGACGTCTCCGTTGTCTAGAAACGACACAGTAATTCTACATAAGGCGAGCGTCCGAACTGTCGTTCATTATCACTTAAAAGTCCCAGAAAACGGAACGCAGTAGTATATACATGATCGAGTGGCGTAGGTTTTCAATCACGTGACGGTGACGTCATTCACTGTCCGCCATGTTGGTGGGTTAGAGACGCATATTATGACGTCAGAGATGTTGTAAACATTCCATCATCATCTACCTCAGAATGCCCTTTTCTTCACTTGCAATTGTACATACATGTAGTAGAGTACGTTGCCACAAAAACATAAACATGATAACTCAAGAAGGGAATTTTTGAAGAAGTGACCAAATACGTTTTTATCTCCGTGAAAACGGAGGTATATTGTTTTTGGTCTGTGTTCGTCTTGGCCAGGTGGACTCATTCGGTCAGCCAATGAGAGAGCGCCTTTCAAATCACCCATGCATTTTCAAAACTGGAGCTGATTTGTTGAAATATTGTCAATCCAATTACTCAGCCGATTTAAGGCCTGTGACTGTAACTTTTGATGTATATATCTGTTTCTAACAAAATTTGCCCAGGTGATGGAAATAACAAATATTTAGAATATCAAAACAAGAATTTTCGATCATCTATTTGAGGTGAAAAAATCACTTTTTGGTGAAAAATGTATATGTTATTAAAAGGGCTTGTGCCTACTATGAAACGACTGTTTAACAGAGTGATTTTTTCCGGGGTAATAGATAGTATCTCTGTGATGTCTAAACTGCCCGGGCCTCTTGACTACATACCACACTGCAAGGCTTAAATTTGGGGCAAAAAATAGTTTTTCGACAATTTTGAGCATTTTTTTGTACAATAATCAACACCGTACAAAATCAAGGAAATCGCAAAAAGGCCCGGTTGTATTCCAAAGGACTAAGGCTCAATAAAGTTGAATCTGTACAAATTTCGCGACAAAACTGGTATCCTGTAGTTGACAGCAGTCGACGAAACACCGCTTACCTTACGCGAACTACGGGGATTTAAGGCCTGCGACATTTGAGAGTTACGTAATTGAAGGTAAGACAGTTTTGTAACTGTTAAACGCGTGATCGTATCAATACCCAACTTCACAAATAGTTAGTATTAAAGGGTACTTATTGAATATATCTACACATGACCTCACTTGCTGTACAATGATTTGGGGCTCGAAATAGGAAATTGCAGCACAGTGACAGGTCATTGCGGTGAAGCGATGTTAGGTCATTGCTGCCAGTTGCATTGATGTCAGCCCCTTGGTCCAACAACACTGGCTCCATAGCGGGGCAGGGCCCTGCCTCAGCAGCATGATGTAGCGCTGTACATCCATGATGGTTATCTGCGGCATCGACATCTATCCCTTGACCTAGCAGGGAGTGGATCTTGTCACAGTCCCCATTTGATGCAGCAGTGAAAAGGTCCGTCACACTCATTGTTCCTCGGTAAGGGTGTGATCCACCTCCACTCTTTGTAACGAGCTTTCTTCCTGACACAGATACATGTAAAAGAAAGAAAATTGGTTGTAAAAGATAAACTTCTCTCTTGCTCTGGGAAAACAAGTGATATTCGGAATATGTCAGTAAAACAAACACATCTTACTGTCTATCTATGGTCTTCCTGATTTTGAACATTTAATGATGTCAAAAAGGTCATACCTTTTAAATTTAAGATGGCATTCGAATCTATGAGTATGAGCTTAAATCATCAGTGACGTCTAGTGTTTACATTGTGCAGTGGGCAGTCACACATAATTTGTTAAACCAATTATCAGTAAAAATACCATAGTAACCTCATTTTGATATTCGTAGGCTGAGTAGCTTTGGATTTCAGCAGTGTGCCATAACTGATAACTCAGCCGCCTAGTATAAATTTTACCTATGCACACGTGGGCGATGGACATATACTGAATAGCGTATTAATGTTGAATGTATTGTCCATAGCGTGATATTTAGAGGTCTTCTTCATAAAGGTTTATTCTTCGGACTTTCCGTAGCATATATTGAACAGTTACTAAATTCTCGCCCCCTCTCCATTCCCACCTATGGCCAACTAACACCGATTAAAAGACGTATAGGAGATTATTTATACTTGACAGTAGTAGATCAAGAATACCTCTAGGCTTATGCCGCTGTTCAAGAATGTGGGTATACAATAGTTTTTCTTCTCCCAACATACACGTGGATGGTGGATGCAGTGTCGGTCGGATCTGTTCTGCAACACTTCGCCAGAGGGCGCTTCCGCACATGTCATAACCTTTGACCCTTTTCAAGATGGAGGACGTTGATTTTCTCACCAAATACCGAGCGGTTTCCAGCAAATTAAAGAAGTAAGAATGCTCTCTATTTGTTCAACTCCATATGCTATAACTGTTGGATAGATAGTAGTACCATACGATGGTATTTTTACTCTAAGAAGCTATCAAAAGACTGTATAAAATTACTAGTGGTATATAATTTATTGTGATCCATGTTTCTCATACTTGTTATTTTTTTCAGGCGATTCCTGCGGAAACCCAACGTTGCTGAGGCGAGCGAGCAGTTTGGTGAGTCCGACCAAGGAGGTTATACTTAGAGAAACCCTTAGTAATCTTCAAGCAGACGTAGTGTTGTCAATGAAGCCCTGAGCTTTTAGAGAAGCCAAGCAGCTCGAAAACCTAATCACTAGTAGTGCGAACTTCCGCCCTAATATTAGTAGTAACGTCTGCTTGGAGATTTACTGTCAACTGGTGTCCTCCCTGTTTTAGTTCCAGTCTGACAAATCCCCTCTGTGCACCTAGGGATGTTGATAGTGGGTCTGCATGCTTTTACCATATCTCAAAGTTGATCCAATAATTCATAACAATCTAGCATGGTTGTACCGGCTATATAGATACAGATAGTCAGCCTTCCAAAATTATTTAGCTAGTACCGTAAAAATTCCTATTTATGTACGCACCCCTCCTAACGTACGCACCCCCGATTTGGGGACGATTACAGGCCTGACTCAGTGAGTTGAAACGTTCAGGGGAAAAACCCTCCTAATGTACGCACCCCCTCTCCAGCATTTCTGTGGATAGAGGTTGACATGATCATCCTTTCGATGATGTTTACCGACTTAAAAGGTTACTGAGAAAAGGTTTCTGGGTAGAAAATGTCAAACAATTTGAATATATGTATTATTTATTCTTTATTACTGATTGATTGTGTGGTAGCATTTGCATGAAGATGTACCGTGCTGTCATGCTGATATGCGACTTTCCGAAGAAGAACCCCTCCTAACGTACGCACCCCGACTTTGGCGTCGGCATGGAGCACCTGTTTGCGACTTGAAAAGTTTTTTAAAAAAATAGGGACTTTACGGTATTAAAGTGTAAGTGGACGCCACCCCCCACAATCACCCTCAGCTCTCACAGACCGCCTTGTGCTTTGGATTAATGGGTTCTTAAGTTAGACATGTAACATTATGAGCGAGTATGTACTGTAGGCATTGTGTTGCTTCCTTAAATTTTTAACATATATATTCTACAGGAAGTCTATCAAAAGATCTTCTAGAACATGACAACCCACACTATGCTGGCTTTTGTTGCCTGGCCATGGCAAGGTAAGTTACTGGTCATTACTGGTTTGTGTTCCATGCCAACAGGGCCAGACTAAGAGACCTAAGGTCAACAACTTCTATAAATGCAGAAATGTTCACGGGGATTTAATAATTCGCGGTAGGGAGAAAATGGAGTGTTCGCAGTGATTTTGAGTTTGAGTTTGAAACAATAGTAGTGATACAGACACACAATGGAACGGCTTTTTGCGGTAGTATGAAGCTTGTGGTAAAGAGTTCACTGCAACAGCCGCGGACCTGAAACCATCATGAACATTTCTGCATTTACAGTATTAGATCAGGCTGATAGATATTTGGTTCATGTTCTCAATGAAGGTAGTGCTTGAATTGATGTTGGTATAAATGAATATCATGTGGGACTTGTAGGTAATGCATATACATGTATATCTGAACTGTGCTTCTTTAGATTCTGAGAGCAAGACAAAGTAAAGAAGATTAAAAAATGAAGCTAAATTAGAATACTGTAAAAGAGCAAATGTTTCCAGTGGCATTATGTTCATGGGTTTTGTGGTAACCTCATCACTGTGAACTTAAAACCACTGCAAAAATGTAGTCCTTAGTGCTTCCTGCTGAGCCTATCCCCTTGTTTAAACATAAACATAAAACCACTGTGAAGACTTTGTATTCTCCCTATTGTGAAATGTAATCCCTGCCATCATTTAAACATTTCCCCTTGCAAATAGGATAGCACAAGATGGCGGCGGGGGGTGGGGGTTGGGGGAGTGTCTGGAAGGGGATACACCGGTCTAGAGGAGTGCAGCCTTTTCCAGACACGATGGTCATTTCCTGCAACTTCAGCTTTGCATCTTGTCTACAATTAAGGAAATCTTGAGTTTTGAGGAACATAACAGACTTTGTTGGGGAAATATTGGAAGAAATAGTATAAATTTGAAAATACACAGGATGGAGCTAGGATTAGAGCAGGATGGCAGAGAGTATTTTCTTGCCCCCCCCCCCTTCTTAAAACTTTTAAATTATGATAATCCCATCCCCCCAGATGTGAGCAGACGCTGTCGAACTCCCCGGGAGAGTCTCACGCGCTGGTTGAGGCGGCCCGACTGTTCCTGGAGGCAGAGTGCACCAACCAGATGCTGAAGTGTCCCGGGTTTGAAGAACACCTCATCGCCGCCATGAACTGTTACAACTTTGCCATCAAGGTGGGGACATCCTTACTAGGCTATAGGTGTGACAGGCCGTTCAGTGTAATATAACCAGCTGCTCCAACGTCGCGTGCCTGCGAGGCTGGTGTGTTACACCGAAGGGCGGTTATACATACAGATTACTACAGATACAGATTACAATAATACTTTTTATGTCAAATATAATTCTATGAGGTACCATAAGACAGCTGCATTTAAAAAAACAAGAGTTATCGAGACTATGAGACAGCACTATTGATTTAACCTGTAACCTTAAACTCCTTAATGGCCTTACAGTCTTACACGAAAAATAAAATTTTATGTTTTCTTCATTGCTTTAGAACATGAAGTTTTACTATCTATAATTTACTTATTTGTTAATATTGTGATGGAGTTTCATAACATTGACAAATTTTTGTGTTTAACTCCAGGTTCACATTGAACAGACACAGCCTGCCATGGCCGCCTGCCTATGTCTGGAGTTGGGAAACGCTCTCAGGGTGAGGTCTTATAAATATTGATCATCATGTGATACCATGTACTTGTAGTATGATTGACACAAACATATAATCTCTGACGACAAAGCAGATAATTAGAATATCAAGCATATGTACATTTTACGAAACCAAAATGCATGTACAGTATTTTCCTATTGTATCTAACAATAATGGAAGTATCATTCAATTGCCATACATTGCCATACACGTGTAAACAAAATTTATTGAATGTACCTCAGCGGAGTTAATCCGGAATTCCGGATGATTGCATTTTTGATTTCAATTTCGATTTGCATGTTTTTGTTGTAGGGTCTGAACAAACCAGATCAGGCTATGTCATACTACCAGAGAGCTGCAGACCTCCAGTACCAGGTAAGCACAGTTTCTGACTCTTTGTATAGCCTGACAAAATCAACCTTCTAGCAGCCTTTCCACTGGTCCAGTCCCTAGAAGTTAGTAGAAGCTTGATAGTCAACATTTCTAATCTTACTGTCACAATTTGGTAAAGGGGGCCTGACAAGTAGTTTACAGGCTTTTTTGCACTTTCAAGTTTGGCTCTGTGGGACATCCTGTCGCTCCTGGGCTACTGTGGGCACAGCCGGTGCCCAAAATGGTTTTGATTTGGATTTAAAATCATCCTGGGACCTGTAAGGCAATTATAAAAATACTGAGGGGAAACCCCCCACAAACAAAAAACACCACCCTCCACCCCCGTACCAGACAGTCCATCGGGACAAATTTTTGGTTTTCTGGACCAGGCCAGGGCTACATTCCTATGCATGGGCACCGGAGGAAATGTGACTGTAGCATTAGTCAGGAGAATACTAGTAGGGAACATCCTAATCATGTTGATTTATGCATCATGATGTGCTGACATGGGCATATTATGGACTGTTACCATGGGCCTGGAGGCTGTGACAGGTTGTTTCAGAGACTTCTGATCTCCCATTGGACTGACTTTCATGTCAATTAAAAATCATGAGCTCCTATTGGTGTGTCTACTAGTAGAAAAGGAATGGTTCTCTTGAGAACTAAATGGCCACAAGGTCTCGAGGAGGATCAAGGCCCCATAAGCCCATGACAGCGAGAGATTCTATAACATAGGCTGGGACATCATACATGTACGTCAAACAAAAGTGTTCCTCTAAGAATCAGTCTCTTTAAAAAGTACTTTTTGATTTAGTTGTATGCACATAGTGTAAAAAGACACTATAGTATAAAACCATATGATACCATTTTTGGTTCTTATGTCACATATACACTTACAGAAATGAATCCCAGCTAATCTAAAATGATACTTTTTCCATGTTGTTAGAACCCTTTAGACTGTCTGGAATCTTTGGGACTTGTGGCTTCTTGCAAGATACAGACAAGTGAGTACTTGAGTTAGTCTCTTCATATTAATATTGCTTTGGATATTATTGTATCTAGTTTGACATTTTTATCAGGGAGAAAAATACTGTGTCCATGTGCACTTTTGTGCATCTAAAATTAAAGCTGTGCACCTAATTTTGAACTACATATTTGTATAGGGCCACGTACGTAGATTATTACTGTTAGTATACAGCATGTTCTTGACATTTGATTGTCAGAATGAAAAATAAAACATTTGTTGTATTACGAGCATTTTTCAAAGATAAATTAAAAAAAATGAATAATAGAATATTTGTTGTATCATTAGCTATCAAGCTGTGAAGAGAGGCAGTGAGGTCAAAATTTATGATTAGGTTTTGCTGACATTTTAATTAATCTTAATATGTTCTTATTTATGTTCTTCTATGTGTAGTTATTACAAAAAGGTAATGGAAATGTTAAAGAACATAAAGAAATGAAATGGAAGACCTGCAATGTATACCATTTGTACCTTTCTACAGGAGACTATGATGGAGCCCTGACCATCTTCACAGAGATGGCCTACTTGGCACAGGAGAGGGGAGGTAGGTGTATATGTCAAAGGTAGCAGTGTACTAGCTCAAGCTGACTCTAAAGAGATTTTGATAGCCTCTTTCCGTACATTTAATTTTAGAAGTGAATGTGGGGGCACAGGCACTGAATACTTTGTAATACTGTAAATGCATTTAAGTTCGCGTGGTTTTTATTTCGCGGTAGGGAGAAAATGGAGTGTTTGGGGTGGTTTGAAGTTCGCGCTGAAAACTCACTGCGAAAATCACGAACATAAAACCACTGTGAACATTTCTGCATTTACAGTAGTTGTAATGTACCAATTCTTATTCCACAAGAACCTTATAATTGGTATAACACAGTATGTGTGTATGTATGTATGCATGCGTATGTGCATACATGTATGTGTTTGTGTTTTCGTGTGTGTCTGTGCATGTGTACGTGTGTGAGAGAGAGATATACAGTAAACTTTGTTTTTCCTCCACATTCGTACATTCGTACATTGCAAACATTGCCATGGGTTAAAAGGACAAGAAATAATTTGAACCATGGACAACAACTGCCTCTCTTTACAAAGGGGAGAGTTCAAAATATGGCAACTCCAAAGAAAACCTACAGCATCCCAACAGACAAAGAAACAAATCAAACTACTTGATTTGTTTCTAATGACAGAATGTTTGTTCCACAGCCTCAGCCAGTGGTCCTGCTTCAAGACCAATAGGTACGTGTGTGTATATGTGTAACATCTACTAACATAATTCCACCAGGGTGCATAATTCTGCCATCCAGAAGAAATACGTAGAAACAGATCTCCAACGCAACGTATACTGAACTCTTGTAATACAAGTGTACATGTATGCACAGTTTAGGTAGTTGTATACCGAACCAAGTCTCAGTTTAGGTATACAAGTTGTATACCGAAACTGTGCATACTTTTGGGGGTGCTGCACTAAGCTCTCTCTCACTCACTGCTTTTCAAAGTCACTGTGGTAGATTTATTTAACCCGGCGGATTGATGTTAATGGAGGCTAAAGCTTTGAACATTGTTTCATATTTACTTTCATCATGTGTTTGTAATATACACATGTGCGATATGTGTGATATGTATTTTTTTTTTCTGAATCCTGGATGATTATTTTTTTAAATAGCTGTTTTTCAAAAAGGAAATGTTTCTAGACTAAGTGCTTTCTATAAAATCTTATACTGTACATGTATGTGTTTATAAACTGTTCTGTTTTATTCCTCTCAGGTGCATTTTGTGACATCCTAGCCAGATGTGAGGTTACCAGAGTTCTGTTACTGATGCTGTTACAGGTAGGCTGGTTCGGAACATTGAATGTTGATTTCACTTTTGGAATAATCATGGTAATTGCTTGATTGGGATAGCCTAAGCAGATTTTTGCCTTTCTTTGAAGAACAAAGGACCCAAAGAGACATTCAGTGTTTATATATCATTGATATTTGCAGATCAATTGCATTTACATATCAAAAGCTACATTTGCATATAACTGACATTGAGGAAGAAGGGTCACAGGATCCATGCACCACTCAAAAGTTGCCATGCATGGTAATCACTTGCTTGCCCCCAGCGTCATCTATATTTCCATTGTCCAAAATATGGCCTTATATGTATGTAGTTTATTGTACATAGCTGGAAATGTAAAATCATTCATATTCCATCCACTTATTTTGTAAGGAATACCATCTTTTTTTAATTATACCCAATAAGAGACAGAAACTTAATGTATGTGCAAAGAGGTACCGCGCAGCATTGTGGGAAGAATCAGTCCCCAATGTCCCTGGTGCGATTCCGCAGAATTCCGCCCAGGGCGCAATCCCGACCAATGTCACCTTTATCAGCCTAAGGCAGATTTTTTAACTTGTTAATTTTTTATTTCCATTGGAATTCCCCCACTCCAGCCCACCCCCCAGAGGATCCGTCCTGAGCATGCCCAGACCCTGGAGAGATACGCCTGGGAGTCCCACTCTGAAGACTCTGCACCTGGTGAGACAGGCTTGTACTATAGATACTGTAAATGCATTTAAGTTTGCGTGGTTTTTATTTCGCGCTAAGGTGAAAATGGAGTGTTTGCGGTGGTTTTAAGTTTGTGGCAGCGCTATAGTAACATACTGCTACAGTATTGGACAAAATGTTTGCGGTGGTTTTAAGTTCGTGGTAAAACGTTCGCCGCGAAAACCGCGAACATAAAACCACCGCGAACATTTCTGCATTTACAGTAGTTCATGTTTATTCATTGATGTACCTTTTTTTGCAAGGAGTAAATCTAGGATTAAGTTGAAAAGACCGCTAGACCTTTGCCTCGAAAAACTGTGTGTCATACCAGAGTCACATCCATTTTTTCTTGCTGTATGATTTTTCTGTTGAAGGATTTTTATTGAGGGTTTAACAGAACAATAAACAGGGATCTATAACAGTCCTTTCCTTGCTAGAAAGCACCGACTTCTTCATTGATTAGTTCATGTCTTTCCTTTTTTTGCAAAGAGGCAAACCGTGCTAAAAACAGATCTCCTCTATAATATTTACACCTGTACCCTCCTGAACTGTACAGTAGATTTTACCAAATTCAAATTTCAATTGGCCATGTTTTCAGGAAGAGGGAGAATGTTAACTATAAATTTGAATAAGAAATCGGAATGTTTTCAGACTTATTTTTTTTGTTTTTGATGCTGGCTTAGTGGTTATGGAGAAAGTGCAGGCCATTTCTAACACAGCTTGATTTAAAGATACTAGTACAATTATATATGATAGTAATTGAAATTAAGCTTTTGTGGCAGGAGTTATGATATGATAGAATAAGGAAAGAAGTACTTTCATTAACTGGTGTTTGACATTTTGTTACAGTAAACTGTCTAAGTGAAGAAGTATTCTTGTTACTCCAGTCCACAGTGGTAAGTAGATAACAACATCCTTTTCATACTCTCATACTCTTAACAGTAGTTTTTTTTTCTTTTTATATGTAACCTAAGGCTTTCTATCACTCAACCCCCTTTTCTTGGCTTCATATGGTAACCATAAATACCTTTTCCTTGGCCTAACAATATGTATCTTTATAGAGTACAATTTCATATATTGAATTTTCTGTTCTCTTTTATACTGTTGAAACCTGGTCATTAATGGACATCAACTTTGGGTTTATTTATCAAAGTTTTTGTTGACTTATTTCGCCTAAATTAAGACGGCCAAGCATTGCAAGTTTCGTTCCTCTTATATAGTATGAAAAGTTTGTCTACAAAAATGTTCAACGAACGCGTTTTTAGGACCCTAGCCTGTAGGTATGTCTACCACTCAGAATCCATTCGAAACTGCTATCACACCTCACTCCATTCAGCTGTAAAAGAGGAACTGAAAGGAGATCAGAAATAGAAGAAGGCATGAGACCTACAAAGATATGTTTTAAAAGTTGTATTAAAGATGTTAGCATCGTCCAAAAACATGGATTATGCAAACTCTTTTTTGTTTAAAGTTATCCTTTCAAACATGTCAAACCATGGTATTATCAATCTGTGGCGAGGACGAAAGAGACTCATAATAGGTGTGAATACCATGCCTGACTCTTTTTATTTGTATTCTATCCTTGGGTCAAATTTGAAGGTTTTATAGCAATCTAATTACTTAAAAACATCCTATCATTCGTTGGCTAATTGAATGTCTTGTTTTCTCTATAGATGGCATGCCAGTCCAGAGATGTGTCTGCTCTAAAGTCACTACAGAAGGACTTGTGGTGAGGGACTGTTCTTTTGTTCTGTGACTTCTATATGAATAAACCCTTTCCAAACTCCAGCACGTTGGGCTCAAACAAGGGTCTGGAGTAAGACATGATAGTTGAATTTATAGCACTATTATGTACTTTGTACTACTGCCTGACCATTGTTTTTCTCAATTCACCAGAGTTTGGAAAGAGGATTTTGCCATATAGATTTGACTAACAAGTTTCTGTAGAACTTGAACATTATGGTATCTTTTTATGCGAACAGTTTTCTATCATATATATATATATATATATATAATCATCACAACACAAACATTTCTTCAATAATGCAGTCTGTTTGCACACTGCAACAAACAAGTTTCCATTCGTTTTAACCTAGACTATGCCTGCAAAGCTGGTTTGTATACTGGCTATATATTAGTTCTCAGATACAGACATACGTTAATTTCATATTTAAGCAAGTAAGTCTCATATCAAAACATCATGATTCAGATAGGATCTACTCAACTGTCACTGATGAATGTACACTTGCTGATGTCTGTCCTACAGGCCGCACCTGACAGCTGAACAGAACCACCTACTGCACCTGGTGATACAGGAGATGGAGCACCCTTCAGGGGAGGGGATCTAGTATTAAAGAAGCACCTGCTGCGGATAGAACACCTGTAAGGGAAGGGGATCTAATATTACAGAACCACCTGCTGCGGATAGAACACCTGTCAGGAGAGGGGATCTAATATTACAGAACCACCTGCTGCAGATAGAACACCTGTCAGGGGAGGGGATCTAGTATTAAAGAAGCACCTGCTGCAGATAGAACACCTGTCAGGGGAGGGGATCTAGTACTACAGAACCACCTGCTGCGGATAGAACACCTGTCAGGGGAGGGGATCTAATATTACAGAACCACCTGCTGCGGATAGAACACCTGTCAGGGGAGGGGATCTAATATTACAGAACCACCTGCTGCGGATAGAACACCTGTCAGGGGAGGGGATCTAATATTACAGAATCACCCTCTGCAGATAGAACACCTGTCTTTAAAGAACCACCTGCTGCAGTTGGTTATACAGATAGAACACCTTGCAGGGAGGGAATGTAGTCATTTCTGAACCACCGGCTGTACCTGGTTATGCAGGAGAAGAAACACCCTCAAACATGTATCTCTGTTTGCCAACTGGAAGAATTAAAGCCAAAACTTTCCAGCCGAATCTCTTCATGGTCCCGTGCGTACATGACTTCATGCAAACACGGTAGTGTAGAATAGTTCAGGTTATCGATGTGTCAAAGTGCACAGTTGATTAGATACCCATGTGTACAGTTACTTCAAGGTATATATGATGTTCAATGTATGTGGACAGATAAATGTAACCCACTCTCTTGGTGTGCAATATGTTAAGCATGTACCCTTCTTGTGCAGAGATTGTTCAAAACTTAAAAAGAGTTTAAAAAACATAATCATTGTTGACCGTAATAAATATCAAAATAATGACATATCACTGTCTTTCATTCTTTCTCCCTCCGTAATTCAATGAACGTTTTTTAAGTCAATTTTGCTGTGATACGGGTGTTCTGGACCGAATCGTATATCTTACGGTATCCAACGGCCTTCTCATTTTAGCCCTTGGGCTTCCATCAAATAATTCTAACGCTCTTCGCGTGTGCTGAGTTAGACTTGTCGAATTTGAAAATCGGATTAGGCCGTTAGAGTTGATGTTCTCTTTTTTATTCATTTATCTTTTTACGACATTTTTTTCATCTTTTTATTCCTCAATGACTCATATAAAAACCATGTGTAAATATAATGATAACCAGAAACAATTATTGACGGTAATAAGATGTGCAAGTGGTATACCACACCAGTGTACCACTTGTATATGTAGTTTAATGTAGGTAAATTTGAGTTGTTTAAGTACAATACGGCCCCCGTAACCGTCTGGATTCTTACGGATCTGAGGTTCTGGATCTCCGAGTTCTCCTGTCCGTATACGTCAGGATCCGAGGCCATTTCGTGCAGTGATCACGACACCGGCGTGACCTTCATCCACATCCCGCCCCTGGCCCTCATCACTATCCCCATTTCCTTCACAGCAGGGCGGCTCGGGTCAACGGCAAACACAAATCTGTGGAGGAATTTATGTATTTATTTATTTCTGTTTTCTTTATACAAGGTAGGAGCACTCAATGCTAAACGCACTCAGTGCTAAACGCACTGCTTTTCAGGCGTGCCCTGTACAGAACAACATAAACAGACTGAATAACATAACAAGGAAATTACATAAACTAATGAACAAAAGGTAATCAAAATGATACTAGAATGGCAACATTTTCGGGAAAATGCAGGATATTCCCCTCCCATTACCTACACCTCGAATATGACATCCTTAGCATTGACTGTAAGGGTATTATGAAGTTTCTGCATAAATCATGCTATGCAAACGAGGCCCTCATTAGCATAATTCATGGCCAGATTTTCTGACCTTTCCTAATGGTACCTACATCTCAAATATGACATCCGTAGCTTTCACGGTAAGGGAAATACAAGTTTATGCCTAAATTATGCACATGAGGTCCACATTATCATAATTTATGGCCAGGTGTATTCACCTTTCCTAAAGGTACCTACAACTCAAATATGACATCCGTAGCTTTTACGGTAAGGAAAATTCAAGTTTATGCATAAATTATGCAAACGAAGTCCTCATTAGCATAATTTATGGCCAGGTTTTCTGACCTTTCCTAATGGTACCTACATCTCAGATGACATCCATAGCTTTTACGGTAAGGAAAATAGACGTTTATGCATAAATTATGCAAATGAGGTCTTCATTAGCATAATTCACGGCCAGGTGTGTTCAGCTTTCCTAAAAGTACCTAGATCTCAAATATGACATCTGCAGCTTGTACGGTAAGGGAAATACAAGTTTCTGCATAAATTATGCAAATGAGGTCCTCATTAGCATAATTTATGTCCCGGTGCTTTCGCCTTTCCTAAAGGTACCCACATCTTCAAAATGACATCCGCAGCTTTAACGGTAAGGGAAATACAAGGAAAATACAAGTTTATGCATAAATTATGCAAATGAGGCCCTCATTAGCATAATTCATGGCCAGGTGTGTTCACCTTTCCTAAAGGTACCTACATATCAAATATAACATCTGCAGCTTTTACGGTAAGGGAAATACAAGTTTCTGCATAAATTATGCAAATGAGGTCCTAATTAGCGTAATTTATGTCCAGGTGCATTCACCTTCCCTAAAGGTACCTACATCTTAAAGATGACATCTGCAGCTTTTACGGTAAGGGAAATACAAGTTTATGCATAAATTATGCAAATGAGGTCCTCAGTAGCATAATTCATGGCCAGGTGTGTTCACTTTTCTTAAAGGTACCTACATCTCAAATCTGACATCTACAGCTTTTACGCTAAGGGAAATACAAGTTTCTGCATAAATTATGCAAATGAGGTCCTCATTAGCATAATCTATGTCCAGGTGTGTGCACCTTTCCTAAAAGTACCTACATCTCAAAGATAAAATCCGCAGCTTTTACGGTAAGGGAAATACAAGTTTATGCATAAATTATGCAAATGAGGTCCTCATTAGCATAATTCATGGCCAGGTGTGTCCACTTTTCTGAAAGGTACCTACATCTCAAATCTGACATCTACAGCTTTTACGGTAAGGGAAATACAAGTTTCTGCATAAATTATGCAAATGAGGTCCTCATTAGCATAATTTATGTCCAGGTGTGTTCACCTTTCCTAAAGGTACCTACATCTCAAAGATAACATCCGCAGCTTTTGCGGTAAGGGAAATACAAGTTTATGCATAGATTATGCAAATTAGGTCCTCATTAGCATAATTTATTGTCAGGTGTATTTACCTTTCCTATAGGTACCTACATCTCAAATATAACATCTGTACCATGTAACATAAGGTGCATATAACTTTCTGCAATACCATTAGTAGAGCTACAACCGCATATCTACTTGGTTTATGGCAGAAGAAGAAGAAGAAGAAGAAGAAGAAGAAGAACAGGCAAGCAAAAACAATATATCCCCCTTCCCACTGGAAGGGGAATATAAATATATACACAACCGAGCATCAAATCCAAATCATATACCATAAATCAAAGTCGATGTGGCAGGCCAGGTCTGGAGGAATATGTACATGTATGAGTTCCACAAACAAAGATGTTAACAAAAAGAATCGCAATGCCTGTAACAATTCAATTTGATATCACAACAATTTGTAGTGTAAGTGAAAAATACTTGGGACAGAGATTTCTATTCCCAATAAAATATAGCTCAATATTTCTTCAGATGGTTGATTGATGTCAGGATAACTGCGCGATTTCTTGTTCACCCACTTATTGTATTACGTAAGTGTAAGACGTCTCACTTACTTGTGTATCAGCCTTGCAAGAAGCACCTTCTCCTCATTCAATGCAAAGTTCTGACCAATGCAGTTCCTGGTCGAAGACAGCAAAATGTAAAAATGTCAGACTAAGCTATCGTTCGAAAGAGACAACGCACCGACGGCCAGTTTTACTTATTTCATAAGAAATGAGAATACTGCGAAAAATCATACCTTTGTCCCACAGAAAACGGGATGAATGCATGAGAGTCCATGTCTTTCAGGCGGTCCGCGTGGAAACGACTGGGATCAAACTCCTGTGTCAAAAAAATTAAATAGACACATTTAGTTCACAGAAAAAGTCTAAAAGCCAAACTATTGCACAATGTCATTTCCCGAGAAATGTTACTTTACTTACCATGTGATCAGGCCCCCAGACAGCCGGGTTATGGTTAAGTCCGTATATAGAGATCCCCATGTACATATCTTTGGGAATGTTGACTCCCTCTATCACACATTTCTCCTTGGTTGCGCGAGAGATATGCGGAACGGGAGTGTGTAGTCGCATGGCTTCCTTCAGACACATGGTCAGGTACGGTAGTTTGGGTAGGTCGTCCCTACGATACAACGGTAGAAAAGAAACTTGCATACACTTCCAACGACTTCAAGAATGGAATGGCTGATACATATAGTTCAGGTGAATAGGCATCGTATGGCGCAATCGGTAGGGCGTTTCGCCCAGAACCGAGAGGTCCCGGGTTCGAAACCACCGGTATGCCCCGATGTTGTGCCCTTGGGAAAGGCACTTTACACGAATTTCCTCACTCCACCCAGGTGTGAATGGGCACCTGACTTCGGTTGGGGAAGGTCGTATTGAGGTCACCACGCCAGACCCTCGCGACAGTTTCATAAAGTGCAAGTGTGCAAATATCTATCATGTGTATTATTGTGTATTATGTGATTGTAAACCCTGCAGCAATTCAGCATTGACTGCCATTGCATGGGTAATTTCGGATCAATAAATATAGCATAAAGCCTTGCAAAGCTTGCCCAAACTGTTCAGCATTGTTTGGCACATCATTTTGTTGAAAGAAACTGCTGTATCCACTAAAGGATCATCTGCTGCAAATCTAGCCAGAGTGAAATTAAAATAGAACAGAGAAAACACCAATTCGTGCTAATTGTAAAGAAGTATGCTTGATGTAGTCTTACCATTGAATGGTGTCATCGTCCCTGCCAGACAGTAGATGGTTGACTTCTTCCAGCACCTTGTCTTGATGATGTGGATGTTGAGCCAGGGAGTACAGGGTCCAGGAAAGGGCACTGGCAGTCGTGTCGTGTCCTGATGAGAAATATAAGGTACATAAGACAAAACATGACGGCTTTCAGTAAATTCCCAAACATCTAGACATGTTGAGCGTTTTGTAATTACATTTCATTTCGCAGAAATGGTTTAGCAGTTTCATTCACCTGCAAACAGAAAAGTGTCCACTTCCTGTCTGATCTCCACATCTGTCAGCCCTCTGCCATCTTCGTCTCGAGCCGTCAGCAGAATGTCAATAAAGTCCAGCCTTTTCTTTTGTCCGACCACCTCATCGTGGTTGTCCTGTACGGAATAAATTGACTTCTATAGCGGCGCAGTATAGCCTTGCCTTAAAGATAGATCTGCTACATGTATAGATGTCTGCATTAATCTTTATCTCTAATTAGGATCTCTGTTCTGTATCTCATTCTGTCACCTCGTTTTTTTCTTGTATATATACATTTGCATTTTTCAAAGTTAGAATCATCACAATATGTTGTTTCTAGATCTATTTCTTGCTTTTTCTATACAAAGTGAAATATTGTCAATTCAGAGTAATGATAATGGTTGTTTATTTACACATAACATATACGTAAGACATACGAGTTGCTGTCTTCTAGTCTTGATGATGGAATCCGCCGTGCCGTGGATGAATTCACACAGACGATTGAACTCGCGCCCACCCGGCGATAGATTATAGATGGACGTGAAAAATGCATAGATCGGGTTGCTGTAACAAAAATGCCATGAATGCAGCTGAACGTTGTAGAAACTGAAGTTGACATTGACATTTTGATCGTTGCTACGTAGTCTGAGTAGAGTGCACAGCCATTTTGATTAATTTCCTGACAATGATCTGTTATGTATTTTATAAAAAACTACAACACAACTATCATATTTCTTATTTTTTATTTATTTCACCTTACATACATATATACATATACATTTCACATTGAAAACATATACATACACGGAGAAACATAATCTACGGATCCAATGGGAAAGAAAAATACAGTATCACAGTTTCCAAGTCAGGGAGTTGATAACCAAAGGAGAATCGATACATAGAAAATTACAATTTAACTTACAAATCCCGTTCAGCTGACAGGAGTCCGATGCCATGAACAGCTGCCACATAGTCTCTTTTTGTTCTGATAAAACAATTAAATGTTCAATATCATCAAGAAATGCATTTTTTGTCGCATACAACAGAAGAAATTGCATAAACAAAGAAATGTTTCACACCTAACTATACCGAACGATGCTACCCATTCAATGTACATGTTAATCAAAACTATGCATGCTTTCAACATTGTGAGGGTGATTACATTTTATCAGTGGAGGGCATATGTAGATACTCACTGCTCAGACATCCCCCCCGAGGAGAATGCGCACTGAAGGATGACTTCCATAGTACAAAGACTAGCCTGTTGAAACATCTCAAAACTGTCTCTATTTTCGGCAAACTTCGAAAGTGTTTCCTGGATGAAGAAAATGATGAATTTTTAACATTCTAAACATTTTGAAATAAAGGCTCATGAAAAAGTAAAAAAAAAAAGTTGAACGATTCGACACTTACGATCAGCTGCTCAGCTGCTTTGTTGTAGACGCTGACGTACTGTTTGAGGACGTCAAAGTGAAAGGCAGGCGTGAGGAGACGGCGGTGTACCTTCCATACGTCTCCGTCACTCATGATCAGACCGTTACCTTGCCGGAAAACGGAACGGAACGTACTTATTATAACCGTGGACAACAAATAATGGTAAACGTACGTCAACCATAAACAGCCCGGTGGCCTTACATCTACTGGATCTCATGTATAAGTTAATCTCAGGAAGCAAAGACTGTTTTAGATTCTTTTATTGTCCACGTACGATTAATATCAATGATTAGAATCAGCTGCCGGGCCACAATGTACAGGCACCAACAGTAGAGGCCTCTACTAGGGCTGGACTTGAAGCCAATCCACACGCATCCCTCGGTGACACATCATCACGGTTGTTAGAGGGTTACGAAGAAGAAGGATCTCCCCCCTTCAATATGAAATATACGGGTGCAGTTTACTCGACAATGGGTCAAGAGTTTGTAATATTACGATAATTTGGTGAAGATAATGGATGTCTTACCTAGCCATGGTCGTAGTTGGTCATAATCTGCAGACTTCTTGGCTGACGAGCAAAGATGACGAATGAAAAAAAAAGGAGCTTACGGTTAGTATGGGAACCCCTATTTGTTCAGGCTTCGGATTTTCTTATTGACCGACACGTGGCAAAGGTTAGATAAATATGGCTAAACGTTGGTAGCGCCCCTCGTCCCGATTGAGCAAAATGAAGTGATGTAAGGTACAAGAGATGGCCACATAAATGTACATAAACGGCGTCGCATTGAATGAGAACTAAAACCACATTACACTCTGCGACTCCATCTGTGTTGAATGAACTCTGTCAAAACGTCTACAGCAAAACAGATGAGCATTTATGTTGCTTGCTCTACAGCAAGTCCTTGTTCCCATACGTTTTAGATATGGTTTTAAACAGAATGTTTAATTATTCAGCTTTTGACAAAATAAAACCACATACTTGAAACCCTGAGAAGCTGCTTGATAGTTTCCGGGTGGGTTAACTGAACGCCGACCACTAACGGAGACAGCCACAAGGCGTGGGCGCGAGGGTGCTTCTCTACAACCTCACGTGTTGTGGCCAGAAACTTCTCTCCAAAGTAACCATCAGTCTGTGGGGGTAACGTTTCAAGCAACCAATAGGACAAACATTTCAACGTTAACAAAAGCACTCTGTAGTCATCTTGTTATCAAGACATACTACTGTTGTACTTGGCCATCATATATCATTCAGATATAAATCCCCCTATGACGAGCTTTTAATACTTGTATAAATGAAACATTGGATCATATATATTTCCTCCAACGCCATGTGGAGACATGGAAGAGGTACCAATAATATAATTCTTGTTTTTTATTGTAACTTTATGCTCACTGTTCAAGGTCACCTCTGTACCGTGAACTTATCATCACCGTCAAAAACCTGTTGTAATTATACATGATTCCTTCACACATCTGTTCTTTAAACTACTTGCCACCACCGTGAAGTTAAAGTTCAGTGAAAATATCCATTTTCCTTACACCATGAAATTTTGCTACCCTGAAAATAAAGTGAATTGCAGTATACACGTAGCCTCACGGTATCGGTAAGACTGAGGTGCCATGCACGTTGAAAACCTACCAGATGCAAATTGCCGTGCAACCAGTGGAAGGGAGGGGAAGGAAACTGCATCCCTACGCGCTTGAACTGCCAGAATTTCCACAGAAACTTGACGACTGCCAGGAGTATGTACACAAATACCGGCACCGCCAGTCCGACTGCCACCTCCATTGAGTTCAGTCCTCTCAGTTTTAACATGTTGAGTGCCTTCTGGTGTGTTGAAGGTGTCTGGAATTAAGGATTCCGAAGTTTTCAGTGCTTTACTGTAATATCCACATTATAATGCATCATTTGTAGTTAGGGTTACGACTACTCAATATCTCAATAGCCAGGTATTTAAAGTTATAGCTGCCCAGTCTCTTTCGCCTTCTCACACAAATACTATTTGTGGAGAGGACGACAGAGAGTCGGCAGCTATAATAGGCTCGGTAGTACTAGTAGGCGTTAAGGTAGCACAACACAGTTTTTCGCCTATGGGGATTTACATGGTTAAGGACCCCGGAGTGAGTACGTTCGAGGCCTAAAAAAATGTAGCAGGGTGCACAGGGAAATTACAAGAATCGAATATGTTTGACTTCAGGGTACAATCTGCAAAATATCTGAAAATGAGCTTAAGTTTGCCTGCTCGTTCTCTTTTAAAAGCCACTTTGATTTGACCCCCGGCGGAGTCATTATACTGCAGCCGACACACAGCACTTGGCCGTAACCATATCCAGGCGCAAATTGACCCCGCGCAAAACAATCATCGTAATCCCACTTATACAGTCTCAAAACTGACGTCTCAAATCAGTCTCAAATCCTCCACAATTCACCAGTTTCTGCCTCGCTGATGTGCACAGAAAAATCTCCACAGCTTTGTCAAGTTCTGGGATGCACTACTTTTAAATACCCGAACTACTATTGTAACCAAAAGGATCTCTGGAGGTCTGTTATATTGTATCTGACCCTTACCTCTTCCCTCATGACCTCAATGAAAAGCGGCCTGCGTGCCGATTTGAGCTTATCATGAATAAACAAAGGTTCAAACAAACAAACAAACAAACAAACAAACAAACCACGGGGGTCGCGGGGAAATACTGTGTTATGTGACCTCAGGTGACCTCGATACCCAAGCAGACTATCCTACATGGTGCCGCAACAAGACGTGCGATGAACACAGACTACATGCGTGGTAAGAATGTACATATGATCCACAGTGATATGAAGGCAGTAGCTATGGTGTATAATGGTGCATTATGTTATGTAATGAGAATCATTTTGCCTCAGAGATCCTTGAATCACTGATCATTTACAGGTAATTCCTGTACCAATCCGTGTGAGACAACGTCTTGACTTGAGAGGGATTGATACCAATTGTTACGCTATGCTATAACTTGTAGCACACTAACACTTATAGGTACTTACAGAATGGCAAGTTGAACAGATTATCGCTGTTGAGATGCCCCTGGGACGTGTTGTCCACAGATACTTAACTCTCCTAGCTTATGCGTTGTCCTACTTCCGGCGTATGTTCCCCGTGACCTCTGTCCCCATTAGGGACTGTACGATATTTACTTAAGGGGGGGGGGCGGGGGGGGGGGGGGCTGTTGCAAAGAGTGTCTGGTCAAAAACAAATTCCATGGCCCTCCTCCCCCCGCTAAAAACTTTTTTCAATGGCCCTGCCGCCCTTCCCTGCTCAAAATTTTTGCGATGGCCCTCCCCCATTTTTTCTTGTCATTTTGCAGGAACACATTACAGATCATTACATTAAAAACTGTTGTGCGGTAGTATTGTTTGAAGGGGACGTATTCGGGGTTTTCAAGACGACATGCACAGGTGTAGCAACATATTACATTTGACAGGCGGACGCCCCCCTGGCCAATTCTACAGAAAAATCGCTACCCCGACGACACTTCTGCATGGTGGGGGACACTTTTTCATGGGGAAAAACTTTTTCATGGGGAAAAACTTTTTCATTGCCAATTTGGGGACACTTTTTGCATGAGGGACACTTCTTTCATGGGAGGCACTTTTTCATGGGGGAGACGTTTGGATGGTGGACACTTTTGCATGGGGGACACTTATGCATGGGGGAGACTTTGGCATGGAGGACACTTTTACACGGGGGACACTTTTGCATGGGGGAGACTTTTTCATGGGGGACACTTTTGCATGGGGGAGACTTTTTCATGGGTTACACTTTTGCATGGGGCAACACTTTTGCATGGGGGACACTTTTGCATGGGGGACAATTTGGCATGTGGATCACTTTTTCATGGGGGGCATTTTTTCATGGGGGGCACTTTTGCATGGGGGGCATTTTTGCACGGGGGGCACACTCTTATATATAGGACATATAAATTGTAGTCACTGCTGTCCACGGGTCCAATGTAACATTAAGCAGCAATCATCAAACATAAATCATACAACTCAGAATATGGCCAAATAGTTTTAATGGTTTTTCAAAGGAGTAAGTAAGCAAAACTACATGCAATTGATACCTACTTCGTATTCTAATCACCTTATCCTACCTGGCGGAAAACATGAGCACATTACGTCTTTCCAAGTTTAATACCGGTAGGTGCGTGGCAACGGTAAGAGCAATTTGGGCTGTTACAACTTGAGTTGCTTTAGACTGAGTTTGAGCGAATATACAGCAACGATTAAAATCTACTTGAGCCGTTGGAAGTATGCGGATTGTATCTATTTCATCCCCTAGCCTCTTAATCAAAACACAATACCGAACTAGAATAATTGTCATTATCATTACAATAATCCATATCGACTATTATCTGGCAAGTGCAGCTGTGGACCAAAATCAACACTGCTTTATCTCGTTATAGATACATTTAGGGCATAGATATGGTATGCGTACATTTAAAAACATATAGACTAAAGAAAAGCAAAAACGCAACGCTATCAGTAAGTAGCAAAATTCACCATTACCATTTGCGGATTAAAATATTAGTACTTATGTTATATGAAGTAAAATAAATCTATCATGATGACTTCTCCTTTTGAATCATGCGCTATGTTATATATTATGACAGGTAAAGTCAATCTACATATCATGACTTATCCTTTTGATCTTACTACGATATCAAATGAGAGCTGTTCCCTTTATGTTTAAGTATGTTCAGGCTGGTGTAACTTTCATCCACATCCCGTCCTTAGCGCACATAACGACCTGCATCTCTTTCTGCGCAGGACGAGTCGGATCGACTTCAAAGACAAACCTGCCAAAACAACGGACAGAGGAGGTGTCATTTATACGAACAATAACTTTTTCATTGAACCGATGTATTCTCCCAAACGATTCAGTCTGTCTAGTCACTACCCTTAATATGTCACAAAATTGCCCAAATAGGTCTCTGAAGATAACAGACACATCATGATTCTTTGTGTTGCTTTGCTTACATGTATGGTGTAGATAAATGTTATGGCTGGCATATGCATATTTCATTTATCCTTTCATATGAAGAGAAAATGGTTGTTTCTCTTACGTTGATGAAGGTTAGACATCCAGGTCTGACTGTCTGACTTTTCAGAATTTTATCCAGTTACTTGAGTAACTATTTTTTGGCGTAGTTTCTCTTACGTGTGTATCAGCCTTGCAAGTAGCACCTTCGCTTCATTCAGTGCAAAGTTCTGACCGATGCAGTTCCTGAACAGGGGTGACAATGTGATGTTACCACTCAAAACACATTAATCTTATGTTCGATTATTCAATTATGCCATAATGATAAGAAAGAAATGAACTGTATAAGCTTGTAGAAAACTTATTTCCCTACTTCACACATTTAAGCACTGTACAAAAATTAATATTCCTAATGCGACTAGACAAACCTCCCATTGAAAAACACGTCTGTTCTTTTATATCTACTATAACTGAAAAGCGAGGAGAAGTAGAATTTATCTAATGATAGTCATATTCTTTTTGTATCCGTTAACTGTACTTGTTTTGTTTTGTTGTGACCTGTACTTAGCCAAGTGTGGCAGAAATGTGCAATAAAGGTCTTCATTCATAATACAGACGATTGGCATATAAGATAGATAACAAAAGAATGGCTAACCTCTGTCCTGCAGAAAACGGCAAGAAGGCATGAGAGTCTCTGTCTTTCACGCGCTCAGGACGAAAACGACTCGGATCAAACTCCTGTAACGAAATAAACACGGGTACTGTGCAGGTCATCAAGCTATACGAAAACGCGCTGAGCTAAAAATATGAGTACAAGAAAAACCAATTAAAGACTGAATTTTTGGGATATACGGCAGTGTTGAATAAAAAAAAATACCATTAGCAACATATTTAATTTGAAACTTGGGGAAGGATGTAGGAAATAAGAAAGGTAACTTGACTACCATGTCATCAACAGAATGTTTGATCTTCAGAGCTTATAAATTAACAGCTCCCGATTATCTTGGCCTACAGAAGCTTATGCACCTCTTGTAGACGTCTGAAGGGACCAATGAGTGGCTATACCATGTGATCGGGTCCCCAGACCGCCGGGTTATGGTGCAGTCCGTACAGGTGTATGGATACATCAAACCCCTTTGGTACAGTAACGCCGTCAATCACAGTGTCCTCCAACACGCTGCGGATGATGAGGGGAACAGGAGTGTGAAGCCGCATGGCTTCTTTCAGGCACATGGTCAGGTAAGGGAGTTTGTGCAGGTCTTCCCTGAAATGGCATTCCAGTGAAATAGTAAGGGCATATGCGTGGATGTTAGTCTGTATAACGCAAACTCCACCTGTCCGGGGGTTTCTCTCCCCTCCCTCTTGGGTTGGGAGCCGATTACAGGACGGCGAGCGGTCACAGGAGGCTTGATTGAATTCAGGCTACGTGGATGTTTAGAAATGCAAAAAGCATGAAATTCGCACATTAACCTGGTAACTTATAGAAATTCATAATTCGCAAGAGACAACCGTACTTATATATCATAACTTATCTCGTGTAAGCACCAGTCATCCTCTGTCAAGGTGAATCATACTGCTTTTTTTTCTTCCGACTGAAAGTCCAACGTTCTATCATAACCTCCTTTAAGAGCTGCCTGCACAACGCACACGTGTAGCGCACTGGGTTCACAGATACCACTATTCGGTCAACACCATGTCTGATAATGCCAAACAACTTTTGATTTTACGTGGCAGTTCCATTATTTCTTCTAGCATTAACTGTAATATCATGTTAGCTGTCCATGGCTATGTCTTAGCAACTAAACGCTTTTAGTTATACATGTATGTGTTCTTTTACTTTCTTTTCCGCTGGGGGGGGGGGGGGGGGACTCACATCAACTATTTTACTCCTGTCATTCATGTTTTAGCGTGTTGTCAAACATCTCATTTTCCATACTGTACAAGTGGCGGCTATAATATAAGTTATGCACAACTTGAGTAGGCCTCCACTTTGTCTTTGGTCATGTATCTGATTCTTCTTTGAATAAACAAAAAAGATACCACTAAAGGATAATATGTTGCAAGTCCAGGCAGAGTGGAATTGAAATACAACAGAGAAAACACCAATTCGTGCTAATTGTAAAGAAGTGTGCTTGATGTAGTCTTACCAGTGAATGGTGTCATCGTCCCTGCCAGACAGTAGATGGTTGACTTCTTCCCGCACCTTGTCTTGATGACGCGGATGTTGAGCCAGGGAGTACAGGGTCCAGGAAAGGGCACTGGCAGTCGTCTCATGCCCTGTTTTAAAACCATCGTATATAACGATAACAACTGAGCGATGTAATAATAGGAATCTTGAGTTTTGTATAATATTCTATATTTCATGACCTTCCTGGTTACCTCCGCCTATATTGCTCTTAGTTAGCCTCCGTTGCAGACTCCTTCTGGTTGTTTTCTTTATCAGGTTACATTTTTATTATCTTTTTTTCTCGGCCAGCATAGCAATAAGAAAGAAAATGTAATGATAAATCTAACTTGAAATAGAAAACAGCCGGAAGGAGGCTGCAACGCTAACGAAGGCTAGCTTGTAGTCATTATCGGGGCAAATGTGCACTATCATTTGCTGGGATTGTTATGAAGGTTTGTGAAGGATTTTATGGAAAAATGAACAAAGATACATGTAAACAAAGAAGATGGAATATCACCAGCAAACAAGAAGGTGTCCACTTCTTCCCTGATCTCCAGATCCGTAAGTCCAGTACCGTCCTCGTAACGTGCTGACAGTAGAATGTCGAGAAAGTCCAGCCTGGCCTTCTGTTGAGAACTTCCGGCGTACTTCTTGATGTGAATAAACAAATATTTGCATCTATATTTACGTACTGTTTGTATTGACAATAATCGTCACCTGAGTTCCGCTTCCTAAAATGCCTGTCATGGATCAGAATGTAGTGTTCGAAGCAGAGCATTAGTGAATGCAAACAAGTGGTTCTAATACGTTTGGAGTGCACCTCTCTATAGTATTGAGTAGGGCGACATTTACTAGTACTTTGTTTAGGTAAGTAGAATCATCTCCACTTTACTCACGAGTTGCCGTCTCCTCTTTGTAACGATGGACTCCGCCGTGTCGTGCATAAGTTTGCAGAAGCGAATGTATTCACGCCCACCGGGACTGAGCCGGTAGTACGCGGACTTTGATAGGTGGTATAATGGTTGGCTGCACACAGGAACATGAAAAAAAAACAGTGACTTGTGATTAGTCTCCAAGCAGACCCAACGGTTGCAAAGACCGTATCCAACTGGCAGAAGGAGTTTGTAGTGAAACCGACGGTGCCTGGCAATTTCTCTGGCTGGCTGGAGCTTCTCTGGCTAGCTTTTACGATTTTGGCACTGTGGAGATCTGCTTGGAGATTAACTTGTGATGTTTGTGTCTTTATTTCAGCTCCTAATACATGTACAGATTCACACACAAAATAACGCTTCTACATGACGCTTAAGGCAACGCGGGTCAATTGAAATATTGCAATACGCATAATCCTGTGATTGAAAGGACTGTCGATCGTTAGTTTGTTTGTTCGTTTTATTCAGATCTCCATTAGTGTTTAATCTTAACAATTTATACAATAGTCTTCCTGGAGTCCGCCTACAATTTTATCAATACAGGAACAATACAACTTAATCAAATACAGGAAGAACGAAAAGCAATACCAAACGACAAGGATGTAATTTTTCAACTTAATTGAATGAACTGAACATAAATGTAAACAGATCGTTGTCTGTAATGTAGTTACTGATAAGACGTAACTTGATTGGCTGATTTCCAGCGGCCTTTGCGACTTTACCAAAACAAGACATTTAGGCCATTTCCTGATGTTCAGTGGCCCAAAAGCCCCAAATCTCTGGTTTAGCAGAGTCGATCCAAGGCATTAAGTATAGGCAGCGGATGGCTCTTCGTAGGAGACTGGTGATTAGATGCTTTATATGAGTGCTGATAGGTTGATGTTGGATGAAAAGGATGACTTGATAAAAAAAATCTACAACAGCAAATTATACTTACAACGCCATCTGGAGAAACAGTAGTTTTAGTTTACGAATTGCTGCAATGTACTCATTCTTGGTCCTGAGGAGGGGAGAAAGAAGGAAAAGTTGGCATATTGAACTCTTCCTCATCAAGCATCTCAGCACATTCCTATTCCAGAATTCACATTCTATAACATAAATGTCAACAGAAGATAATGATGGTCAGCCCTCAAGAAAACTCTGGCTTAGCGTGTTTTAGGGAATATTATACGAATTTATGTGTTGTTTTCGTTAATCATAATCTGTTCATTCGGTATGTCTCTTTTTAATGGGAACCCGTTAGAGACTTGATTTGATTGGATTTGATTGAAATTGCAAACAGTACAATACACGTGGGCCACAGGCAGCTGTTGCTGGTGTCGTGGCCCACACACAAAACAATACACAGCACATAGACTACAAATACCAAAAGTCGATAAATGCAATCTAAAAAGCAGCATGATCAGATATAACACAACTATTGCTTACTCCTCTGACATCTGTCCCCCTGAAAATGCAGATTGTAGGATGATTTCGAGGGTACACATGCTGGCCTCTTGGAACATCTCGAAGACTTCACCTTTTTTGGCAGTCTCTGATAGCCTGCTCTGTGGAAGCACAGAAAAGCTGTGTCTGTCCGCATAACGGCACAGTTGAGTACATTCTATGCTTGCAAGTGGTACAAAGGTTTCCAGTCACTTCTATCGGAAATTGCGTTGCATAAATCTATAGTAAAATCATATCTCTTAACAGAATAAAGGCAGTAACGATGATAACGTTTTTAGATTTTTTTAATATCACCATAATTGATGGGCACAACAATTATCCTCAAACTCAAAGAAATGAAAGCATCAATCTTATCATCTTACTATCATGTCCGTGGCCCCCCTGTTGTAGACGCTGACGTACTGTTTGAGGACGTCAAAGTGAAAGGCAGGCGTGAGGAGACGGCGGTGAACCTTCCATACGTCTCCGTCACTCAGGAACAGGCCGTTACCTGGCAACGCGATGAAGTGCATACCAGTGGTGATTCAATTATTTCATATCGATTTCATAAACATTCCTAGATATAAGTGGCATCCATGTACGAATGACTGGCTTGTCGTTTACATATCTCCTTCTCGACCTTCGGACCCTCTATTTGGTATAATCCTTATGGAGTATGTCTATAGATATTAGTATCCTGAAACGGGTCGACCTCACGATCTTAAGTATTGTCAAAAGTTAAGCGCAGATGCAAGATGATTCACAAGGTGAAGCTGTTTCTTTTTTGAATTTCAACCATCTATTTTATCTTAAAATGCATAGAAGCATTTTACAGAAAGGTCACATTTTAAGAATGTATTTTGCACATGACTGGGTCACATTTTGAGAATGCATTTTGCACATGACTGGGTCACATTTTGAAAATGCCTAAGGAGCGTCTCCCAAGATTTTTCCTGGGCTGGACTCCAAACCATGCGAATAAATCCAAGGGAAGACCCATTAAAACATGGCTAAACAGTGTTCTTGATGCTGTTAAGAGGACAACCCCCACCCCCCCATCTGAAGATGCAAGACATAGAAAAGATGGTCCAGATTGGAGAGGAATGGTACGCAAGAGAGGAAGCTATAGAGACTCTGACGCAGGCCACTCGACCCACCGACGTTGAGGAGACCTTATCAAGTATCAAGTAAGTATAGAAGCAATTATCCGCTATAACAGAAATACAAAGGTAAGAACTCACCTAACCATGATCGCAGAGTGGCGTAGTCATCTGACTTTTTGCCTATTAACATATGGGATACATGAAAAGGTGAACAAGACTGGGGTAACATCAATTAGTTCTGCATAATGATGATGAATTCAGGATGAAAATAAATGTTGCTTCTGCATGTCACCATATGTAATGGTGAGAATACCATATGTATTATCTGTGTTTTCGAGTGTTCCAAAGTAAGTTCACATGATATAAATGTTCCTTATACATCTGACAAGAAGTTTGTCTTTGATATGTCATCCCTGTAAGTGAATAAAAGTTACAAGCAAGATTGCGTTAAGTACTTTGGATGTGTCAGGTCATTCTTATAAACAATATACAATGTCATTGACATCTTGATTTTGTTCCGTGTCACAAAAACAATGAAAAACAACAACATACTTTTGGATTTCAGGAGCTGCCTGATGGTCTCTGGATGAGTTACTTGGATGATAGTTAGGATCCCTGCCATCCAATAGGAGTGAGCCTTTGGGTTCTTCTCCACAACCTCCCGTATCACTGACAGGTACTTCTCACCAAAAGTGAGATCAGTCTGTGTGTCATACAAGTCGGTCATGTTGTAAAATGGTGTCCTTTCAAACATTTCAAAAATATCTTTCTTAAAAAAGTCTTCATTTAATGTATTTTCAGATACTGATGAGTAGAAAAGATAGCTAAGGTACATGTACTATGGCATGTTGGATTCACTGTCAATGTCAATGACACTAGGTGTTGTTCGCGTGCACATATACAAACTAAGCTCAAATTTACTGTTAAGAGTCGATTCGATTAAAATTGATGTTAGAACGAGGAATCTATAATTGAATAGCTAATGTAAACTACTTAGCTATTCAATTATATCTATCTATCTATCTATCTCTCTCTCTCTCTCTCTCTTTCTATATATATATATATATATATATATCATTTTGAGCGTTACTATTTTTTTCGGGGCCGTCTCACATAAAGCCATTATGATAGTTCCCAATCTCTTCCTGAGTCTACCAGTACAGTACACACCCCTTTCCCACGACAGTAGTCCTCCGAGAGACTGATGATTAAACTGTGTATTGATATGCCATACATTTGATACCTTTGTAATTGTAAGAATCGAATGTTTCAGACGTACCAAGTGATTGTTACCGTAGAGCCAGTGGTAGGGAGGGGAGGGGAACTTGCTTCCCAGACCTATAAAGTCCTCCCGGAGCCTCAACAGAAACTTAACGACCACAACCAACACGTAGACAAGTGCCGGGAGGAGTAGCCCGATGAGAAGGCTCATGGGGTCGTTAAGTCCCACCAGGCTGACCATCTCTGGACATGTAAAACAAACATTAAACACGTGATTTTCTTAGGTGACAAAGAGCAAACAAACGGTGACAAAAAACAGACCACGAATTCATCCATTTCTTGATACGTACTTCGGAAGTTGACGTTGTTTCGCATGCAACGTAATATCGTTGTAACATTCATGGTGATGAGTTATAGGAGTCTGACGTATGTAGGGATTTGGACAATATATCAATGCTCAGTTTTCTGGCAAGCTGGTAAATAAACCTAATCTGGTTAAAGATAAACTAGCCTGAGTACCAGCCACCGTAGTGGCCGCTGGCTCAATTCTTGTCGCTTGCTAATCCGTGGTTAGCAAGCGACAAGAATTGAGCTAGCGGTCACTACGGAGGCTGGTACTCAGGCTAAAGATAAACTGCTCCGGACAATAGATGTTGGTTTGCCCAACTCTACATAGGCTATGTATTCTGATTCCTGCAGACCTACATGGATGCTATTTTCTGTATACAAGAGCATGTAGAGAGAATGTAGTCTCTACCAGACTAACCGGCCGGCTATGGGGAAAATCACTGTTTGCCAGAGGAGTTTGGCCATGGAGGGTTTCATTCGCAGGCACATATTGGACCCTCTCTCCGTAGCCGACTCCCTTCATACAATTCACTCTATTTGGCTAATTTCTACTATTTCCCCAGCGATCAGCGGGGCCTGGTGGAGGCTAGAGAGAATGCCAACCTTTCCTTTGGCGCCATGTAGTTCATAGAGCCCCATAGCCTCACATACACAGGTGTAAACGTACTTATGAACAAAACCAGATACACATATATCTACAAATCCAAGTAAACTTACCTGTGAAGTGATTCAAATAGGATCTATTCGAACTGGTAGGCTGTGGATGTGTAATGTTGTACCGTGGTGGGACAGCGTGGGAGAAGACTATGATAACAACCACGCGTGACCTTTACCCTCTGGTAAAACAAATCTACTACTAAACAAAGTACTGAAGGCTGACCCACATAGATATCAAGTCACTAACAAAGACACAAAGTGTTGGTATGTGATGTGGTTATTTCTAAATTCATAACCTTGCATGGAAGGAGAAACAAAAATTTAGGGATGATTTCGAAAATCGTTCACAGGTAAGGAGTAATTTATCAGCACAAAAACTTCAAGATGGATTATATGTTACCTAGTCTACCTACCTGTAACAACAGAAACACTACTAAATATTTCATCATAGTATCAATAGTAGGCAGATTATGAAAAGTGCAGTGCCGAATTAATCCACGACTTTATGCTATTTAGTAGTAAAAAAACGGCAAAAGCTATTAGCTATGATGGCACATTGTTTTAAAAGACTTAGCATGTGCAGGTAATGACGGATTGGTGACTTTCTGTATTTGTTGGCAAGTGAGACGCGTTGAATACGCCTTCTTGCGACATACACATGCATGACATGCAAACGTAGTTACCAAGGAGGAGTAGGAAAGGAAAGGCTCAGTGGGTACGGAGGGGAGGGGATTTCGATCCGTATACAACATACAAATATACATTTTCAAGTGACAGGTCCACCCAACTCAGACAGGGACCTTCCGCTGTACTAGTAACGTTACATCCTAGTTCCTCAGTCTACAGGTTCTTCCGGGTTACGCGATGTACATGTATTTACAGTATGCAGTAGCCGATGGACCAGTCAAATGCACAAACGTGAAGGGGACATGTTCAATATGCTATATTTATCACTCCTCATGTCATATTTCCCCTCGCCTCTGACTGGGACATCAAACACACCGTCAAAGTATTTTATTATGGATAAAATGCTAGCAAACCCGAGAAGCAATGTGTGAATAAAATTTGATTGTCCAATACTCTTTCGGTGCCTTTGCGAGAAAAATAGAAATGCTCGCATGTAACGTTACAACTTCTTAAAACTTTCATGTCGCCTTGTCCATCATGATCACAACTTATGCAACGATTTATACAAGATCAAAAAAGAACGATTATATCATTCTGTAGTAGATAATGAGTTATGATCAAAAATTCCCTCTTTCTGTATGCCGTTGGTTTGACCCTATTCATTGTTAAAGATGACGTGACACGGAAATACCCGCCGGCACAGAAGTCAGAACTGTATCTGGTGGGTATTTCCCAGAATCATTGCTGTTTCACTTTCGGACCAGTTGTGTTACAGTCTTAATCAACACGGGCACAGATCCTGGAGTTAAACTGTACAACATCACATGTCAACAGTGTTTATACACGGACTGCCTCCCAGGTAACTCAACTCAAGTTTCAGCGTCTGTGCCTTAATATTTACTCAGTCCGTAACCTTTGTGTGGTGTTTGACAACAGCAGCTTCGCAAGTCCATGTATTAAAGTATGTATGTGTGTACAATTAGGTGAATGGACGTGGCTACTGGGTAACTTAAGCCGAGATAAGGAATATCGTCAATGCGGAAGATCATTAATTAACGGTAACCGTCTGAACGACGGTAAGTAGTTGGCATACTGTATTAACGTATTCAAAACTCGGCACACAGTCCGGGAGGAAATGGGTGTAAAATAAGTGTGATTTTGTAGGGTTTCGGTGCATGAGTCATACATGTATAGTTCTGAATGAAGTAATTGTTTTGAAGGATAAGTATATTTCGATAGCCATGTATTTGCGATTGTTTTGTAAAACATGATAGTAAGCGTGGCATAAGTAAAATATGAACATTGATTGCAGCACAGAGTACATGTCTGCTATGAAGCAAAAATGAAAACAAAACAAATCATAACATTATATGCCATGATTATAATGAACTATAAAGTCTTGTTGATAAATTCCAAACCTTTATGATCCCCTAATGACAAGTACATGTATGTGATTGACAAACCTACACTGCTTGTGATGCTTAGACTGGGACAGAACGTAGAAGACAACATAAAAAGATCTCATTGACAATCCATCTGGCATTAGTGACATCATTTCAGTTTCCTTCGACCTGTATTCTCCCCTTGACTTCCTCTGTGTGCCAAGCCCACAGTTTCTATGATGATTCACTTGCCATGTAATTTGCTTGTATCACCAAATTGTCTACATGACATGTTGCATAAAGTCAATCTGAGTCATTTCTTGATTGCCTCTTTGTACATGTTTTTTCAGTGATTCACAATTCAGCCGTGATGTCAAAAGAGGAACTCCAAGAACTACTGACTAAATCAAATATCTCATACATTATGGTGTCATGTGAAGTGACTTGACCAGCATCATATACAGACAGGCTGAAAGAACATAGCAAAGCATGGATCAGGAATCTCCTATGGAAGAATTCTCCCCAGTTCAAAACCAGGAAACAAATCTCCTGGAACTAGACCTGACTGGGAAAGATTTAGACCACATCCCACCAACAGTTCTGCAGTGCACAGAAATTGAGGTTCTAAAACTTTCCTTTAACAAGCTGAGGACTTTGCCTGAAGGCATTTCAAGACTGGCTAAGTTGAAATATCTATGGTTGGACTTCAACCAGTTTGAAGAGTTTCCTGAGGTTGTATGTGAACTGACTTCATTGGAACACCTGTACCTCTCACAGAACAAACTAAGACATGTATCACCAAGGATTGGACAGCTTCATAACCTTAAGGTGCTCTTCCTCCACAAAAATGAACTGACCAAACTCCCGAATCAAATATTCCATATCACAAGTATCGTTGACCTCCATATCTCAGAAAACCAATTAACTGAGCTATCTGAAGATATTGGATGCCTAGAGAACCTCACCATGCTCCGTGGTTGGAACAACCAAATAAAGTGCCTTCCAGATTCAGTTTGTAGGCTGAGGAAGCTCAAACTTATTGACTTTGCCATGAATCAAATTCAAGTGTTACCTGATGGCTTTGGTACAGAAATGTGTGGGGTGGAGGTGAGCCTATATGGCAACCCTTTAGTGCAGCCTCCCTTCGAGGTGTGTAGTCAAGGTATGCAGGCCATCGCAGATTACCAAGATCAGCTCGGCACAGCAGAAGACTCAGTCGACCCCTGTCTTAAGATGCTAATTGTTGGCGAGACCTGCGGCGGTAAAACAAGTCTCAAGAATGCTCTCGTACTGAACAAGTCTCAACTCGTAGATGTGCTGAGCAGGACTCATGGCATTGAGATCACACCCTGGGACACTGGTGATGAGATTAAAATCAATGTTTATGACTTTGGGGGTCATGAGGCATATTTCTTGACCCACCAGTTGTTTCTGACAAACAGTGCACTCCACCTTTTGGTGGTTGATCTCAGTGGCTATGATGAAAGCAGATTTCAGGTGGAGATTGGGAGGTGGCTGGACATGCTTGCAGTACGTGTGCCTGGAGCCATTGTCCGAATTGTTGGAACTCACATTGACAAGATGTCATTGGAAGAAGTAGAGGCAAAGTCTTCTCTGATCAGTGATCAGATTGCAACTTACCAAGCTGACAGAGATGCCACACTGCAGGCTATAATAGAGAAACTTGAGCACAGTATGGCCTCTCCAGCTGAAAGGACAAACCCCTGCAATATGGAAACAAGTTTTCACGAACTGAATGAAAGGCTGGAAAAGGCAAAGAAAACAGCCTATCAGAAGCTCCGTATTGCACAAACTGTGATTCCTGTCAGTTCTGCCTCAGGACTAGATGGCATAGAAGCCTTGAAGGATGAGATTGTTGCCATGGCATGTGATAGCCACTACTTCCCAGAGCTGAGAAGAAAACTACCCCGTAGCTGGGTCATCCTGGAGAAGTTGCTCAGTGCAAAGCGTACCGAGACAAACTGTCCACTGTACATAACATTAGAGTCCTGCATGAAGATGGGAAAGAGTGCAGGACTCCTCACCCAGTCCTCCCTGATAAATTCTCTGAACTACCTTCACAGAACCGGAGCTGTCCTTTACTATGAAGCCTTGCCTGGGTTTGTCTTCCTTAATCCGACCCGCCTCATTGAAATCTTCAAGGCCCTCCTTAAAGACCATGCCGAGATGAAGGCAGAGTATTTCAAGATGTCATGGCTAACAGCAGTAGGACGGCAGACGATTGATGACGGCTTCACTCATAGGGCAATTCTTCCGCACAAAGTTGTCTCCACATTACTGAAAGAACACACAGGGCAGAGTAAAGAGGGACTGGAACTGTTGCTAGCACTGATGCTGAACTTTGGCATCTGCCACATCCTACCTGTGCCTGACGAAAACTCTCCTGCCAGGGCATACAGTACACCAGGCAGAATGTACCATTTCCCTTGGTACCTCAGAAGGTTGAAACCCACCGACCTACAATGGCCAACATGTCCACAGGAAGATGAGGAACACATTGAACTTGTGTGTGAAATGGCAATGCCAAGCCCCTGGGGTTTATTTGAGCGATGGTCTGTACTCTCAACAAGGCATCTCATCTACAGACAAGCTTGGGAAAATGGCATGTATGCCTTCAGCAAAACTGACATGAGAGTTGCTATCATGATGGAACATAAAGAGGAAGGTGGAGCTTCTTCTTTACATGTCACTGGAAGGGGACCAAGAGAGAGACTGACAGCAGTGTGGACAACAGTCAAGAGCATTGTCAGGGAGCTGCACACTCTGCTGAAAGAATGGCCAGGTATTATCAATTGTTCATGGCTACTCTATGAATGACCTTTTCTCAAGATATCTGTCATGCAAGTTAAAATGCATATACAGGTGAAGATGACCTGGCAGAAGACAGGAAGGATATTGTCTTCTCCAATCTCACACATTACTCATTAAAAAAATGTCAACACATCTGAAATCTTTCTTTGAATGAATGTTTGTACACTGTCTGTATCTTGCACAGGTTTGTACTCTGAGCCATTCATCTGCTGTGCCCACTGCGTGAAGACCTGCACAGAGAAGCCAGGATACTTTAGTGGTAAGACAGTATCATTTGTACCTTTAGTACACTTTTAGACTGGTTTGTAGGGATGTCCCATCTGGTAGCAGCCTTTCACTTGAGATACTGGTTCCAATTAGCTAACTGGGAGACCCAGGTTTAAATCCTGGGAAGGGCAGCTCGGTTGGGGTTGCACCCATCTTTCAGAAAGGACATTAAACGGGGATACCGTGTTCATGAAGGTTCACGTTAAGGGGGAAGGGCTAGCAAATGAAGGAAACTTGATACCTTACTAGTATGTTCCAGTAGGCGCTACAACTTAGTACAAGGTGAACAAAAACAATAACAGCCTGATTTGTATTCTAACTTCAGTACCTGAATATGCTGCTCGGCAGGGTGGACGGGGTTCCAGGTGGATGGGCAGGCCCTTAGGATCAAAATGCTAACAAAAACAAATTGTAAGAATAAGTCTAAATCATCATTAAGGATACATGCAAAGAATACATGCAAAGAAACAGACATGACCCCCAGAATACTACAGAACACAATGTTGCAAACTATCAAACTTTTCCTTGTGCAGGTGAGGTCCTTTACTGTTCAGCACCTGCAGGCACTCAGTCTCTACGTTGCCCAACAACCGGTGAAATGGTGGACGTCAACCTTGTATACCCTCCCTCAAGTCCTACAGGTGGGGTAATAGTAGATACTTCAAGTGTACAAGTAAGCAGAGTTGTCCTAATATCTTTACTACAATGTTATGTTTCTTCTGGGATTTGCCATTGTTGAGTGTTAAGAAGCTAACTTTTGTTTCTTACTTCACAATGTTCAAAAATTATTCTAAAATACGCCATAATCCAGAATTCTGCCAGACACTTCCCAACAAGAAATCACCTTACTCATTAATAAATGTCATTTCAGATCAACCAATCAGCAATGGGTGTGTACAGCTGGTGTCTCAGAAGTTGTCCAGAACAAAATGGCGGCCCCTTGGACGTGTCCTTGGTTTGGAGGAAGGTGACATTGAGGCAATAGAAGTGCAACATGGCGGAGATCTGAATGAGATGAAGTATCAGATGTTGAAGTGTTGGGAAAGGAAGGCAGGACAGTCTGGCACAATGTCAACCCTGATTTTAGCTCTTAGAGATACTACTGTTCAGGAAAATTCAATTGCAGATGAGCTCGAGAGAAATGCCTGCCCAGTAAAGAAACCAGTTTAAGGAAATCGTTGGTGACAGTGCAAAGTGTTAAACTGTATATATGTATAGTATAGATATACCATATACATTTAGACGTATGCTGCAATCTGCAATGAAAAGGTAACTGTTACCAGTTATTCATGCATGTTCACCATGTTGCAGTAGTTACAGGAATACATGCAAATTTAGTAATTTATGCAAATGTATAAGAACACAGCATCATAATTGGGCCAGTTTAACTTGGTATGTCCCAATCTAGCTCATCAAAAGTCATTTATGTTCAATATTCAACTGTGAATACTGCATGTAGAACATGCCTCAACTTGCCTAAAATTTCACATTATTGGATGGCTTTAGTGGAGTGTACAATCATCACTGGTGGAAAAGTTAGGAAGAAAATATTGAATGTGGAATGTGGGGGTTAAAGTGTTGCACTATAGTAGTAAGGCACCTTATCAGGACTTGCAATAGCCCAATAATCATGTATTAATATGTACATATTAGGGTAATATTATTATTACTTACAAAGTGAGAAAGTAATACTGGAGCTGTAGAAATTTTGTATTTAAGTATTCCTGTGTTCTATTGCACAACAGCATCTATGATTATGTTCTATTTGTTAACGCACAAAAGCTGCTGCAAAGACAACACAAGTAATTCGGAAGCTCTGAGATTGTAACTTTATTCTTTTCTTCTATCCCTAATAAACAAAGCAGTCACCACTCTTATGTTGTAGTTCAGGAAGTGCATGCAACCTCACATAAGCCTGATCTTATTATCTAATAAATATTACAAAACATCTGTAACATTTTGGTACTTTGTTCACAGAGAAGAGAATTTACAATACAAAAGTATTTGCTTGGAATCACGATCATGTGAAAGCAATATGATACTTTGATGAAGAAGACCTGATCCAACAAAAGATTGAATTTCATCCCTCCAGTTGTACCACAAGCTCACAACCTTTGCTTACTAACACAATGGATCACAGGGACAGGTAGCTGAGATTTCAGGACCCCAAATAACAAACTTCTGCTAAAGCTTTTATTGCTGCACACATGACAAGTGGTCCAAATCCCAAATTTCAGACTCTAACTATTTTCCTTTCGGAGACTTTTCACATTGGAATCAAGTGACTCTAAAGTAATATAGCAACCATTGGCACAGTCTGACTGTATTGTTACTTCAATTGTAAATTTACCTACATGTTTGATAAAAGTGGCTTGGTAGCTTTGGGACACTTTTGCCAAAATGTCTTCTTCTATGGATTCATTGCAGTATGTAAATGCTCAATTGTAAAAGGCCTCTTTTTTTCAATGATTAGTTACTATGGCAATGGTAACTTGTTTATCCATAGTTATCTTGTAATTCTTTGTTAACAGATGTGCAAGGAAACTTTTGGAGGCAGATATATGTTGGGGTCCAAAATCTAACACATGGAACCTTGCAGTAGTCTCCAAGCAGACCTACGGGTTGGCAAAGACCGTATCCAACAGGCAGAAGGAGTTTTTATAGCCAACCCAAGTCTCATAGCCAACCCAAGGTCTGCCAGAAGTCGGTCTGAACAAAGGCTATTAACATCTAATTGTTACCTATTCAAACTGCTTGTGTTTATGAGTTGATTACTCTCCGCCCGCACGGGCGTGCAGGGCCGCGCCAGGTCGGCCTGGCTAGTCTCCAACTGAGACCCAACGGCTTACAAGGCGCGAACCTCCCACTGGGACGTGCGCGGGTGACTGCGCTTGTCCCAGATATCGGTCATAAAAAGATTAGTACCCCGGACATTCGTACGGCTGTTAGCATTACAACGAGGAGGGGCAGCGACGCCTTTATTGAATAGAAATGCTCTGCCCTGTTTGAGTTGTGGCAGACCTTGGGTTGGCTATGAGACTTGGGTTGGCTATAAAAACTCCTTCTGCCTGTTGGATACGGTCTTTGCCAACCCGTAGGTCTGCTTGGAGACTACCTTGCAGAGCCTGTTATGACTGAGTAAGCTTCAGTGCAGACTGGAAGGCTGGCTGATCATTACAAGCCTGCATCCACCTTTTAACATTAGCTGGCACTCCTGCAGCCTGGCCTGTCTGGTGCAGGGCTGACCACATCACCATGTCAGCTAAGGTTAACCCACTCCCAACCAACCAATCGTGCTTCCCCAGCCGAGAGTTCAACGACCTCAGGGACGCTGCCCTCTCCTTGTTGTTACCCAGCAGCACTTGCGTGCCGGCCATGTCGACCCAAGTGTCGATTTCGGTGGCGGTGACGGGATCTTGGGCGTCGTAGCTAGGCTGGAGGATTCGACCCAGATATCTTGCTACGTTAGACTCTCCATGGATAGGGGTCTGGTATGCAGCACTCATCATCATTTGTGGAGAAGGTTTGACTGAAAAAATAAAGATAGCAATGAAATATTTCATAAACATTGACTGCAAGGCCCCTAGCAAGACACCACATTAACTACATGTACGTAGTCCATTGCATCAGCTACAGCGCCACATACACTACATTGCTAAGCTTACAGCTAGACCTAGAGGGAGCCGTGTTTATTCAAAATGGTACATTGCTGTGCTTTTATAACCTCAACATGCACATACATGTATAACAGTAACAAAATGAGAAGAAGCCCACTTCCCAAAATTTCTACAGGATCTGTATCTGTATCTATTAGTATCTAGCCAGCATAACTGCCCTTCAGCGTAGGAGACCAGTTTTGCAGGCACATGGCGCGCCAGCAGCTGGTTATATTACATTAACGACCTGTCACACAGGACTCACACCTAACCTTTGCACATCTAGCTGCAAGCACTGTTTAAAAGCACCAAATGGGGATGCTTCTACAGTAATTGGTGGCAACGAGTTCCATTCTACAACATTTAAGGATCAAGCAATAATGATAAAATTGTCAGCATCGTTACGTGAGACTCTCACCATCTTTCCAAATCAGAGTGATGGCCAGTTGGAAGTCCGTTCTGTTCCTCAGGTCACTCCTGATGCCGTTGCCCAGACACTTACACAGGCCCTCGGGCACGTTCTCCACAGAGGAGTGGACATGGACGGAACCAAAGCACCTGAACTGTTGCTTCAGTAGCTCGTACAGGATGAACAGGGAGAGGGGAGGGGAGCTGGGGCTGGCGTTGATGACAATGTCTCGTACAGGACCTTCCAGCTAGAACATTAAAAGGTACAGTTAAGTCTACAGCAGGGATAACACAATCTTACTTCTACATACAACTACAAGACTTGGTCATCTGCATACTTACAAATGATTTTCAACACCGCACTTTTTGTTGATCACATTACATTTGGTTGTGTCACAGTCCAATATGATGATGATGATGATGATGTGTCACAGTCAAAAAATGGAATATCGTTTGAACCTCATTTCATTCAAAAGTAAAACATTTGCAGATGTATCTGTATGTTGGAATCTTACACTGTATTACTAGTAGTGTGTCTGTGTACATGTGGTCAACCTACTAAACATTAAGCATACAAGGAAATGCACAAATACAACATGTATACATTGTACATATGAACAAATAGGGAAGAAAGTGAACTTCAATATATTTCACAATCTTCTCTACAGGTACAAATTCAATGAATACATCTAAATCTTATGGTACAGTTTCCTTACTTGTGCTTGTCCGCAAGTAGCACCTGAGGCAGTTGCTGACCCCTGCTGCTTTACAGATGCTGGCAGGTGCTGCATCATCGCAGCTACTTCTGCCTGCAGGGCGTCCAGCTCTCTCAGGATGTTCTCCTGCCTCTGTTCCAAGGCATCAAGTGCTTGGCTGCCGCTAGAGCCCTGCAGTAGATAGAAATATATGGCCACTGTTAAGCTAGATCAAACCCTAAGTGCATGGAGCAGTTTTCTGTGGACTTGATTAGTAACCATAACATGCTCTTGAACAGTTGAAGGGCCATTAAAATCCATGCAGGTAGTAGGTATAATTGCCATGCAACTCTTTAACGATGCTAAACAAGGTGCTAATAGCACTGTAAATACTGTAATTAACAAACCAGTTCAGACTGTAATTTACTAGTAACAAGCACTGGCACAAATGTACATGTGATTGTCAACACAGCAATTTCCGTAATTCAAAAATATGGCAGCCACACATGAAGGCATCTGTACATACACATACGACAAATCTCATTTCAACTTGAAAGGTCTTTGAATCTGACATACCTATATTAATATACATGTACTAGCATATTGAGAACTGTACAGCAAGATATACATGTACAAAATGTAGTAAGCAAACTTCTTTCTTTAACAAGTAACAGTGCTAATGCCTAAAAAATACTGATACTAACAAGTTTGACAGTACTGTTCAGTATAGAGCTGTGTACCGGTACACAGTACCGATACAGTATCGGTATTATCAATCAGGTACAGGTCCAAAAATACCGGAAGTTGTAATATCGGTACTGTACCGATACTGGCCAAAATCAAACATATACTTACACTGTTACACTGTTTATACATGCATATATACTTCTTGGAACAGACCACAACATTGCTAGTGCCTACCTCAAGAATAATAACATTTAAAACAGGGAGTGGGGTATAATTCCATTCACAAAGCAACACTTGCGTCCCCGACAAGTGCCCATTCATGCCCATTCATCACGTTCCAGCCCCACTGTGTTTCTCGGGAATTCCCGGAACAGTTCAAGTTACTTAGTAGGGTAAACATCTCTTTGTACTGTAAATAATGTTCCAACATCAGAATTGTATAAGTGCACAATGCACTTCAATATAGTAGATTACTTTGTAGACATGCATAGACAACAGTGAGTCATAATCTAGATATTGTAATTGTCACAAAAAGTTTTAAAGCAGTGTGCAAAAACACACTGCTCCCCCTGCAAACAGTATACCCAACTCCCAGGCAACAGTAACATATGTGGCACGTGAGCTAAATCGTTGACCACGCCTCCCAGACCTCCCCAGACTCCAGCAAGCCCAGTTCTCCCTGGCAACACCCAAAATAAACACACGTGGCCCATGCTCTGAGACCATGGCCACGCCTCCCCAGACACACCGGCGCCGGGTTCTGTGGCTGACTCTGAGGAACTAATCAGTGCTTTTGTTTCACAAAAGGCAACATTGAAGCACAAACGGCTTGGGATTTCTCACCCATACTAAGAAAATTATGCACTACATCTCCCACAATGTATATTTTTTCCCTTCTGTATTATCAGACAATTTACTTGTTTAAACACTTGTGCTATAAGTGAGGTTTCTTTTGATGTTGGGGATTGGTGACTTTGTGAGAACTGAAAGTGAAACTGATACCGCCTACTATCATGCCGCGGCCCATAACTGTAACAAGTTGCCGCCAGCACTTAGCGATATGATTGGTTGAAATCAGTTACCGGCCTGATGCAATCATTTTTCTGTGGTTTGATTGGTCTATTAGTAGGGTAGCTGCATTCTACTGTATTCATTACCTGTCAGTTTTGTTTTCATGCTAGCCTGATCAGACTGGTAATTTGACATGCCCGTTCCAAAGTTTGGGAACATATGACAAAGAGCATGGGGGAAACTGTCGGAAACACAGCAAAATGTAAACATTGCAATGCCGTGGTTAAATGTAGTGGAGGCACTACAAACTTGTCTTAGCACTTGTGCCGTTCAAACATGCTTCTTTCATTGTTTAAGATCGACCATAATTTTAACTAGTAGTTCAGGTACAGATTCAGGTCCGGACCTGTACCTGAACCTCTGTACCGGTACCTGTACCTGTACCTAAAATTTTTTTAGGTACACAGCTCTAGTTCAGTACAGTATATTGAGCAGGCTAGATCTACTGGACAAAGACCATGTGCACTACTGCCATCTCTAAAACAGCCACAATGAAATATTGACATCATCATCAGTACAACATGCTGCTAGGCAAAAAAGCTGATAGCTATTTCTTACAAATTCAAATTCCAATGCAGAAACAATGGCAAACACCAAAGTGACTTGCAAGAAACACTGTATTTCCAATAGGAAAAATTGTACCATTAAGGGCACTGTCATAGTCTTTGTCCATGTCAACTCTGCAACGTACATAATTTTCTTATTTGGGGCAATACTGTCTGCCTTGTGCTTTCTGTTGGGTTTGGGCTGTGGTACAGGGAATATCAAACAGAACATTGTCATTGACAGAGTGCAATGATCATGAACTTGATGGAATTTCAGCAAGCATCAAATTCAAAACTGTTAAGGTAGCCTGCATATAGAAAGCTACATGTGCATTTAGTATCAGTAAAAATCAGTATGCTATGATGACAACTACAATTTGCATATAACTCCTAGCAGGGGGTTCTATATGGTGTTTGACGGGATCGGTCCATTACCGTCGAAAAATGGTTTGCGTTCTGTTTCAGTCTAATTACACTACATTTGTAGGCGCGTGAAACTCAAGGGATAACTGTGTAGCTTATTTTCGTGCAGCTTTTGAGTGCTTTTAACATGTAATTATCACGCAAATGTGGTAAACAGTGGTATTAAATGTCAATATTCATAAAGATTACAGCAGCTAGAATATTTCTAGTTTTCAAGCCACATAAATTGCTCTGGATGCCTTAAATACAAACAACATTTATAATCATACAGACACTTTTCCAGAATTTTTGTAAAAATTATGGTCGTGTTACAACCACAGTTAGGCTGCAGCGCTCTTACAACACTGTTTCAAATCTTGCATCACATAAATGTTAGCCCATTTTATACATGTATGTACCAGCCAGCAGCTGTAACATGAGAAGCCGGCATCTGACCAGGATACATACCCCTCTCTGGACACTTTGCGGGCCGTCTTCTCGTTCTTTGTGCACATTCTTCATCTTGTACATGCACTTTGGGAGCTCTATGTTGTTCAAATCGTCTAATTTGTAGTACGGTGTCGCTTTGTACATAGGAATTCCGCTCATACTTCTGTTCCCCCGCTGCCCTACTTGGTCTGACAGAAACGTGGCTGAAAGGTCAAAGGTCGACACTTACTTCAACTCTCGAAAAATCTCGCGTGAGTATATGGTATTAGGATAAGCGTGCTCCTGAGAAAGCGGTAGTAACGTGTGCTCTGATTGGTTCATTTGTACCCGCCGAAGAATTGCGGAGACCAAGATTTTGGGGGATGTTTTACATTTCATGAATACTTTACATATTGAATGATATCAAATTAATCAATTTAGTCTATTTCGATGGCTGGATAAGTTTATATCTGTGTATTAAACTGAGGGACGCAGCTAGAAGCCAGCGCCGGTGGCGATGTCGAGCAGGCTATTTGGACCAATCATCGCTACCGTAACTATTCACGAATAACAATATGTTATTTTTCATAATTGTCTAATTTTTGCCAAAGTGTCAAAGTTTTGGGAATTTTGAAATGATGAGTAGTTAGAGTGTAGATGTGGCGTTCAAGGTCATCGTCAGACGGTTCAGAAAACCTCAGCATTTCCTGGATTCTGGCGCTTTTAGGTCACGTGATCAAATCATTTCAGAAATGGCGGCTTGCTACAGTTCCAATATGGAGGACGGAAAAACAGAGCGTGAAAACGGCAGATAGACGACAGCAGGACAGTAAACAATCGGACACAGGGACCCTCTGCACAACCGAGGTTTAGCTGGTACGGTTCAAATCTGGGTCCGAAATGAAGCGTGGCAGGGGGCGGCCGCCCAAAAGTCCCTTTGTCTCAATCGATAGCCGAGTGAAACGGTTCAGAAGTGGCCGTGGCGGCGGTGGCGGAGATGCGGGCAGCAGTGGCGGGACGCCGGCAAGTTCCCGGTCCAGCACGCCTGTGCACTCGGGATCCTCCAGGACCCCCTCACGGGAGATGCGGAGCCGGGCCCGGGAGGCGGCACAGCGGAGCAAGCAGCTCATCCACGAGGTGATGAAAGTGGTGGGTGGTCATGACGAGGGGGAGGAAGATGTGGACGATGTGAGCGACGACCTGTCAGAGGAAGAGTCGGACGAGTCCGACTATGCAGAGTCCGAGTCAGCCCTGAGTGTCTACTCCGAGAGTAGCTTCAGCACGGTCAGCAGCTCCAAGCGAAGGTACATCCGTCACCCCCGCCCCAAATCGCCCGTGGTGTTCGATGATGAACGCGAGGTTCCGCCCCTGACGATCCCCAAGTCAGGGGAGGACCTCCTCCTACCCACAGAACACCTGATGGACGCCATCGCCGTCTATGAGGTCATCAGGCACTTCAGGATCATCCTCAGAGTGTCGCCATTCAGGTTTGAAGATTTCTGTGCTGCACTTCTCAGCCAAGAGCAGTGCAGTCTCATCGCCGAAATCCACATAGCATTGCTCAAGGCGCTGATTCGCGAGGACGAACAGAACAGCACGACTTTCGGTCCTCACGACCTAAAAGACAGCATCAATATAAAAATGTACTATCTTGATGCTATGACGTGGCCAGAGCTAGTACGCTGTTATGTGGAGAGCGACAAAGAGTTTCGGGATGTCTTGCCCTCTTGCAGTGGTCCAGACTGGCCGTATGTACCATTAGATGACAAGCTAAAGGTGCTCCGCCTCCTCACTGACCAAGTGCTTGTGTCCAATGCTATCCGTGACTATATTTACACAGAGGGTACAGTCCAGTATGACGACCATTGTCGGGTGTGTCACAAACTGGGTGACCTCCTGTGCTGCGAGACGTGCTCAGCTGTATACCATCTGGAATGTGTGCGGCCACCGCTAGAAGAGGTGCCAGAAGATGATTGGCTGTGTGAAGTCTGCGTTGCCCATCAGGTGGGCGGTGTCACCGACTGCGTCCTGGAAGCGGAGAAAACGGGCCAGATGAGCCGCCAGGAGCCGCTAGGGTACGATCGCCATGGACGAAAGTACTGGTTCCTGTGCAGACGTGTGGTGGTGTAAGTACAGTTTGATCATATTGAATACTAGCTACAGCAGCAATTTATGGTTATATTATTTTGCAGGAATAAAGCATTAAAGGTGACGTGTGTTCTATGCATCTACAGAGTACCATGCCGAAGCAAACAGGTATACTCATACTTCTTTTATGTCTCCAGGTGGCAATAAATCTTCATTGATGCACAAAAATTTAAAAATCAAATAATACTTTCAAAACTCCAGTTTTCAGATGATTCACACTATAGTATAGCTGTAGTTGGAGTTTCCTTGACCACCCCTGTTGAATATTTCAGTGGAATAGTCCAGTTGTGTTTGCAAGATGTCTCATGGCCAGGACTTTGCCTCAGCAACTACATGTGTGCATTTACAAGGCCATGGTAACATTAAATCATACAAGTCAAGTCTGAGAATCCCCCATTACAATAATCTGCATAGTTCTGACGAAACTGCGAGAGCAAAGACTGAGTGATAGAGTGGGCAGGAGTTGTCAGATGCAGCTAGAGTTCCGGTGTCACCTTCGGCTTCAGGTGACCGTGATGCGTAAAGCCTAAAGGGAAAGATTTTTATATCCTGAGGCGACAGCACATGGTATTAGGGACGTAGTTTGACAGTACTGGTTTAAAGTTCCTTATTAGTCTCTTGAGACTAAAGAATGCCAACAATTTTTACAAATTAACATAAATCCAGATTAGAAAGATTAACACCTCGTATAATACTATGTAGGATGCATTTTAATATTTCATCTAGAAAGACATGTCATGTGTTGTGGAACAGCACAAGTGTGAAAAGTGATAACCTGTTAGGAAGTTTAGTTTTCATATCACCTCATTAACATAATTTATGTAGTCTGATCAACAGGTTGTCTAGTCTATATAACGCAAACTCCAGCTGTCCGGGGGGGGGGGGGGGGGTTCTGTCCCCTCCCTAGACGGCAAGGTGGTTACAGGGCGGCAAGCCGTTACAGGAGGCTTGATTGAAATCAGGCTACGGCTTGTCCAACCTCTGACATTATCTTTGGAAAAGGAAAGCTAGAAATGCATCTATGGGTGTGACTGTTGGTTTTGTACATATGCATGTATATGTGGATCTTCAACTACTTTAGACTAGAGCCAGAGATGGTGTTAAAGCAGGCTAAATCATGGCTATTGAAAAAAAATGATGGATTTAAAAAAAGACAGTGCTGATGAGGTTTAGTAATTTTTTGGCTTATAGAAAAACTTGGATATAGGAAAAGCAATACTCAAAACAACTGAAATATGGGAGGGAAACATGAAGATTCCCTTGAATGCCCCTCCTGCTAACATCTTACGGAATAACCTTTACGCTCAGGGGATGATGAGGAATAATAGGATTATGACACTCCTGCCGGTAATGTTTGCTTTGGCATAGCAGCGTACTTGTCTGACAGCAGGGCTGCAATGGAAATTGATATCTTTACATGAAGATGATGCTTGTACTTTCGTGACTATTAAAAAGACATATGATATTTGCCATGAAGCTCAGGTGTGTGGGATGCCAGTTTAGAACACAAAGTGGTTTTTGAGATTTCTAGTCTCAAGATGGATCTGGAGTATGTGATTGCTTTTTATTGTACTACAATACAGGTACGTAGAATGATACTACATGTAGTATTTGATAAAGAAACATCTATTTATATGACAAATACTTTATGTACATGAAGCATATGGTTCAAGGAAGGCAAAATTATCCTTTGATAAGTATATTGCTCATTTATTGTTGTAGTCTCTACTCCACAAGGGAATTTGGCAATGACCTAAATAGTAAAGAACAAGATCTTAACCATCTAGACCAGCAAGGCATACATGCTGACATGGCTCAACCATCTGCTAGTGTTACAATGTATATTCTAAAGTACATGTACTACCACATCCTGATGCAAATTGATGATTTGTTTCATTTTGGCTCCAGCAAATTCGCTGCAGTATTTGATTGGAATAAAGCCAATTTTGTCTGTTGTTCTTCCGTACATTAGATAGTGTCCAGAATGTTTCACGCAAGAACCGATACACATAGAAAACACTTATTCTTTCCCTGTACTACCCCCCGGTGGAATACCCTGCCTGGCACGGTTGCGACAGCTCCCACCGTTGAGTCGTTCCATGCCAGGCTGGAGGCCTGCCTGCCTTAGCCAGGGACCTCAATCCCGTGGCTATTTGGGAGTACACGTACTAGCAATGTAGATGTTTCCAATACATGTATTATGTACATGTGTAGGTCAGGTACATTGTACATAAATACCTCCATGAAGGTTAGACATCTTGGTAATAAGATTTGGCAAAAAGCAGTCACTCAAGCAACTGGATAATATTATGATTTTTCCAAAACCATATCCAGTTGCTTGAGTAACAGCTATTTGGCATATGAAAATGTTCACTGTTCAGCCATGATTTTGAAGTTGTTTGAGGGGTTTTCTATAACATCATTCTCTGGGCCAATGTGATATTAGGAAAACACATTGTGCTAACTTTGATTATGAATTTTTTGTTGTAGAATGCAACTACTTTAACTGGATTATTTTTTTAAAATTGATACATTGAAAGAAATGCAAGTACCACGGATTGAATATTGATATATTGCTATGCTCAACATCTAAGGGAAGGGAAAAATTTTCAATTTTTTTATAATCATTTTATTGTCTGCATATCTATATACAGCAGGGTGTACTGTAGCATGCATTTGACAATGTATGTCACGTAATGTCAATTAGAAACATGATGTGTTCACATAACGTGACTGGCAGATATTGTCATTCCTCCTATCCATAATGTGTGTCATCAGTACATATTGGCATTCCTGCCATACACATGATGACTTTCTGAATGGTATGCAGGTGATGCGGAAGGCATTGTGTGGTAGTCTGTGATTGAGTTAGTTTTGGTTCACATGATTTTGGAATAAATTAGGGGTGTGGTCGAAAGGATATGTTCACATGCTTCAATAAATATAAGTGAAAAATGTGGTTTGGTTAGCCTAGAAATGACAACAGCATATATAGAATAATGTCATTAGTGATTTGACATGAAGTAAATTGCATGAATATCATTATGTATTGGATGCTAGTTATACTTATATGACTTATTTAGGTATTGATGATCAATTGTTAAGCTTGGTGTATTATAAGGTTATCAGAATATTTAAAAGAAAACTCCTGACACTTGTTTCAAACTGTAGCACACTTTGATTTGAAAATTCATTATCAAGTACTTGTATGTGTATAAGATACACATCTGCTGTTTAAACATGAGGTACAATGTACACGTAAGACCCTGTTCATACCAGGCTTTGTGAATATTTGATTTACATGGGCATGGGATCGATCCCGATTGGATCTGTGGAATCCACATCAGATTCAGACGGTGGATTTTGCAGAATTTCTGGAAACCCCCCCTTCGGAGCCAGATTCAGACCGTTCATACCACTACCCAGGCTTCATGAATTGTGATCAATCCCGCGCCTGGGCGAATGCAGATTTGTAAAGACCAATTCTATGGTGGCATGACAGAGATGGCCGTTGCTATTTTGTACTAATAATATGTACATGTGATTATAAATGCACATAACATGCAAACATAAAATGAACCCCCAAACATTTACAGTTCCCTTGTTCCTGTCCATTCAACCCACACATATTCACCCACTGATTATCCAATACATGTATCTACAGTTTTAAACTACCTTAACCAAAAACAAACAGCAAAAGGTGAATCTTTCTCTACTGTGCCATCAATCTGTATACGTCATGTATGTAACACCCTGCCACCCAACATCAAGTCACTGACCGCTCCATATAACTTCAAAAAGGCTATCCACCAGTTGTTCATAAGTTAACAGTCCATATCTTATGTTATGATTATGTATAATATATGTGTTCCTTTTAATCTTGCAATCTGTATGTTTATATGAATGATGAACCTCGTAGATTAGTTGTTATGTGATACAACTAAACTTCTAAAGGCCTAGGGTATCGTAATAAGCGAATGTAGATGAACTGTTGACTGATTGAATCCATTTGAATCTGCAGGGAGAGCGACACAGAGACCTGGTACTACAGCACCAAGCTGCAGCTGCAGGAACTGCTGGAGACCCTGGACACTCAGAACTATGAGAGGGACCTGTGTATGGCCGTAGAGGAGACCAAGGACGAGCTGGTCAAGCACATGGACGTGACGGAGAGACTGACCAATGAGGCACGAGGAAACCAGCGCTCCATCATCCAATCGTCCAATGGTATGTATCGGAAGGCAAAAAAAAGGCAAATAAAGATTTGATATGAGGGTAGATGAATAGTTGATGCTTAGTTTTGATAAGGCTATATCCTGGCTAAACTTGAATGTTAATGTTAGTTTAAGATATATATATACGTTTGTAGACTTTTAACAATTGTGAAGGACACGGGTTTAAACAGTCGGGAAGCAGAGGCTAGGGCAGGGGACAAGACTGCTTGGAGGATCCTCCTGGAAAGCAAGGGGCCAGTTTCTGGCCTGAGCACGTAGGCAGTAGGCAGGCAGACTTTTAACACTTTAAATTCTTGCACAAATAGGCTTCAGGGCTCAAAATACTGGGTGTATGTGCACTTTTGTGCATTCACATTTAGAGCTATGCACCTAATTTTTGACTAGGTGTACCTACATAGTTTTGTAGGCTATAGGGTAGAGGTACTATTGTACACTAGTATGCAGAATATTCTTGAAAGTATCAGAAAAAGCAATATAAACTTTGTTGTACTTTGATGTATTACTTGTTTGATATTTTTAAGTTTGCTGCAGAATTTCAGATTGAGGTTCTTAAGAGAGGCAAAACAGTTTGTACGTACATATACATGTACATATTACTTTTTGCTGACATCCTACTTGATCTTATGTTGTGCACCTAAAATTCGTTTTGTTCACCTAAAGGTTTACATGTACATGTAGGTTACCGGTAGTTCCACCATATTCCCAAATATGTATTTCGCGCCATGTGCTTTGTTTCTCCAAGAGTCTTATTGCTTAACATGTCATTTTACTTCAACAGAGGAAATTGAGAAGCGCCTTGAAGAGAAGCGCAAACTGGAGGAGGAGAAGAGAAAGAAAGAGGAGGAAGAGGCTTTAAAAAGACAGGAAGAGATGAGAAAGAGGGAGGAAGAATTCAGAGCTCATCAGATCGGTAAGAGTGCTACAAATTTTCATAAGATTGAATATCTACTTGAGAAGTTCGTTGTTCTAAATCTTAAGTTAAAAAATGGTTGAAAGAAAAGGTTTGATTTGGACCTTTGGAATGCACTTAACAGTGACCAATATCTATACCATGTTCTCTCTGTAATAGCCTCCAGTTTGGAGCAGCTGGCCAAGATGACTGCACCTGTGAGCGGGGAGACTCACCAGTTGGGACCTTTAGCACCTGTAGCAGCTGTAACACAGCCAGGGGACACTGCATTGCAGCCTGCACCTGCACCAAGTGAAGTTACAACTGTCGCACAGGTAAGGAATCGACAGCACAATTTAGGTATCTGTATCTATATAGCCGGTATAACCGCCATTGGCATAACACACCAGCTTCGCAGGCACGAGGCGCAGCAGCAGCTGGTTATATTACGCCGAACGACGTGTCCCATCTAACCTTCGCATATCTAACAGAATGCATTGTTTAAAGCTGTCTAATGAGGATGCTTCCACGGTACTTGGTTGCAATGAGTTCCACTCTACGATTGTTTTAGGAAAATACGAATTTTTGAACACATCAATCCTAGGTTGAAAAGTCTGATACTTAAAAGGCATGGCTATTTCTTGTCCTTTTCTGAGCTGGTATTAGATACTCATTAGTAGGTTACACTTTTCTGGAGACATGCATTGTATATTAGACATACATAATCATCCTTTTCTCTATAAATCAAGACAACTTGTCATGGAAGAACAGCTTCTAGCTTCACCCATCAAAATGTTTGTACCTGTTGAATAGTGCAGTACTGTATGCTACTTTGTTTTTTGAAATCTTTGTATGCACTTAATTGATTGCATTTGAAAAGTTGTTGGACAGAAAGATTTTCTGAATCAAAACTATAGAATTCTTTCTTTATTTCTTTTTAACTAGCAGACCACCACAGAAGAGACTACTACTACCACATCCACATCATCGGAGACAACTAAAATGGAAGTAGCAGAGTCTAACCAAGAAGATGGCACTGTCACCTCCAGTGTCGTACAGGTCACCCAGTCTGTCACCACCACGGTTACCACGGTTACCAAAGTGGAGGAGACCAAAGTTGAGCAGCAGCAGGATGGCGACTCAACGTTGTCTTCAACAGAAAAGGTCTTGGACAAGAAGGAACCTTCACCTGAGAAGACAGCTGAGGAAAAGGAGGAAGTGTCCAGTGGCCCCACTGTAGTTAGCTTACAGTCTATACGCAGTGATGTCAAGGAGAGACAGCTGGATGTCACTGAAAACAGCTCAGATGACAAGGGTACCTCTGGTACGGCCTCTTCATCTAACTCTGTAGCCGTAACTTCTGCCCTGGCGTCAACAGCTGCATCGGACCCCAGCCAACCAGTCCAGCCTAAGGCAACTGTTATTGTCATGAACAAGGACGGGACCAAAGTTACGTATGCCATCCTCCCTAAAGGCACCAGTACCAGCAGTACATCTGCTTCAGCAGCCAGCAGCACCTCTTCAACTACACTTACAACAACAACCGGCGGCTCGGTGCCCACCAACGGTACCCAGACATCCTCCTCTTCTCAACCTACTTCCACCACAGTCACCACAAGTTCTGATGCAGACACAACATCGAGTTCCACCGGCTCTAGCCCACCTAAAACCCGCATGGTCACTCGCTTGCAGAACCCGGAAAGTAAGCTCAGCCAGCGGTTGGCTGCCGCTCCCGTCGCCAGCACGGCCAACTTAACAGGCAAGGGCGGAGGAAAGGACTCCATCTTGGTCATCAACGCACAGGGAGAAATCAAGCAGATCGACGGGAAGGGTTCGAGCATGGTCAGCCACTTGTCCAAACCCAACCTGTTCCGCTTAGGTCAGGAGGGCAAGTTCCGCATGTACGTGAACCAGTACACGTCCAACCAGCTGGCGCTCAACAAGCACCAACACGCAGAGGACAGAGACAGGCGCCGGGGTCTCACACATAAGTTCTGCCTCAACACCCAACAGGAGTTCAAGTGGCAGGGCACGGTGCACGGCAACAAGGCCCTGACGGTCTCCACCCTCCGTCTGACCCTGGTTCACCTGGAGAACGCCATTCCCAAGCCCTTCCTGCACCCGCACTGGGCCACGTTCCGCACCAACTGGATCAAGGCGGTCCACATGTGCACTGCTCCCAAGGAGTTTGCCCTTGCCCTGTCCATCTTTGAGAGCGTGGTGAAGCCATGTGTACTGCTGAATGTATGGAGGGACTCCCTGGGGCATGTCAGGTAAAATAATTTGTATAACAGGCTTTAACTTTGATATGCAGTATAGATCATATATCTTTCAAAATGTCTTGAAACATTTCTGTCCTTGTTTTTTTTCTCTTGTGCATTCATTTGTTGTGCAATAATTTGTATAACAGGCTTTAACTTTCATATGCAGTATAGATCATATAACGGGGGCCGCCCGAACCTCGCACGCGCCCGAACATCGCACGGATTTTTTACTGATCTTATTTTGCATAAGTACGCCGTGTTTGTGTCCAATGACTATGCTGATAAGGAAGGTAAATAACCCAAGTTCATGCACATAATTGTCATTTACATTCAAAACATATGTGTACATATTCATTTCTTTTTTTGTCGAAAAGTAGTATTTTGACAATAATGATGGCAAGGCTGAGTAGAGGGTCACTGCGTAGCTAGACGGCCCGGCACCTAAATATACGACCTGTGCCAAGCAGATACATAGGTCACACAGCTATCATACACATAAGAAAAATAATTTCATAAAACACTAAGAAATTGGGTCATTAGGTGTTTGTTGAGAAGAAAACCGACCAAAGAAAAACAACGTAAACATTGCTGTCGTCTGACGACGTTGTTTTCCCGCCATTTTTTTGGACCGCGATGGTGGCGGGATGATTCAACGCACAGTTTTGTTACGCTCTAACATGTGATTGGTACCGTCTATGAAAAGGAAACTGAATACAGAGATGGCGAAGATGTTTCCCAATAAGTAGACGGAGTATTGTTGATGTAAGCGGTGTCGTTTTTTCGTAATGATTTCGTAAGTCGGGCCGCATTCAATACGTACGTCGGGCCGCGTAGTAGCCTATTTCCCGTGGGAACATGAGCTGGGATGCGCTAGATATAGCCCTTCTCACATGACGTTAGAAGTGCACACAGTCAAAATTTTCCGGTCAAAAGAAAGCTAGAATATAGCAGACTTCAAGCCTTATTTACATTTCCCTAACTTCATCACCAACTTCCGAAGAGAGCAAAATTACCAAAGCGTACTAAGTTAGGCACACTATCTGGCGTAGCACTAAATCAGAAGGTACATTCGTGAAAATGTCTCACAGCGTCTTCCGCATGTAACGCGGAGCATGAAGGGCCCATGAACAGTATGAATACATTTCTTGTCCAAGTATGGTCTTTAGATGAATGTGTTCAAAATTCATTCATTAAAACCTGACCACTCTCTGGCAACCAGCAATGGAGCGCCGTGAGTTCCAGCGCGTAAAAAAACGTCCGATGGTTGGGCACCCCCCGTTATCTTTCAAAATGTCTTGAAACATTTCCCTCCTTGTTTTTTCCTTGTGCATTCATTTGTTCACAAATAATTTACCATCAGGTTGCAGCGAGTTACAGCCCTGGAGAAGGATGACAAGAAGAAGAAGAAGGACCAGGGAAAGTTGTTTGAGGAGGAAGAAGTTGAAAATCCAGTCTATGTGAAATACACCATCCCACTGAAACATCAGGTGAGGTCATAACACTGAGACCCAAGATGTATTATGTATATCAGGGGTTTTTCTAGAAAAATTAAATAAGAGGGAGCATACATAGGCAAGGGAGCGAATTCTATATATTTATGGAAGAATCAATCACTGAGGAAATGCTGTATGCTGGATCTTAAGCTAAAATCTGAATTTGACAAGGGGGCGCTGGGCTGAAACAAGAGGGTGCAGCGCCCCTCTTTCCTGATTTAGATGAACCCTTATTGTATGTAACTAAATGCTGAAAAAAAGTGAAAGAATGCACATATATATCCTTATGCACATAACGTGGACAAAAAGTCATGATTTTAAAATCATTGTGTGTGTCCAGTGTTTTCTAAATGGTACACCATGTAGATATGTTTTGCTAATTCTTATTTTATTCTTAAATTTTAATTGTTAGATACTGGTTTTCTTGCTCATTGACAAGGTGTGTCCGTGTCTATTTCCTATTTTAGCAGATACCTAGCCATCATGTGTCTGGTGAGTCTGGTATATTTGTATCATTTTGTGCATATCTATCTTTGCAGGTGTGGAAGCTGAAGGGAGAGGAGTATCGAATCACAGGTATGGGGGGCTGGATGTGGTTAAGCTCCACCAGGACACCACAGTTCCAGCCAGCCCTCCCTGTCCCAGACACAACCAAACCTCTCCCGGGCATCAAGGATCCTGTCTCAGAATCTGCCATCAAGGAGGCGGAGGCAGCAGAAAACTGCCTGGACGCTAAGGTCAAAGTTGAAGAACCAGAGATCTCTCCTGTCAAACAGAAACCTAAAGCTGGAGAGGAACCAATGGACTTGGATGTCACAGGCACACCTGTGAAGGAGGAGAATATGGAAGTTGATCACGAGTCCTCTGCCAAAAGGAAAGAGAAAGCAAAGGTCAAAGTTGAGACTCCGGGTTCAAAGGGGTTGAAGCGGAAAGCAGACTATTGGGAAAAGGGTCTAGGAATCGAGACAATCAATGTAAGCGAAGGGTTGAAAAAGCACTTACTGTACAAAAAGCTGAAGCCAACCAAACTGGACGGCTTTCTGGACAGAAGAGAGAAACAGTTTGACCTTGAACAGAGGCAGATTCTGTCCTCAGGGCCACAAGGCGGTAAGGTTGAAGGACAAAAGGTTGAGGTGAAAAAGGAGGGAAGTGTAGCTGCCAGAGCAGCACAGTCCACGACAGGGAACAAAGCGTCTGTTGCCAAAACAGTGACCTCGCCTGCTGCTGTCACCACGTCAACTGCATCGCTTACCTTGCCTGCGTTGTCGGCCAAGGTTGCCAAACCATTACCTGCACAACCTGCTGTAAAAGCAGCTCCCACCCTGGCCAGTTCCCCAGAGAAGCCAGCTGACAAGTCCGGGCATGTGAGCCCTGAAGCTGAACCCAAGACCTATGAAAGTGCATTTAAAAACTTCCTCGGAATTCCCGAACCCATCGCAAATGGAGAACTGAACTCTTCTCAGTCTCAGATGAACAGTATGGTTTCCAAAGAGGCAGGGTGTCATCGGTGTTACTCTCCCTCCTGTTTGTCAGGTGCAGGGTCCTGCTACTCTACTACGTGTAGGTGGCAGAGACACAGAGCAGGAAGTAATGTCGAGGCTGACAAGATAGTCTCACCTGAAAGGACTAAGCAGCTCCTCTCAGCTGTATCAGGGAAAGCAGATACAAACACAGACACAAACACAGACCCTGATGCAACTTGTGGCAGAAAAGGTGTTCCGAATGGGTCCATTTTGGATGGTATGGTGTCCTCCAGGGGTGCCCAGCTCCCTGTGAGTGGAGCGTCGTCGCTGTTGTCCAGCATTGTTAGTCAGTCTAAAGGGCAGGTCCCGGCAGCCTGTAGCACTGCACAGACCCCCTGCACAGGGGTGGCCACACAGGGTACAAATGCCGTGCCTAGGAATGTGCCAAGCACCAATGTGGGACCAACTTCAGCCTTGCCACAAGGCAGCAATTGTGGCAGTCCAGTCGGTACTGTCCAGGGATGTGGGGGAAATGACGACAACTCATTAACAAACAAAACGCAGCAGGCAAGCACGCAGTCATCGACCTCTGTTACAGAGAGAGTCCAACCACCACTAACAAATTGTGTTGGCTCCGCTAGTCCAGCAAAGACCAAAACTACAGCTGCCACTGTTCCCCCTATATCTGCCACAGCAACAACAAACACAGCAAAGTCTCTTCCATTGGGCAATGGGGTAAGTAGTACGGTGACAACTGTAGCAAGCAGTGAGGGTGTAGTAAGAACAGTTCACACTGTAACCAAGTCCGTTGTGAAGACCACAACTCAAAATTCCACCCACACAGTTGTAAGGACTCAGCAGTCGAGCACTGTTGCTCAAACAGCAACTGTTAGTAGCACAGTAGCTGCTGCTGTCAATTCCACAAAAACTGAAACTAATTCCAAAGTATTGAGTAAATGTGCGTCGAGTGTTGCTACTTCTCAAGCATCTCTCACCGTTACGAAGTCCGATGGCCATGTAACATACTCGACCACAGGAAAGGTGTACCTCGCAAAGTTTACCAGAGTCAAGAAGAAGAAGAGTCAGAAGGTGTTACTGCCAAGTAGTAATAAGTTCTCCACTCGAGTAGGGAAGAAGAGCATATTCATACTCCCACCTCAAGAGCTCAGGAAGCTGGCTAGGCGAGGAGCAAATAAAGAAGTTGCATGCTTCAAGTATGATGCCAAAATGGTTGGTGCCCATTGGCCTTATTTAGCTCCAAGGCCCACCTTCCGGCTTGCTTGGCGGTACCACGTGCAGATATTGCGTTCGCTGTCGTCTGTGGCTTCGCTGATACGAGTCCTGTGGGCGTGTTTGCGTTGGGAGGACATGAGCATCAAGCCACCGACGGGAACGTCCAACACGATTACGACAGAAACGGAAATCACGACGACAGAAATCACCAAGAGAAGAGACGTGGGGACATTCGGTCTGCGGTCAGACTACTGTGTGAGGAAGATCATATGTCCGATCAACACACCTTCTCAAAAAGGTATTGTGTTCAGCTATCTGTTTTCCCATCCTGCAACATCTAACTCAAAATGCACCTTTAAGTATATATAACACTGGTCAGTTCAAATTGGGAAATCCAGAAGCAATTTGGAATCTTCAGCAATATCAGATTTGTGCCTATAAGTGTGGTATAAGCTGAAAGCTCTCTTCATCATGAATGTAGTCATGTAAAAATTATTAGTCAGCGATGTTCACAACTTTAGATATGATTGATTGAAAATGCATGTGAACGATGTACTCCTAGGTCAGTACATATCCAGCATTATTGAGTTCACCTGGGTTTTTACAAACAATTGTGGGCTAATTGTTCCTGTCACAGTGGGCAATGACACCTCTAATCACCAAGCCCATTGAACTCAAGCCCGCCCATTGTACTAGAAATCTGGTGATTATGCAAGTGTATTCAACTGAATGGAAGGACTAATTTTCTACTCATTTGCATGGCATTCATTAGGGTGGATCATTGTCTGTCCACTATCAGGCCAGTATGGGCCAAGTCTAACCTGGTCTGGGGTGATATTGTGTCGCCAGGTCCAACTAATGATAGTATGGGTTGGGCAACTTTCTAAAAGAAATATCTTCATAGCTTTCCATGTTAGGACCAAATTAAAGGCACCAAAATGTGTGGGACATCATGCTCTTTCAAATGATATATGAAACTTAACTGTAAACTCAGTAGAAAAAAAGTTGGAAAATTCGAATTCCAAGATGGCCGCCTTGATATCTGGAAACTGAACCTCCGGATTTGAACTGACTAGTGTTATATAAAAGATACTGAATTTTTGTGATACTATACTGCAAATCCATTTGATATTGCGCTTAATAATTCTAGTGGTTGGTGACTGGTTAATCGCGTTTAATTTGAATGGTGGGAACAAACATCACTGTCTCAAATGTTAGGAATCAAATATTCGCGATGATGAAATTTGAGCAGGTGACTAGTGATCGTTAAAGTACACATGTAGTTAAATTTACTGCTAACAATTTGAGAACTACAGTAAGGCCACACCAATCTAATTTCTTGGCTCACAGATTTTTTTTTTTAAATTTTGTCCAAAAAAAAAATGAAAGCAAAAGGCTAGGGTGAAAACTTTCACTTGACCCTGTTCACCCCCTGAAATTGTGTGCACCAAAGTACAAACTTAACTCTGAGATTCTGTTTTCCTGTTGATTTTCCAATCTAGCATTTTTTTTAAAAATTCTGTTAACCAAGAAATTAAAATGGTGTGGCCTAATAGCCGTTTCAACAAATGTGAGATGTCTGAAGGCAAGCCGAATCTGCATTTTTGCATTGGTCTTGTCCAGAAACCCACCGTCCGCAGAGGAAGGGGCTCCGCTCCAGCTCCCAGACACCCAAGGCTGAGGTGCCCCAGCCCAGCGGCCCGATGGTGATAGAAACCTGGGTGCCGGAGGAGGACCTGGAACTATGGGAGATCAGACAGTTTGCAGAAAAGTGAGTCAAGTGTGGCTCATTACTGGGTCATTACAGTTATCATTTTGCTGGGTTGGACATTGGCCCGATTGCCCGGGGCAAGTGAAAATGTCAATCTGGCAAGTGCTGGTCCCACCGTAGTGGCCCGATCGAGCCAGTGCCATTTTTCCTGCTATTTTTCCCTATCAGGCAAGGGAATTTTTGAAAACTTGTCCAACTCTGTTTTGTACATACATATCAGACTCATAACTTAGTATTAGATTCACTGGTTCGAAGATTTCAGCTATATTTTACATGATTTTGGAGTGTAGATACAGAGAAGTGAACACTTTTTAAAAACATATTTTGATTGAACAAACTAGCTTGAACAATGTTGACAATACCACAAAGTTCCATGTAGAATAGAATAGGCTAAAGCATTTTAAATCTACACAATAAATGTCATACAAAGTTAGTTGCCAAGTCCTTAACATTCTGATATAAGTATTGCTTGCATATTTTTACTGTCACCATTATGTACATTTCTGAGAAATACCATTGATTTTTGCCCAAGCTCTAGCCTGGAAATTCGATTTTTCTAAAAATGGGCATGGCCCAATAACTATTGATGACGTCATCATGACGTCATAAGATTTTGCATATACAATGTATTACCATCTTGCAATAAGGTATTATATGACCGAAGCTCAGAGTCCATTGTTAACTGCAACATATAGTTTGATATACTCTTTGAAGTCCTCAGCCGGGGTTTAGGTCCACCTTAAGAGTAACGTCTGCTGTTCTAGGCTAGAGAAGCAGCAGGAGCAGGCTCGTCAGAAGGTGGCCCAGGCAGAGGCTGCGACCAAGGCTGAGCAGATGAAAGCCCAGCTGGAGGTGCAGCTGAAGCAGCAGCGGCAGGCCATGCAGCAGAAACGCCTGCAGGAGCAAGCTACCAAGACCAAAACACAGGTACAGAAATTTACATAATGATAACTTTATTTGCAAGTTCATGCCCGAAGACTAATTGCAGACAAACAAGTACATGGATATACATGGGAATCGACATAGTTTTCTAGTCTACTGTGAAAGTTCTATGTCAATTAAGGTTGACTATGGTTGGGTTTGACTTCTTTTTTGAAGGCAGTTGAAAATGAAGAGACCCACGTTTTGTATCGTAAGTGGGTTGGTGGATTTTAGAACATGTGTTTTCCAAGCTGTAAAATGATTATCTACAAAATGATATCATGTGTATATGCAGGGTAGATTTTAAAAGTTTGTAGAAATTACAAATGAATTTTCATGTACATCTGTAATGTTGATACTTGACAGATAGTTGTGCTTATCTAAATTTGAAAAGATTTTAGAATACCATTGATGAATCTTTATTTTCATGCGATGATAATTGCTCTTAGGGAAAGGCAGGTACATGTACATGTAGGATGTCTCTAATAGTGAACACAGGTCCTGAAATTTACATATACTACCGAATGATTATCTACAGAAGGATGGTGTATATATGCAGAAGATGTTAGAAATTAGAATTTGATGAATCTTCATGTAATGTTGATGCTTAGAAGTAAAAAAATTGCGCTTATTATGGAAAAGTAGAAGTATGTCTCCAATAAGTAAGCAAGGCAACCAAAGCAATATTAGGGCCAAAAAATGGAAATAAAAGGAATGCTGACATCTTTATGGTAGTGACATTTACTAACATTGTTCAGCATATTTGCGTAATAACCTTGTACTTTTAGGATTTTAAAATCGCTCAAAATCGTGCCTTAGGATGGTCCCCTTTGTTTTGCGAGCCTACAAAAACTCTGGTCACGACTTTCAGTGAGTTGTCATATCACAACAACGTTGTATTTTTTCATCATGGATGTTGCTATACATTGTGATAGTGTTGTTTGAACTAATCATGTATAGAAAATAATGACTAAATAAATTCACTTTCAAATCCAATTTTTTGGACCCTAATATTGCCTGGGTTTCCTTTAAGAAAGTAGCGAAGGCATCAGCAACTTATTGATAAGATGCACTTGTTTCACATCTCTGCAGACACCACTGACTCCTCAGACCACTCCGAAGGTCGTTACAGTGTCCATCACCCCCGAGCAGATGAAGTTGGTACAGTCTGGCGGAGCGACGCCAGTCACCAGTATCACCACGGCGACCACCGCTGTGGTCCAGACCCCGACAGGTGTGAAAAAGGTGCAGATACCTGTCCGGAGGATCATCACTGTTGGAGGGGCCCAGGCCGCTGCCAGGGCTTCAGCTGCCACCTCAGGTGGGTCACCCTCCTTTATCAGCGCTGAAACCCGCTCCGGAAACCCGTCTCAGCCCTGATCTTTTGAACGGAGATTTTGGCTTCTGGGGACGTCACTGACAGTTGCTCATAAATAAGTAATGAGCTAGCCTTATTTGGCACAAACAGTCGTTAGTTGCTCATGAATAATTAAGTAGCGATGTAAGACGTAAGCTGATTGGCTGATAGCTTCCCAGCGTCCTTTGTGGCTTTGCTCAAAATGAGCTTTAGCAAACCCTCTGATTGGCTGAAAGCTGTTTGGTGGTGACGTCGCCAGAACCATGGCTTGGAAGGGCAGGGCCGCTATGGGAGGTAACGAACATATTGGGCCTGCTGGGAGGACGCGGTGGGTGGGCTTCTAGTGTAGTAGTTAATCAGACATGACAGACAGTCCAGGTCATGGGGTCATTGGAAGAGTCTACTAATACATTAGGAGGTATTGTGTTAATCTATTTGTTTTTGCAGTTCTATATTTTCCATATGCTATTCATGTTCATAGTAGAGTGACAGTTAGTAGTCAATGGACACATGTAATGTTAGTCAAAACCTTATTTGCATAATTAATGAACTACAATTAAACAAGAAACTTACATATTTCAAATATTGAATGTTGCATGGAGGTGTGAGATCTTGAAACTCTTGTTTTACAGGCATTTTGGGAACCACAAAGACAACTCAAAGTCTCCTGCCAGCTGTGTCCAAGCAGACCTTCCCACCTTACCAGCCCCAGGGGGTGACAGCCACACTCTCCAGCACCCCCACCTCCTCCACAATGGTACGACTCCCCATCTCTCAGCTGCAGCAGGCTGGAGGAAAGGTAGGATGCTAAGACGTATTGTCTGGTATTGGCTAATTGAAAAACTAAAGAAACTTGAGGATTGTTCCAATTTCATTGTTGGGAGAAATATGATATTATTAGATAAGCAGTCACAGCAGGGCATGGAAAATGATTGGGAAACTACAGGATTTTTGAAAATTTGACATGTATTTTCTTGTTTTAAGTACCAGTAAAACCAATTTTTATGTTCCCGTCCAATTTCTTCAGATTCAGTTCAAGACAGTGACAGTACAGGCCCCAGTCCTGGGTCAAGGCCAAACACAGGTCATCCAGGGTCAGGGTGTGTCAAGTCAAGGTCAGGGTCAGGTGCTGCAGGCCCATATGACCCCCCAGGGTGTGCTCCAGTATCGTCTGATCAAGCCAACAGGCCAGGCAGTGCAGGCACAGGTGGTGGCCAGCACACAGGGACAGGCTGTACAGGTAAGCCTGTAGGAAGGATGTTTTGAAGGGGGAGGGGGGCAGGGGCAAAACAGGACTATGACAGGCAGTGCAGGCACAGGTAGTGGCCAGCACACTGGGTCAGGCTGTACGGCCGTACGATTCTTAGTATCCAAGAATGTGGTTATTAAAGACAGACTAAACTTAATTTCGTAAAGCGTACTGCATTATGTTAAATATACCACTAAGACCAGTTCTGACTTGTTTTACACTAGTCCATTATAGATTAGCATTTGTACAACATTTCAAATTGGTGGCCTGGTGCCAGTAATACTCAACGAGTCCAAAGACCGTGACGTCAGAATCCGACAGAATCCGTCAGAATCCGACTGTTACAATCGATGCGTGTTCTATAGAATAGATTCTGGGGGCCGAGTCGGATTCTGACGGATTCTGACGTCACGGTCTGTGGACTCGTTGAGTATCACGGTCACCAGGCCACCAATTTGAAATGTTGTAAAAACGCTAATCTATGATGGACTAGTGTAAAACAAGTCAGAACTGTTAAACGAAATTAAGTTTAGTCTGCCTTTAATGTGGCAATCACTGTATAATCATTAAGTTAAGCATTTGCCAAGATTTACGGTGTGTTATGCCTAATGGCGGTTGTACCGGGCATATAGATACAGATACAGATTTAGTTTCCAAATAGGAAAGATTAACTTTTTTTCTGCCTTGTAACTTTTTACCCTGCAGTCCCAGACCGCCCAGATCCAGGTGCAGGCGGGTGCAACCAGCCAGACGGTGCAGGTGCCTGTGCAGACCCAGCAACAGGTGCAAGCACACCCACAGGTGGTGGTCAAGCCCTCACAGGTCAGTAGGGCAACTCCATTGTGCTGACACAGTTTGCACACAGTGAATTGTAGATGTACAGGGCTGACCCCAAAGTTGTGTTGCGCACAAAATGGGAATACGATTGTAGCACCACCTAGTCCAATCTGGAAACTTTTTGGGTTAAAAGAAACTTTTTCATTTTAGTTAGAATTCGTTCAGTTCACCATTCTAGTTGGAGTAAGTAAGGATAGATGCGATTTGTTGGGTCATGCAGATGGATACATCAGAAATCTGGGGTCAAAGGTAGGGTTTCCTTGAAACTGGCAGCTTTCCTCAGAGTTTGAGCTGAGCAACCCTCTATTTTCTTTGCATGGTTATCAACTAGACCCTTTTGACTTTCTAGTGGAGAAGAAATAAAGAAGATTGAAGTTTGGGTTAGTACTTTTATGAGGCCTTGTTTCAGTGTATTTTAACATGCTTTCCTATGGACAGCCCTAACTTTGGTGTCAGCCCTACATGCCAGTACCTTGTCTGAGTATCAGTTTGGTGTTTGAGTGGTGTTGCCTGGGCCCGGGCGTGTACATGTGTGGTTGCTACACGACCTCTTGTCAACTGACTTTCAAGGTCTCTATTTGATCAAGTAAAAATGTATTTATGTTATATGATAAGGAATTAAGTTGAAACAGCTGAACATGAAATTGTAGATTACTTTTTTATAATAGTCAGTAGGCTAGAATAGCAGTCTTTGGTGGTGTATACACATGTATGTACAGAATGGGTACATGTTAGTGTTTAGAGGATGATACATGTACATACAATGACTTATTTTGTGCTTGTTCTTCTTCACAACAGAGTGGTGCTGTGCAGGGTACAGTCCAGGCCCAAGGTCAGGCTGTCCAGGGACAGCGTCTCATCCTACCAGCAGTTAATACTCAGGTATATATTTATATCAATCAATCAATCAATCAACTTTATTGCACAACAAATGTAACAGGTACAATGTATAGCAAGTTTGTAGGTAGTACAAAATATCAAGACATATAATTTGTCTTTGCTTATTAACAATGCTAATGCATTCTACAGAACTTAAGACTAAACACTACGGTATCCAATAAGAGTAATACAGTATACGTATATGGAACATGTATTACATGATACACAGGGAACTAAGTTTACATCAATTGTTCGCGTCAGAGATGATTCTATTTCTTTTTAGAAAAGAGGTAGATATGTATTGGCCTATGTACAAGGAAATTGCGTCAGGACATGACATAAGTAAAGGAAAAGTTTCTGAGCTTGTCTTAGATGGTAAGGTTATATTTGGATTGCGGGTGATAACATTCATAAGTGTCTGTCTTTCCTCAATATACATGGGACATGTTAAAAGAAAGTGGAATTCATCTTCAACAGTATGTTTGCAGCATGTTATGAATGATGACAAACATTTAAAAAGACTTGCTTCACTGCTTGCTAGGGACTCAAAATAACCACCTGTAACCTGAGATTTGCAGAAAAAAAACTGTTCTTAAAAATGAAAACTGCAAATGTGCAGGGCAAGTGAAATTTAAGTCTTTGTATTATGAATGACAACTAAGTTGAATAGCAGCATACTTACTTGAGCTTGTGTTGCAGTAGGGCAGAAACAATGACTTCCATATTTGGAGAAAGTTTCTCTAAACTGCAAGTAAACTTCCTTGGCAATATTAGAAAGTAACAGAAGAAATGTAGTCTGAGCCCTGCTGACAAGCTACCAAACTACCAGCCCCTTCACAACTTGCCCTGATTCTAATCGTTCGTATGTCGGCTGTTTGTGTCAGAGAATCACATCATTAAGGCACTACTCTGTTCGGAGGCCTTTCCGTCGAGTCCATTCTTGCGACATTACTGTAAGCTTGTTGGCCCTCGGCCTTTGTAAATACTTATGTTAAATGTATTGTTGATGTGTTTGTGTCTGTCTGTCAATATGTGCTGTCAAGCCTGAAATAAACAATGAACATAATCCAAATAATAAACATGTAATACTTCTCCCAGGGTGCTACCGTCCAGACCAGTGCAGCCTCCGTGGCCGGTCAGGTGTCGGGTCAGCCCCTGCAGGGCCAGGCCACCGTGTCCCAGACCCCGGGGATGCAGACCCAGCCCCTGAAGATCCAGACAGCCCAGGGACAGACCATCGTGTTGCAGCCTCAGTCCCTGGTCACTCCGACTGGACAGGCCCAGCTCCTCCCTGGACAGCAGATCTTCAGGGCCACCATGCCTGATGGAACGGTCAAGCATTTCATCATCACACCAAAGATCGTCACTCAGAGTGAGTTGAACCAACAACCTTTCGTATGTAGATATTTGGTTTACACATTTATTTCCAATGGAAGTTACTCGTATTACCCTCTCCTTTTAAGTTTTAGATAGTATGTTGATAGATGGATAGTAGTATTCGAGTGCTTTAACTTGTTAGAAACAAACGGTTGGATGAATGATAGCTTGGATGTACCAACTCATGCCAGACATCATCCCAGTTATTTTTTCTCCATGAAAAAGTGGAGATATTGTGTTTGGCGTGTCTGTCTGTTTGTGTTTCCAAATATTTTTTTTTGGTTTAGCTTGGTTAATCCTTTTTTATACACTTGTTTGTTTGCATGTATAGTTGTAGAGGACCGCACGAAAGTCGCTGTACCTTTGTTGTGTCAATATAGAATATTTATTGTATATTCCTTCCACCATTCCGTCTCGCAGCTGGTCAACCCACCACCAGCACTCCGCAGCCCATCAAGAACGTTGTATAGTTGTAGAAGACCGTACGAAAGTCGCTGTACCTTTGTTGTGTCAATATAGAATACTTATTGTATTTTCCTTCCACCATTCCGTCTCGCAGCCGTTCAGCCCACCACCAGCACTCCGCAGCCCATCAAGAACGTGGTGAGCCTGCAGACTCCCAGCGTGCAGCAGAAGATCCTGCAGATGCAGCAGCAGCACCAGCAGCAGCAGCTGGCCGCCATCGCCGACGCCCAGAAGAAGGACAGGGAGCTGCAGCAGAAGTATCAGCAGCAGTTGATGCAGAAACAGGTAGGGGGCTCTTCTTGGCTCAGAGCCTCCATAGTAGTAGTGGATATGGGAAATATGATTGCAGCATTTGTCAGTTTTTTTGGAGAATGTTATAGTGTAGATTCATGTGAAGTATGTGAAGTTTGTAAGTATATTTTTGGTTTATACTATGATAGTAATAGGAAAGGGTAGAATCACTAGACTTAGTGAATGACGCAATGGTGATGTAGACATTAAGGCTTTTGTTTATCATGAAGTCTGATTCACTCTATTTGTATATGATACATGTTTGAAGATGTGTTATGTCTAGTATTGGAGTTGTTTAAACCAAACAGTCAAGTTAGATAAATGATAGCTTTTGTGTACAATGTTTTGCTAGTAGAACCCTGTGTTGACATATATCATTATATTTTCAGATAAACATATTTTTTTTTTTTACTCTCTGTTACTTTGGGTGCCCTTCGAAACCTTCAGAAAAAGATAGAAAGCCAGGTTTTCTGTTGTTGCTTGAAATTTTAGAGAAAGTTGTGAAGAGAGAAAACTATCTGCCTTCTTCTGCCAATAGTGTAAAGAGTTATACCAAAAACATTGCGTGGAATAAATGAATGGTAAAAGTAGCACAGGCATTAATCATACTCTTATTTCTCATTTCCGGAGCTTTCTGATTCACCATTGGCAGTTGGAAAACAAGCAAAGGTACGGCTGAAGTACAGGTCAAAACATGTCATCGCCAAAAAATTAACCAACAACACCATTAGACCAAAACTGTATGCAGGAAGGAAAACAACTGAAAAAAAGGCCCATGTTTTTACCTGTAGTTTGAGTTTGTTTCTTTTAACAGTTTGGATTTATTTGAACTTTTAGCGTTGTGAAAAGCTCTTGAGTGAACTAAGTTGTAGCATGTCTTTAAAGTGGCCTGACATTCCCTCTTAACTCACCTTGTGTGCGGTGCACTAACACATCAGTGATGATGGTGAAAATGTAAAGTTTACTGCTAGGAAGAGCCCTTGATATGCTTGTAGGTGTTTCTTTTGACAAAATTACTCTTGGTGACAAAAAGTGAAAGAAAAAAATGTTTTAAATCCTTTGATGTCAAACTACAGTTTAGTTTGATTCTGACAAATTATATTAGGAAGACAGGAACCTTTCAAAGTTTGTGTTTTTCAACTGTGACAAGCTTTATTGTGCTGTGCATCAAGACTAGATTTATACATATTTTACAAGTATGACGACACTAGTCATGCTAGTGGAAACCTTTTGCTTCCTCTAAACTCTGAACTAAAAATGATGCCTATTATTGATTGTAGTTTGATAAGAGTGATCTGTATGCACATATGGGACATACATGTACTACAGCAACATTTGAATTTATTTTCATTCCATGCCTGAAAGATATTTCATTGTGAATGATACTAACACTAACAAGAGTAGACAGTCGGACGAGTTCTAGCTTGAATTATCGTGTGTTTCTCCTGGTAGAGACTGTTATAGAATTGTGCGTTTGGTTTTGTTCTCCCAGGTACAGATTAAGCAGAACAAGCTGATTGAGAACCTCCGTGCCAAACAGAAGACGCTCACGCCAGAGGAGAGGGAGGACAACCAAAGGTGGGATGTAGTAGTAGTATACTAGTAGTAGTAAACCTTTATTTTCCTTGGAAGGCCCTGTCGGCTAGTACATATACATATACATTAGGGGTGGGTACCGGTACATAAAATTCAGGTCCGGTCCAGGTCCAGAGGGTCAGGTCCAGGTCCGGACCTGTACCTGTACCTGTACCTGTACCTGATTATAGAAGTGTCGCAGTACATCATATTTTGGAGAGCGAGACACACGTAAAAGTCTCCAAATAAACGTCATGTCTGGAACGATATAATTTCTTAGGTTTGCACTTTGTCTCAAAATTATAACTATGCTCTCCACGCCGTCTGTTTACTCATCCTTTAAGTGTTTCTAGATATGATTCACAGCTAACGTCTTCGATTCGTTAAATCTGCTGTTTTGTATTTTCTTAGACCAGTTATGTGGCCGCCTACTTGTAGCCTGGTACTATGAATTTTCTAATCGGTCCATAGGCCGGTCCACTGATTTTTTACGGACCGGTTTTTTTTAGACCGGTCCATTAAGAAATACCGGTTTTGTACCGGTACACGGTACCGGTACCCACCCCTAATATACATACATGTCCGTTCTTCCCAGGGGTCCAAGTGGAGGGGGGTGTCACGGGAAATAAATAAATAGATATGCCTCTCCCCCAAGATGATATGAAATAGAGAGATGTAACATTTGCAAGCAAATGCAAGAGTTTTTACTACATGTACCTTCATGTGGTCTATCCTAACATTTCTACCAAGGTTTACCACATATCTCTCACGTAAATGTAAGCACCAAAATATTGATGTTTTTTCATCATTTGGATGAAAATAAGAAAATGACCTAGTATAATAGCATGTTTCCTTGCCGTGAACGTAAATACACATTGCAAACTTTAGGTGATACTTTCCATGAGTGAAATATCCATGTATATTTCAGGACCCCTTTACATAAGAAATTCCAATAACAATGGGTCAGAAATGCTGTAGTGGGAGAATTATTGTTAAACCATTTTTGTCCATTGCTTTTTTGTTCTAACCGCCCCCCTCCCCCGTCCCTCCAGGATGATCGTGTGCAATCAGGTCATGAAGCACATCCTAGACACGATCGACCGCGAGGAGAAGGCCGATCAGAAGAAACGCAAGAAGGAGGAGACGGCGGAACAGAAACGCAGCAAGGTCAGCATATTTATTTATTTATTTATTTATTTCAACTTCGTCACAATACAGTGAACAGGATAGAAGTAACATGATATATCCTTTTTCAAGGCTTCTGTCCAACTCAAAATGATACAAATAAATAAAAATTATCATCAAACAGATACATTATGATACAACTAACAAAAGTATATACAAAATTCTACATGTACATACAAAAAACAAATACATGTCAGACTTGGGTGCAGCTAGGGAATAAACAAGTGTAGCATAATGTCTTGCATTCTATACATTGAATGTTAAACTTTTTATTGCAACTTGTAGAATCTGACTAGAGGGCTATGTACAGATATATGCATTGTTGTCTCTGGTAGATTGTATTGTATGATGTGTCTTGTACACTAAACAGTGAAGGATAATCATTGGTTTTACAGGCCATGGCTCTCAAACTGCAAACAACCCTCTTCAAGCACAAGGAGCAGCTGAGGAAAGACATGCTGAAAAAACGCTCCCTCATGGAAAAAGAAATCACTAAGGAAGTCCAGGTAGGGGTTAGTGTCTTTGGATAGACATTCCTAATGTATGAGAAAGACATTTATTGGAGGTTGCTATGTAAAGACTCAGTGTTTGTAATGTCATAAAAAGATAGTAATTATTTCAAGGTGATTTTGTGCAAATTCCAAAAACAAATTTAACATGTGCATGGAAAACTTAGTAAGAAAAGTGAGGCCTAGTGGAAAATTAAGAAAAGAGAAGAGGAAAATGCAAATAATCTTATACCATAGCATGAAAGTTCATCTGTGTTGGTAGAATTCATTATTAACTAAGATGAAACTTTTCATCCAACACTGTAAAGAAATTGGGACTTACCCAAATTTTTGGTTAACTCCGCAAACCCTGTTCACGGAATGACCCGTCTACTGCTGGAACGTGACGTCAGAAACACGTGACCGTAGTAGCGGGTCATACTTGCCAGATAACTTGTGTCTCCCCCCGTCTCTGTTCAAGGTAGGTTTGTGGGTAATCTTATACCAGATGAATGTTTATAAGAAATAACTGTTTAATCTTTTCACAGGATGAGCTAAAACATGAGCTGAAGAAGAAGGGTCACAAGAGAAAGGGGAGTGAGACAGCCTCCTCTGGTCTTGAGGACACACCCAAGAAGAAGAAGAAAGCGGAGAAGCCTGCCAAGGCTGAAGGGAAGTCTAAGATGATCCGAACCAGCCAGTCTGGGAGGGACAAGGACAGGAAGCTGTACTGTGTCTGCAAGACTCCGTATGATGCTACACAGTGAGTAGATTTAATCTTCCAAAAGTACTAGTACACTGTAGACTATGACATATTGTCTGGCCAATGCAGGCATACTGTTTTGAGATAATTACACTTCTGCACATAGTAACATGGGCGATAGCAATGATGTCATTGCCTTGTGCAGCAGCGATATCTGATATTATGTGATAACGCTTTTTCCCGGAAATTGGGCTTAATGAAATGCCACATATCTTCTCTAAAACAAAGTGTCATGTCCCAAGTTTGAATTCTTTGGAATCCTGTTTAAGCAGCCCAGGTATACAGTGGGGTTTAGGATTCAGCATACCAATCACACCATGAGTCTTGTGTGTGATTTTTAGGAATTTCATTGGACTTTTATTTCCCACGCATTTGCTCAGTGCAAGGCCTAGAGACCACTTCTAGGTTGACTGAGTATATAGTGTGTGTTTAGTGAATGAATGTGTGTTTATAAGGCAACAGAGATTTCAACAAAACTTGGTGACCTACTGGGGTCCACCTCTGATAGTAATGGAGATGCGTGAGTTTTGAAAGGAAAAATGTGAAGTAGAACATTTACTATAATTAGATGTTGAGTGAATGACCCGGCTAGGCAACAAAATGAGACCTTCCCGCTTGTAGCCACTTACAGCCACTAAGTTTATTTTGAGCCTTGCAGATGTAATTACAGTAAATACACCTGTACAATTGATGACAGGGCTTGAAATAGTGGGTGCATGTGCACCTTTGTGCAGCCAAAATTGGAGCTGTGCACCTAATTTTTGACGGCACCTAAATATTTCTGTAGGCTATAGGGTAAAGGTACTATAATTGTACACTAGTATACAAAATATTCTTGAAATGTAAATATCGGAAAAAGCAATATAACATTGTGTTGTGTTTTATTTGATGTATTACTTGTTAGAAATTTTGAAGTTAGCTTTAGTATTACAGATTGAAGTTGTTAAGAGAGGCAGTAACGTTAAACTTTGCAATTATGTTTTGCTGACATTCAACTTCATTTCATGTGGTGCACCCAAAATTCTCTCTGTGGACCTAATTTTTTGGTTGGGTACACCTATTTCCAAACATGAATTTCGAGCCCTGGATGACATCTGCCAGAATATCTCAACGTCTTTCAGATGGTATCGGAGTATCATAACTATCCCACACGCCACAGTCTAAATCGATCTATGCAACTGCCTCAGACACGTCTGGAATGTGGAAGGCGAAAGTTCAGCCACAGAGGTGTTGGTGAATGGAACAAGCTACCACTTTCAATGAAAAATGCTCCAAACAGTGTAATGTTTAAGAGGATGTTGAAACAAATGAACTGACCTCTGACCTCACCTTACGACAGGAACGGAATATGGACTACGAGTATGGATTATGGCTCTGTAAATTTTGTATGTATCGGTGTATATGTATTTTAGACTTATGTTTTTGTACTGATTGTATTGTGTTATCCAGGGCCCCACTGCAAAGCAGTGTAGTGCACTGAGTTGGGCCACCCTGGCTAAATAAAACAGAAACAAACAGAAACAAACAAACATTTGATCACAACCTGACTGTGATTTTGTCTAGGTTCTACATTGGGTGTGACCTGTGTAGTAACTGGTTCCACGGTGCATGTGTGAACATCACGGAGAAGCAGGCGGAGCAGATGGACTCCTACACCTGTCCTGACTGCAGCAGACTGACTGAGGACGGGGAACAGGAGCTGTACTGCCTCTGTAGGACACCTTATGATGAAACACAGTAAGTCTGTGGCACTCATTGAAGAGGCCAGGATATATGTGATGAGCTACATCCCTTTTTGTGATGCTGACACTGATACTGATAGTGCAGGGATGTCAGTGAGGAAGATCCACGATTTAAGACAAGCATTTTGAGCAATAAAAACACTGAGTACAACTACAACTGTATGGTTAACAATTCAACTTGGCGTAACAATTGCCTGGTAGCTTTGCATGTGTATACATTTTACATTCTTCACCGTTCCTTGTGCTAGGTTCTACATTGGCTGTGACCGGTGCAACGACTGGTTCCACGGCCGGTGTGTGGGCATCCTGCCGTCCGAGGCCGACGAGATCGACTACTACATCTGCCCCAACTGTCAATCATCCAAAGACATGCAGATGCACAACAAGTCTCTGAGTGAGAAAGACACGGATCATCTGAAACGACTCCTCAAGTCACTACAGGTTTGCACATTACAGTAACTGTAAATGCATTTAGTTTGGCAGTGGTTTTATTTTGCAGTGGGGTGGGATAGGGAGGTTTTCACCGTGTTTGAAATTTGCAGTTGAAACAATTCTGTAGTACAAATAGTCGTGGGAAGATTCCAAGCGAGCTCAACCGAGTGTGAGTGAGTACAGTAGAATTACAAAACACATATTGAATTCTGCAATGAAACCACTGCTGACATTTTGAGACTTTTAGTAACTTTGGTGTTTTTATAAGTAACCTGTAGTGTGCTGAATTACCTGTGTTAAGTGGATTTTTATTGAAACCTAATGAAACAGCCAGGATTGTGCAACAAGCCAAAGTCTTTTACAAATGGCAAGCTTTGTGTAATACTAATAGGGACAAAAAACTTGAAACTGAAAGATACAGCTATTTTTGCCCCAATATTTCCATGTCAAATTGTCGAATCAGTAGCAAGAACACAACTGAGAAAATCGAAGTAGAAATCTGATGTTAAGTACTACATATATATGATGGATGCAGAGTGACCCTATTGTTTATATCTACAGTCTCACAAGATGGCCTGGCCCTTTGTAGAGCCTGTGAGTGAACTGGAGGTACCAGACTATTATCAGGTCATCAAGGAACCAATGGGTAAGTATTTGCTATTCTCAGTTTCTGAGGCAATAGACTTAGTACATTAGCATGGCAGTTCTCCAGTGTCTCCTTGGTAGTTAACATACTAAAGATTGAATTCTGAGTATTTTGTTTGAAATAACAAGTTCTGTCTATCTTGTTCTTTGTGCAGACCTCTCAACAGTAGAGAAACGACTCCGGCAGAAATATTACAAGACCCTGAACCAGTACGTAGCCGACATTTCCAAGATATTTGACAACTGTCGCTACTACAATCCCAGCGACTCCGCTTTCTGCAAGTGCGCCGAGGTTCTGGAAGGATTCTTCCTCCAGAAACTCAAGACTGTCAAATCTCGTTTAGGAAGCTGAGGGACTTTGCATAACATTGTACAGAATTTTTGATATGGTTGAATTTGTTGAACGACGTTTGCAAGAGAAGGTTGTAGAGAAATAAGTTTTATGATAGTAAGATTTGTATTTGTGGCCTTTTCATCTTGATATAATGTACATGTATATTACTGTGACGTGGGAAGAATGAATGTCACTTTTGTAACTGGGAAAACGAAAGATGGAGAGGGCAAATATTCAGATTGTGTGAAGAAGCTTGAGAGTAGAGGTACATTGTATTTATGTGAAGTTGTTTGTACATAAAGCTGCATTATGAATGCTTTGCTGTAGGATATTGCTGCAAGAAGATAGTGTACTGCACTCATAGCTCGGAGATGCGATCCGAGAAGTTTTGTGGAACGTCGACCAGTTTTCAAACTCCGATGCACCTCTGAGATGGTGATTTCTTTGTCTACCAATGCCAGACTAGTCATATGTACTGTATTTATTGTTGACATTATTTATACTTGTGCAGTCCAATCCAAAATGATGTGACAATATTTGAGCTCTGAAAACAGCTTTGCATTGAACTGTTAACAGTACACACAAATTTGTGCTGGGAAACAAGGTAATATCTTCTGAGCTCAGTGGTTGTAACTGCATTTTTCAACTCCAAAGCAAGTTTTTAGACAACTATGAATTTGAGAAAATTGTACAGCATCACTATTCCCTTATGGCAGTGGCACTGTGTTCTGTAGCAGTGGAACTCCTTGGACAAGAATATTCTCTTCCCAAATTATTTTATCAAACACTAATCCTGGCCTGGTTCCCATGAATCAAAAACAGAACAGAAAGCATCCAATACTGTAAATGCAGAAATGTTCATGGCGGCTTTGTGTTCGCGGTTTTCGCGGCGACCGTTTCCCCGCGAACATTGTTGTCCAATACTGTACCAGTTTGTGACTAAAGCACCACCGTGAAATTAAAACCACTGGGAACACTCCATTTTCCCCTTAGCGCAAAATTAAAGCCACGCGAACTTAGATGCATTTACAGTATTACTGAAAACTAATGACAGATGGATTCTTTGTTACAGCTGTGTACTGAAGGCCTTGTTTTCTTGGTTGCTCACGTACAACCATATGTATACAGTTGCCTGTCAAGAAAACAGTCTTCCCAATTTTTCCTTGCCAAATTCTGTTCTTTTAGCTGCAAAGATACACAAGTCACCTATTTGGCCGTCCAATCACAAATTGATATCTACTAGGCAATCTGGGAAAGGCAAGCCAACAGCAATGAAAGGAGAGCCCATTTTTTTATCAGAAAATCATCAAGCTATTGCAGAAAGTGCTGTAGATAGGAGAGATATTGTCCAGAGCATACATTGTAGGCTGACACAGTGCAGTGTCACAGATACTGCATATAAGACTGTTCCCAGTCAGGAGGAGGCCAGTGTATATCTTCTCATTCATTTACTATGTTTGACACAAGAGTCCATAAGGGTATATGTAAATAGACAAGTATCACCACTGCACTTGTCTGTACCTGGGAATTTAACCTTGATTTATCATGTCATACGACAGAAAAAATGCACTATATGTTCCCCTTAGTTATGTGAAGATTATGGTTAGACTTTTCTGGAAGTACTTTGGTACAAGACTTATTGTATGTGCCACAATGTTGCACAGTCATTCTAATGCATAGATTAGATGTAGCACATTGCTTTGTACTTCTGCCTCTCATTACAAAGTCGCTATTATTAAAGATGGCCCATTTCTTTCTTTCTATTCTGGTAAAGCAAGGGCATACTGATTGGATTATATGGATAACATGCTCTTCGCACCCTAAAATTGAGGCGAGCATGCGGAAAAAGTTGCCGTCGTATGAAATCTAAGTGGTCAGAAAGCTTCAGGTATATATCCAAAGACGGTGGTAAATTCCACTTCTGTGGAAGTTAACAATCCAAGGTCTTTGGAAATAGCTCGAAAGTTGAACAAATGACTTAAAGACCCCAGTAAAACTATATAGATATGGGATAATGTAAACTATAGGCTTCAGTATGCATCTGGCAGCCGTACAGTGCACATCAGTGGAGGCCTGGCTGAGACAGTTTACCACATACAAGTTACTCTTTTGAAATTTACAGACAACAGATAAGAAATTGAAGTATGGCTACACATAAAGAAGTTAGCTTGAAGGACAGTTAGCCAAGAAATAAAGTAATGACAACACTGGCTTGCGATTTAGTTGGCTAGCAGTATGTACTGTTCTACAGATCCCCAGTGTATGCTGGTTACTACAACAAGTAACGCAAAAATTCCAAGTCATATTTTTAGACACACTACTGAAGGCTAATGTGGGGAAGATATTGGAAATATAGATACCTTTAGATACTCTGACACAGCGATTACAGGGTTGATTTGAAAATTTGAACAAGGTTGACTTCCCAAAACTGAAAGTTGTAGATAGTGTTGTCTTCATTATCCAAGAGATCTTGTCTGATTGAAAGTTCCTTGGATGCTGTGACTTTTTAATAGATGTCTGAGCCATTCTGCATGGATTGATAATGTTCCTAGGAAAACCACTACAGAAAAGAATTTAATTCTCTGACAGTTATTATGGTAATTTGTCCCTGCTATTGTTCTAGGCTGGCAGACAATCTAATCCTTTTATGAGGTTATCCACCCCTCAAACTGCTGGGCAGGTCACAGTAGGAGCATTCTATTTACGACTTGCCCTGGGCAAGAAATTTGCTGCTTTAACACACAGAACGTGGTTTACCAAACATTACATTCTTTGTTTATGTTTTGATGTCTTCTTTGAATTTTGAAGAATTCGTTCAGGGCTCCAAAAATTTTTTTCAGCTTAGTTGTAACGTTACTTATGCACATTGTGGAAAAATATGATAGAAAAAAACAACGTTTTCCTATATTTCTTTTGTAATGTCAGGCATAAATTTACCCATGACATTGTCATCCATATAATCAAGCCAGTGTGGCCTAAGCTACAGTAAATGTTACTATTGTATTTCCGGTTGTTGTCATGATTTCTGCTCAACTATGTTGTGCTGGTTTTCAAGATTACGTTTTTAGATGTGTAGAACTGAATTTGATACCCCCCCCCCAAAAAAAAAACATCTGTTTATGGATACGCAAAACATGTTCTAAAGTTACATTCTACCTGTTATCCCCATGTTTGTTGAAATATTCCAAAGAGGATAACCCAAGAAAGGTTCGTGGATCTTCATGATTTGATGCATGTGGATAGCTCAGACTAAGACGAACACAATGAAATGCAAATCAGATCTAAATTTGCATAATTGATGAAATTATAACTGAACTATAATTCAAGTGCTTCCTATAATGGGACTTCAATACATGTAACCTATATAACTTAGGGTAGGTGGAACATTAACAGATATTTATACTAATCATACTTATACTAATCATACTTATACTAATTATATGAATTATAGTAATTTCATAATTGTTTTCAAGGGAGCTTAATTGGACGGATACAGCTTGTTTATTTGTGAGATAAGTCATCAACAAGACCAAATTGTGAATGTCAATGAACTATTTCATGCGAGTCACCGGCTATGAGTTATTGAGTAATAATGGTTATTCAATCATTCATAGCCAGTAACTCGCCTGAAATACTGTGAATGCAGAAATGTTCGCAGTTTTCGATTTCACCGCGAACTTAAAAGCACCGCGAACATTTTGTCCAATACTGTAGCAGTAAGTGACTATAGCGCTGCCGCAAACTTAAAACCACCGCGAACACTCCATTTTCGCCTAAGCGCGAAATAAAAACCACTCGAACTTGAATGCATTAGTTCATTGACATTCTACTGCCATGGCCCATGACAACTGTTTCAGTTCAGTTGTTTATAGCGCTATGACGACATTGTTAGACAGGTAGGCCTGCCTTCAGACAAAGGTGACTACATGTTCGGATGAAAACTGCGTGGACTCTTATGACTGTCGTCCATTTACATCCTCATACACAAGTAGGGCATGTTTACAGGACACGGTCTAGAATTTTTCTAGAACTTTAATTGATAAACTATGAACATAGTCGGGAAAGTTACGGAGAAAATTACTGGCTTACAACGTTTGGAGTAGGTTATATTTAGGAATTTCACATGTGAACGCGCACGTGTGAAACGGGCACGTGCCTTGGCACAATAGTAATGTAAAATCTAACGCCCAAAGCTCACGCTGTCGCTGATCAACGTACCTGTATCTGTATAGCCGGTATAACCACCATTTGGCGTAACACACCAGCTAGCTATAGTGTCTTTGTTTCAACGGCTGAGCAAATTCTTTGTTCAGCAAGGGGCCATGTTCGAATTCTTGTCTTTGTTCAACTAAGCTTGCAAGGAGAACCTCTTCGGTTCATCAACTCGCAAGCACGGCGTTGACTTGCAACAATTAACGAGACTAAGTCATAAAATATGACCGTTTTATCCCGTAACAAATTTACATAATTTCAAAGCCTCTCCAGTGCTACCTGTTAGTTGTTTCCCGTAACCGAATCCCCGTCCATTTCACGTCTTTGTCTGGACTAGACGGGGCAAATGCCACGCCTACGACAAGTCCAGAATGAACACGCGGTATCAGATAACAATACCCAAAGCTGAATAGTGGCGGGAATTATTTGCGACCGAGGTGGAGTTGTATCGGAAGTCAAGGTAAGGTGGAATTGTGGCAAATGTTGCGGTTTATTGTGGACCAGGTTGCTTTCTAAACAACTGTGTAAATCGAGCGAACTTGCGTACTTAATAAGGTGGTGATTTTGATGCCCATAAGGTGGTAGGTGTAGAGATAAGCGCTTAGAATAATGGCGAGATACGTCATGCAAGTTTGAAAGAAACATGGCTCCGTTTTGCGTGGCGGGACGAAACGGACAGAACTGTTCATGTGATACCCCCAAATTTCAGCACGTTCGAATTCGCCAAGCATTTGCGCACAGTTGCACTAACACGTTACTTGTACCGTTGTATGATATGGGCCAGGTGCCTGAATTAAAGTTGAAATGAAAAATGTACCATAATAACTTTAGTTCTTCGGGTGGTTTACCGGTTGGTAACGTCAGCATGCATGTTACATGTAACTGCAAACAGGAAAATTGCGAGTCAGTAAACAAACCACTGGCAGAGAGTGTCCCGCCTTTTCCGTACACGACACTATGTTTTATTAGCCACAATGAGAAAAACGTCACATAAATAGAAAAAAATTCGTTTTTTTTTCTGATAATTGAGCAAGAAGAGACCATGATAATGACATGGGTAGCGCGAGCGAGGGGCCCAGTACGAGCAGGTTACCCAGGGCCGGCGGGAACAGGTCACCTAAGGCTAAGGCCGCGTAGACAGTACGGGCGGGAACAAATCCCCTAACTAAGGCCACACAGTGCTGGAGGGAGCGGGTCATGTAAGACCAAGCACCGTGCTGGCGGGAGTTTGCGGAACGAACAATTTTAGACTCGTGACAAGTCGAAGTGAAATGTTACAAGTTTAGTTCCCTCACTGATCACACTGTTGAAATTTACTACTGTGTCCTGCCATCCAGAAACTACTTCAAGGTGAATATTCAAGGTGAATATTTTTTCTTGTTGTGTAAATTCTAGCTTGTAGACGACGTTGTTTCTCTACTGGTGTAAGAGAATGTCAATCTTACATTCTTAAGTTTGAGGGTATACATTGTCTCAACTGCAGCTACTTAACTGCACTCCTTAACTACTGTTTGGAATAAGGACTTGGTCCGCCACGCCTCATTGACGTCGATCGATCAACATGTAAATGAAACCAGCCGACGACACATAAGAAGACGTACGTTCTGTTAGGTCCAGTTACATAAGACAATATAGACGGCATATCATTTACAGCAGACCAGACGACACTATGGCCTTGAGGTCTTGTGTAGGTTCCTTTTTTCCAATGAGGGCCTAGCCTGCATACACGTGCTGCATACCGGTGCTGTGTACCGGTACAGTACCGTTAAAATTGATTAGGCACAGGTCCAAAATACCGGATTATGAAGTACTGGTACTGTACTGATATAAATTTACACCAAGTCTGTGCTTATCTTGTAACTGATCTCCTGACCTCATGGCCTCATGCAACACCAAACGTGACCAATGTGACACCTTGGAACAGCGTAACTCATTATGAAATAGATCATTCAGGCAGGCCGGGAGTTTTGATAGCAAGGCCAAGGGAGTTTGGCGGTAGGAAACCTAGTTATGTTCTTTGAAAAAAGATACTGACAAGTTGAAAACAGATTATTTATGTTTCTGTCATTATTGAAGAAGTTCAGAAGTACACAATTCAAATTTTCAGGTACAGGTCCGGACCTGTACCCAAACCTCTGTACCTGTACCTGATGTTACGTTTATTTAGGTACGCAGCACTACTGCATACCCTTTTTCGTAAGGCGTAATCAGGCCTTTTACCTACCTACATGTACCTAGTCCCTTGACCTAGCTACAGGTGGTTGCTGGGGTGAAGATGAAGATGGATAGCTGTCTCCAGACTTGTCTGTTTCTTGTAATCCGTAGGCAGCCGCCCGAAATAAACGTAATTCGTAATCAGTACATTAGCCGTAACCGCGTAATTAATTTGTAGGCTGAGGTAAGACACCACATATTTCTTGCTTGATGCCTACATGGCGACAGGAAAAGTCAAGTTTAGGTATGACTACAAATACACCTACATGTATAAGCTAGAACTACGTGTTATGATGTCTCCTCTAAGATGCATGTACTCCTAGTTTTTATTCACCCAATGCACAAAAATAACAATCAGTTGCACCATCGCACTCACATTACACTGTGATGTTAGTCAGGGATTAAGTTTTACATTCCCGGATAGTTTGACTCACATACATGTAAGCTCCAGAGTGACCAGACAGGTTTTACTTCATTTTATGCACAGGCACATTTAATACCTTAAGCTTGGCGTATCATAACTAAGATATCTCTAACATTGTCGTCTGATTTGTGCCTCACAGGTGAGAATATATTCACTGTACAAATTCTAGATCTCTTAGGAATGATTGCATTGTGACGTATAAAATTCTATATATGTATGTAAGAATTACACAGTTTTTTTCTTATTAGAAGGTATGTGCTGTCATGGCTGCTAACTCTATTTGAAAAGACCAGTTTGCTACGCTCTCTGACAGAGGCTTTCTCGCACTGAATGCTTCGTCGGGTTTTTAGTTGCAACACGCCAAGCTCCGAAAAGCTACGAAAAAAGTAGTTCCGAAAGTTGTTTATTTGGTTGGTTGGTTGGTTGGTTGGTTGGTTGGTTGGTTGGTTGGTTGGTTGGTTGGTTGGTTGGTTGGTTGGTTGGTTGGAAAAATACATATACATGTCAAGGTGGGGTGATTGGTTTGGTAGGTAATTGACGTGACCAGATCATCAATAACAGCCAGTGCATTTCAGACTAGATTGATTAGGATGAACGTTGCCGTGGTGGCACAAAATTTCACAGAAATAGTGCCATTTGATCATTTAAAAGAGCGTACGTCAGGTTACCATGCCATTGGTAGAGCTATGGCAGTGTACAGTGATACCGGTATCGTTCTTCCTTCAAATACGTTGGCGTGGAGTTGGGGGACCTTCAGCGTATGTGATAGCAGAGGTCCCTCTATAACGTCACATTATTAGTTCTAAATAAACGAAAATGGAAATTTCCATCATAAAAAGAGCTTCATTCATAAGCAAGATGTGGTGTATATCGGGCCCACATGTAAACGAATTCCGGTAAGTTCGAATTTATAGTTAATAGTTCAATAATGCCTCCTTATTATAAGTATCTAACAAGCGGGATAGACTCCATTTGATACAGAGGTCATTGTGTGTGACCTCACGTTAGTCTAGACTAGGTCATTATCACTCATGCGTTTAATGCAAAGAACTAAATTAGGTTGCTTTTGTCAGTTCCGAGCTAAAATCAGCAACTTTGACGCAAGAGTTCAGCCGCTAAGAGTGTGGGTTTTGACCCAAGATTTAGAGTAGGGCGTAGAGAGGCTGACGGAATTCAGTGTCAAATGTAGCGAATTTGGTGTTGAGTGCTGTCGGCGTACACCCACCCACCCTCATGCAGACCCTCTTCAATATGTACCGCAAGCAGGACTTTTGTTCGCTCGCCAAGTGGCACATAACCGAGATACCCTCCCCAGGAATGAACCGGGTTCTCCCCTTTAACCTGCAACCAGGAGCTCAATTAGTAAATTGTGAGTCTGCTACCAGCTGAACTACAAGGACACCCCGCAAACAGGACGTACTTGTGGGAAAAGACTTGCACTCACTTCTGACTTCTTACAGGACCACATGTGAGTTAATTTTACAGTGACACAGGAGGAGGTTCAAAGCAAGGATACCTGTAGTTTCAAATGTTGACGGAGATACTGTATACAGTACCGTTTTGTTTATACGGGCTATGATTTTGGGCAGTTTTTCGATATCATTAGATTAGGTATTTTTTATTTATTTTTGCAACAACAGTACATCTATTTTGTTCCTGTAATCCTCCATCTGGAAAAGGCCGACAGGGACACCCAGTTTAAACAAAAGATATTCAAAATTAACTTTGAGATAGCTAAAAGATAGCTAAGATTCACCTACTGGAGAAAGCTGTAATGGCTTGGCTTCTGTATTTGCTTCTAACACTACGTACATAGTGAAAAAAATCTGTTATCCTGCCGAATCAAACTACGTACACTACACAACACTTAAACAGACATTTAATCTCTAAAATACTACAGAATACACAACACCACCCAGTGTAAACCAGTGGGTAACACCTGAAAGGTATCCACCCACATATGGCATCTAAAATAACCTTAATGGGCATAAGACACCAAAATACAACAAAATTTCTTATTATCTGAAATGGGAATAGCGTCATTGAAGAAATATAAACGCTTAAAACAAATACAGACCCTTCTGATGTTATCTAGCATTGAACCATCAGAAAACATACTTCTATGGATCCAGCTCTTTATTCTTATCTGATCTTCTCACCAGGGGATTACATTAATCAGTGACTAACGGGTTGCGAAAAATATTATTCAATGAGCAAACAGTGCAAACAATGAACACGTTGCATGGTCTCTTTTTGTGTTCCAAGGAAGAAGGCAGGACAACTGAACCCTCAGGTAAGACTTAACGATGTGTAGTCTACCTACTAAGATAGGTATATGAAACTACTAATCATGCATGATTTCGTGTGCGTTTTGGGACAACAAGTTTCTACAACACTACTTACTTAAAATGAGAAAATACTATAACTCAAGATGGGCTTGATGGATGGTCATGATTTTTTGTATGTAGATAGCTTACGTGATGCTTCGTCTCATTAGAGAATAATTATGAAAATCATATTCTAATTTGCATAATTAATGAGGCAATTTAAAAAACCCACTGTGTTCCATGATTTGACTATTTGAATATGTGACATTTGTAATTGAGGAAGAGAGGAACGTTGACAGATACTAAAAAAATATGCCAATGTAGGCCTAATTTGCATAATTAATGATAAATTACTATAATTCTTTACTGGTAAATTATGGAAATTTCATACTTGTGGCATTTGGAAGTTGTGTGAATGTGAGCATCATTGATTCCAATTATACTTATAAGGACAACATTTGCATAATTGATGAGAAACACTCCCAATACGTCAGTCATAAAGGTTTGGCGAAGGTATGAGGTCGTGGAACTCCAGTTGAGTATGTTAGCAGGTTGGGGAAGGTAAGATTGTCCGAAGTATGTTAACTGAAACGGTTGCAAGATGGTTACCGCTGACACTCACTGTTTTCTCATCTTATGATGAATTGTGAAGGAGGATCGTGTGAATATTGAGACTAGGGACTGTACAACATCTAGCGGGGGAGGTCGTCTGGGGGAAGGTCTAGGGCTCAATGCGTTCCCACGGGCTTCCCCAACATATCCTAACTAAAACTGGGTGTATATGTTGTCACTTTGATTATACAGTCGAACCTGTTCTCGGCAACCACTCAAAGGACTGAAGAAAACTGGTTGATCAGGACAGGTGCATGCTCAGGACAGGGCGGTCCAAGTAAGTAAAAATGAACGGGACTGTTTCAATGTGGTTGCCTGAACCTTGTGGTTGCCTACTCTCCATATGATATGATAAAACGGTGACGATCTGCCCCATCAACCTCTGCTTGGAGAGTAGTGGTTGCCTACGCCAGGTGGTTGCCTGACCAGGTTTGACTGAAGTTATATAACTAAGGACGCCACGCTGCACCATATCCACAGCTTTGATTGGGACAGGACCCGGATTTTGGCTTCAGGCACACTAACATTTAGCGTGGTGTAGATATCACGATTGGTAGTGAAATAACAGAGACAGTATAATCCATGGCATTTGGCGCATTATCCGTACGCATGTTTAGCATGTTTCTTTAAGACCTATTGCTAATGCTATTGTTCCTGTTGTTACAGGTTTGCGTAGCAAAACCTATGTTGGTTTCGTTGAGTTGTATGGGGGCCGCCATATTGTATTTGTGTGTATTTTTGCAACACTTGGCCCTCGATACTGGTACTCATTTCCTTAGTGTACTCATTTCCTTAGCGTAATCACATTTTAACCCCCGGCGATGACATTTGTGTAATGGTCACTTCGTGACATTTTTCTCATAGACGCTGTCACATAAATCAATATTCTAGACATTTAGGCCGGAGGAGTTACGTAGTTGCTCTCATAACTGACTGTTGGTGAACGTAATAGATTCGATATTAACAGTTACGATTTGAATTAAAAAACTTGCTGACTCTCTTTTTAAAAAAAAAAAGCAAACTATCACATATTCAACTGAAACAAAAGAAAAATTCAATACCAATTCATATTTATAAAAAGACTCCGTAATCGTTAAGTTAACATATAGCAAACCTGAAGTATATGTAGCACAAATACTTAACTCTAGTTGTAAGTTGTTATCGCCAAATTTTGACTTGGGACAATTTTCCCTCGTTTTTTTTTCATTATAGAGCAGCGCCTTCTAGCGCTCATCCACACTACTGCAGCAATTTTTTGACAGATAATTTGACCCAAAAAAAAACGGATTTACAAAACTGACACACAATAGAAAAAATCACATGGAATATTCTATTTCCAAGGCAACATAGGATATGAAATACGTCTGGGTCGTCCCATCCTGACTAAAAGGCACCCAGAGCATTTTATGAGGCTTGAAAACTAGAAATATTCTAGTTGCTGTAATCTTTATGAAATGGACATTTAATGCCACTGTTTACCACATTTGCGTGAGGATTTCTTATCAAAAGTGCTCTAAGCGTCACAAAAAAAGCTACATGATGATCTTTTAGTTTCACGCACCTAGTGTAAATAGACCGATACCATAGCTCCGCCCACCTCCGTCAAAACGCAGAAATGCAAAATTAAAACATAAAAATACAAATATTTGACGAACATGCAGTCACTCTCTCATTGGTCGAACCGCTAATTGTGATGGACAGTCAGGATCAGTCCATTAGGGCTTGGATATATTATCAGTTCTCACCAAACAAAGGCATCGTATCTTTGCTCCTTTAATGTCGATATGTAATGGTATAGTGCAGTGTGTTATTGAAACTTACTATGTGTAGAAATGACTAGAAATTGGAGTTTTTTTATTCAAGTTTCAAGACTCATAAAATGCTCTGGATGCCTTTAAGATTTGAATAAAAGATTCTGTGCCATTCCGAACACGTAGTTTTACCCTCCTTTTGCCATGAAAGTGAATAATTAAAAACCTTTATACCATGTGAGCCATGTATAAAGCTATTCTGACAGAGAACCGGTCTTTTGTTTAACTTGTAAACCTGACCGGAAAGCTTAACGAGATGCAATCAATATGAGACATAGATGGATCGCCCGATGCGACCGCGCCAACCCACACCGTGCATACACCGCACTACGTTTTACAACGCCACAGACATCTATTTTCTACCGTACTTTTCCAAACATTTGCTTATCTTATTCTCAAATTTAAATATTTAGCACCGGTCGCGATCATCGCTTGATTGTGGGGATGCTTTCCGTGCATTTGCACTGGATACAACTGTTTATGTTAATGTTTGAAAGCAAATTTTGCATGCATCTTATTTGAATGCCTTAGAGATTTGTTTTACCAGGAGAGGCATGGGGCAACGTACGTGACCATTAACGCGTAGGCCGATATGCACCTGTCCATGTAAAACCGTATATATATCGGCTAGATACTTGCAGAGCCTGTGAGCAAAACCGGGATTGTAAGAATCTTAAATCCATCTTCTTTTCCTGTTATCGAATGCTGGTTTACATCATTTTGTTCTGAACACAAAATAAACAGTCATATATCTCGAATCTCACACCTACAATAACGTGCTTCATTCATCATAACTTCAGTTGATTGTCACCTTAATGACGTGTATGGTGTTTGTTTGTATCAAGGGGTTTCTGAATAATGTAGAGTCTCGGTAGTTTGAATAAAACTTTAAACAGCCAGTATTTTGCACCTTATAATGGTGCATAGAAGTAAATTAAGGTCCAAGAAAAATTGACAGCAGAAAGCTCTCATATATCTTCTTTTTGTCTGCGATCACCTTTGGTATTGATCTCATGTTTTAATTATTCAATGTTTGATATCTACTAACGCTATTAATCAATATCAGCTCTGTTCAACTTTTCTCTTGCCGCCCCCTCTCATCCCCCCTTATTCACCATTAGGGTTTACTTTGACTATCTCTCGGGGGAAATCAATGGGTAACTCGTGCCCAGCGCACTGCTCGCATGGACGCAGGAGGCTGCATATGGCTAGTACCGGCACTGCTTGTAGAACTGCATGCATCTTTGTAACGCTTACGGAAAGTAAAGCTCTATCAGTTAGAAATAGTTATTTTGAATCGTCGGATGGTCTGTTTTATACCAGAAGCAACCGAGGGGCTGTTAAAAGGTACGCACCGTTTGTTCCATGATTGGGTAGCGTAAAAATTGGGTCAGCATGGTGCCTCATTGTTATAGGTGTCAACCACAGTTTATTGTAGTACTTGGGGACAGATTTTTATTGTCCATCGGACATATTCCAATTCATTTCTGTAGCGTGACTGTCTGTGAATATTTCTGTATCCCTGAATATTTCTAACTTGTTCCTTTCAAAGGAGAACCTACTTTGATCGGAACCAAATATAGCGGATTGCTGGATGTTAAATTGATCTCTAAATTATTCTCTGGCCACTCCCTACCTGCAATTGGCCATCTCATTGTCCTAACTCTCTAAATTACTCCTTTTTCCGATTGATTAGAATGACTTGTCCGTTAGTTACTCAAACACCTACTATATGTAGATTTATCAGTTTCGTTCCTTCCTGGGCGGTGGTATGAGGAGAAACCGGTTCCATCTCGCATGCTCCGTTGTTAGATACATCATGCGGCTCCTTTGATGAAGCATGCACCGGGTTATATGATTTTTAAAGATAGATTTGACTCTTCATATCAGTACTAGTTTACTGTCGTTGTTCTGATCTTTGACGTTCACTTTGTACTCTACAGATAGATGTCGCTTGCAGGTCTTGGTGAAATATGACGTCATCAGACAAGAGGAGGGGCGGCATGGAGAGCACGAGGAAGGTGGCGATCATCGGAGCCGGGGTGAGCGGGCTGGCATGCATCAAGGCCTGCCTTGAGGAGGGGCTAGAGCCGGTATGCTTCGAGCAACACGACGAACTGGGTAAGCTGCACAGTTCTTTCAGTATCACGGAGAGCAGCCTATAAGATATTTTAGGGTTAAAGATATAGAGGTGCACAATTATGACATCATGCATTGTGACGTCAGCACTTATCGGAGCCGTGCAAGACAAATCATGGTCTCAGTTGCGTAAGCGTTTTACTCATGACGTTCCTTGAGGGTCTACACGGAATCTGCGCTTCCCAATGTTGCGTAATTCGTACGTAAAATATTTCGTGTGTTTTTTTTTCCTTCACAGCACTCATATTTACTTCTCATTCAGTAGTCATTTTCTCCCTACTTTATTGATAGACCTGTCTTGAGTTGCTAGATGGATAGCACGTCGGAACGTAACACCCGTCCGTGGCCTCCCGTTAGGCAATCGGCGCGCCAATTCATGGGTCATTTTGGGATACTGATGGCGAGGCACTGTCGGGAGTAATTGCGTTTCAGCGCCATCCGGGGACGCGCTTATCGCTGGAGAATCAATACCGCCTACCCACATATAAATCCGCGTTCTAGCCGACAGAAATAAGTCTGGAAACGGAGCACAGCCGATACAGTATATGGGACGTGTACCTTTCGGTGTCAATAGTGCTTGGCTAGCATCATTTGTTACCCATGCCTTTCTAAAACTCGTCTATCGATTTATTCATGCTGTAATCTACTTGGCGGTGTGCGAGAAATAATGCGGTCCGATGGTCTTCTGAAGGAGACCCATATGCCCTTTAAACGCCCCATGTATTCCTCGTTTAGAATATTGTATGTATGAAATGGTGCAGCAAATTCAGTGCATTTTCATGAAAGAGATGCCGCTTTACAATACCCGTTATGCATCTACTTGGTGTCGTTTTGCTCTCATTGAAAAATATGCCATAAACATTTTTGATGTGCGACTAGCATGATTTCCCTACAATTACTGGCGATTAATGAAAATGTACATACATACACCACTCTTATATAGCAATATCTAATACCATTAACTCGGTAACACATAACAGATGCCACCTTATTACGGGTTAGTGCCATTATCTATATTTCATTCCCTTCTCCCGAAAACCGGATCTAATGCAAATGCTGGGCATGCATAATACTTCTCCCTACGTGCCTAAATGAATTTGCTCTACTCCAGTCAGTTTACATTGCCCAGAGACCAGACAAGGTTCATTCGTTGTTTCGTGGAACCCTTTCTCAAATATTGAGATATTTCACGGTTAGACATATACAGTAGCCGGAAAAAAAACAAGAACACGTATCTTTTCATTAGTAGCTCAGAATTTCAGTATTTTGCAATTATGGTGCGCAATAGTATGTTAGTTGACATGTGTAATTGATCTTTCCACGCGTTACCATGCATGTGTTAGTGACACTGTGAATTATCGGCCATAACGTAAAGCTGGGCGACCGATATTTGTGTTGCACAAGGAAATGATCAGCTGGATGATTAACCTTTGCCTTAAAATGACAACGTCGAAATTTGTGACGGGAATATTGATGAAATCTCATAAATATGGTGCACATGTAGGATTTCTGTTTGATATGTGTGCACTTATGCATTTTTCATTTGTAAAACATACTTGTCACTAAACATGGAAACAATTTACATTACATTGCTTAAAAGTATACGAAAAAGCAATCTCATAAATCTGGTGTACATGTACATGTAGGCTTTTCTGTTTAATATGTGTGTATACACATGCATTTTTCATACATTATACATAGAAAACGGTGACATACTTGCCTGGATAATTTACATTACATTGCTTAAAGGTATAAGAAAAAGCAATTCATGTATTGAGAGTGACAGAAAACCAGATTTTTAAACCGTGCATTAATGCACGTACATTAAGAAGGCAATCCCATTTTTCTGAGTCTAAAACCTGTGACTCTTGTTGATAATATATATAGGAGGAGTCTGGTACTACACAGACGAACCACGCCCTAACCAGGGAGCGACGATCTACAAGTCTCTGGTCAGTAACAGGACTAAGGAAATGATGTCTTTCAGCGACTTCCCCCAACCCAAGGAGGCTCCTCCCTTCCTCCCCTACACGCAGGTTCACAGCTACCTGCAGGAGTTCGCGGACAAATTTGAGCTCATGAAATTCATCCAATTTGGTGTGCAGGTACGTAATGAATGTGATTATATGGCCTGGTCTATCTGTGCAGGGACCAACCACGAGTAATAGCATGTCAAGGAATCAGGAGAATTTTCAGTTTTGAATTTAGAGGGTTCAAAGCACAATTTATGTACCGTATTTGTTGACATTTTCAGTCTAAAGGCTGCAAGTGTTTTTTAACAGTGAAGCAAGCAATGGAAGCCAACTGCAATCTTGTTTTCAATGCATTTAAGATGTCATCAAAACACAGTCCTCTACTACATCTATCAGCTTTAAAAGTTAAGAACGTTATTTAGTCATGTACATATTGTACACACATCAATGTGATCTCGTGCCATATGTCTCGTCCAAGGTTCAGCACATTTGGCGAGCCGACGACTACGTGACCTCGGGTAAGTGGATGGTGCGTACGGCACCGGTCGCCACGGACAACAACAAGAACACCAGTCCCCAGACCAGCCTGTTCGACAGCGTCATGGTGTGCAGCGGCCACTTCTCCAAGCCCTTCGTCCCGAAAGTGCCCGGGCTTGAAGAGTTTACCGGAGTTGTCCAGCACAGCCGTGACTACAACGGTGCGGAGTCCTTCAAGGGACGCAAAGTCATGGTAGTCGGTAAGTCGTCATATCGATCCATTCCTCTCTGACTTGTATGACGTGATTTTCAATCTGTAGTTGTTTTTAAGGGGTACATAAGGGATGTTTATTGTGATATAAAATATTGGCGATGAAATTGAATTACTGCGCGAAAATCTGTTAACAAAGGGGCGCTACCAGGGGGTGTTCGTGGCCAAGTGTGCAAGGTTAATTTTTTCGCATGCACTCAATTAGCTCACATATACCGCATGCACCAATGCCGTTACTTCTCTGGCATTGCACTGTAAGGTTACGTAGTAAAATTCAAAACTCTAACCTCTGACTAAGTTACGGATGAGATACGTCGACAGGTTGCGAGACAATGACGGTCGGTTACTTACTTACTAGTATAACGCCTTGGACTGCTGATAACGCTTTGCTATGACTACATTACTACTTTGTATTCAGCTGGGATTATTCCTGGGGTTTACTGGTAGCAACGTTCAATGCTGTGCTGCAGGAGGGAATACGTCAGTAAACTGGGTGACTTTGAACCTCACGGTCTGCTTACAGTCTATGATAACACTTGCTTCTTCACGTGCGGCAGAGGGCATATGTATGGATGCCCTCTTTGTGTTCTTGACGAAACATGCACTGTTTGTTGTCCAAATCAGGCGGTGCCAATTCGGCCGGCGACGTTGCTGCTGAAGTTGCCCAGGTCGCGTCTGTAGTAAGTACAGCATCAGCTGGCCTTCGACACCACTCTAGTCTTACCTCGTACAACACGTCTCACAAAATACAAAAAAATGAGACAATTTCTTTACTTTTTACCTTTTATACTATCATTTTGCATGCATTCTTTTCCCCATCATCGGAATTTTTATTTTGAGAATGGGTTTTAAGTGAAAAAAGGCATTATTAAAAAGGAGTGCAACTTTGGTGTCGGTTTGGCTAGTCTGCAGACACGCGTCGCAGTTTTGTGCTAGCCCAGCTCTCAAACAGGTATGAGTTATAATGGGGGAGGGGGGCTGGGCCTTGCACACATTTGTTGATCACACGAGTGACGTAGCGAAAATACGCATTGATTAAGAACGGCCAAGACCAAAAATATAAGTAATGGAACAAATGGTCAACATTTCAATAACATAAGAGAATGTGATTTATAACACAATGAAAGCATCATAATTATTATCTCTTGGTCTTGACACTAAAAAAAAAAGAATATATAACACTGGACAACGTTATTTCAGAGAACTTACAGGTACTTGCAAGCAACCATTTCACATGTAATATCATCGGGGAAATGAATTTTGGTGTTTGCTTTATACTTTGCAATTTCATTTGATAACATACAACTGGACATGGCCCTTGAAAGTTAAACAAATACACATAGGTCCTGACATATACCACCAATCCCCCAAAATATCGGCTGACTTGATATCAAGTATAATGGTACATGGATATACAGTGGCAGGTAATAAGGCATCCTACAGGTAGGCTGTGATGAAAAAAGTACCTTAAGAAATGTGACAAAACCAATGAATAGATGAAATGAAAATAAAAATGGCCCAACATGAACAGGAGTAGCCTTACATATACATACATTACAAGTATTCTCATATGATCCTTAAACAGTTAAGAGCAAGGGTAGTGCTAGGGAAAAGCAAACAATGGGGCGCTTTCTTTTTAATCCCTTAGGTTTGTTTCTATCAATATATGTAACGTTAGACGTAAGGTAAAATTCAATACACTTTGTGTTTGACTCTAGAATGTGCATAACAATTTGATATTCAAACACATTTTAATTCATATTGAGGAGTCACTTAGGAAGTCATAGAAAATGGTTTATTTAAACAAAATATCTTAGTCAACCTACAAAACTTACCAATGAGATGTATTTGTGTCTGTATGTGTGTGTATGTGTGTGTGTGTGTGTGTGTATTTGTGCGTGTGTGTGTGTGTGTGTGTGTATTTGTGCGTGTGTGTGTGTGTGTGTGTGTGTGTGTGTATGTGCGTTTTTGTGAATGCTAATGTACATAAGTGCGCGCGAGTATGCATGTGACTTGCACTAATTCCCATATTCATTTTATCACTGATGCCATCATAGGGGGAAGAACATCATACGATAGATTAGACAACATTGTAAAACATCATACGATAGATTAGCTGTAAGATGTCATGAAATGATAACAAGACAATACATGGAACCAATCTTATCAAGTAAGACTGTATGAAACCTGAGCGCATGACGTTCATTTTAAGTAAAAACCCCATATGCACCGATTGTGTATTTTGTTACTGTTCAGGTTTACCTCAGTGTGAGGGACGGCACTTGGCTGTTCCCGCGGCTAGCGGGGGGAGGGAAGCCGAGGGACTTCTGCATCCAGAGAGCCCGCCAGAACCTGCCGGAATGGCTGAAGAGAATTCTCCTCAGACGTCAGTGTAACGCCTTTCTGGACCACGAAAACTACGGACTGGAGGGTTGTAAAGACCCCATATATGGGTCGACCATGATCAATGATGAGATCGCCTTCAGATTGGCCACGGGAAAGGTAAAGAAACAAGCTATTTTTTCTTCTCATCGAAACTCCCTGCAGACGCTTATTTGCAGTCCATGCCTCTGACGGCAATTTCGCAAGAAGACCGTGAAATTTCAGGGTTTTTTTTGGCAGTGATCAGATTGTAAAAGGCTCACAAGGGTGTTTCAAACCTTTGATTCTTTTTTGGGACTATCAGTCCACCGAAATAGTCAAAATATGTATTTTTGTTAAGATTCTATCGATTAGTGAACATGATGCAGGCCTTTCTATGGCCATCTCTTCTTTTCGATTCTTCCGATTAACTAGTACAGAAGAATCCGCTTAACTGCACATCCCATTTGTCAGCGTATTTGGTGCAATTATCCGGCATTGCTGACAATGCGCCGTGCAGATATGCGGAGTCACTAACAATGCAGTGAATGGGAACCGGTTTGGAATTTTGGGATTCGGTGCAGTTGAAAGGAATGTGCTTTTATCCGAGGTGCAATTAAGTGGCTTCGACTGTACATGTTTCTTCTTTCACTAATCAATGTATCAACGTTACAGATGTTTCAGGACGATAAAGTTTATTGATAGACTTGATTTTTTTTCCAGGTCGTAACGAGGACGGTCGTTGAGAGATTTACCCGAACAGGGGCGGTCTTCACTGACGGAAGCAAGATTGACCAACTGGATGCCGTGATATTCGCCACAGGCTACAACGTCGCCATCCCCTTCCTAGAATCGGACATTCTTCCACGTAAGTACCACCATTCTGTCTTTTATCCAGTCATTACCTGTCTGGACACTGGGTTTCGCCCAGTTTATTTAAGAAAGCTAAACGTCTAGCAAGAAAGCCGCTAGGGGGGCCAGACCCACAGGACTTACTCTCCCTCTCTCCCAAGAGCTATCTACCACCAAAACATCATGACCATAGCATGTTCAGGACACGATACTAGTGTATCAAAACCGGAAGTTACACTGCAGTACCATAGACAGTTGATAGGGGTCCCAAAATTGAATCATTTTGAGGTCTCATCAAGACCTACCTACCTACTTACTTACAGTTAAAATAAAGGTTATTGATTGATTGATTGATTGATTGATTGATTGATTGATTTATATCCCCAGGTGATGTGGGGGACCTGGAGCTGTACAAGATGATGTTCCCTGCCCGCCTGCCCCACTCCACCCTGGCGGTTATAGGCTGTGTGGGGACCATAGGGCCCATCTTCCCCGTACTGGAGATCCAGTCCAGATGGGCGGCGCGCGTCTTTTCCGTGAGTACATGACTTTTTTCTACGCAAGCCAAAACGCCATCATTTTGTCAAATCCACGTGGTCTTTTAACAATTTACGTGCATGTGTATTTACAGCAGTAATAAGAGATACAGCGTTAGTGTAGATGGCGTTTTCGACAAGCATTCAAAACATTTCTCATGAGTTTGTTGGATAATATTTGACAGGCAGAAAAAGACTCGGTGATATTTCGTTGCAATGAAGCGTGTACTTGAAACAAGAGCTCTGCTTGTTGTAGTGTGAAGAGTTACGGAAAACAAAAACCTATTCCCAAATTTTATAGTGTTTAACAAACCAGTGATCGATCAATTGTTGTAAGCACGAACTACAAGCATTGTGTCATTTTTGTCCATTCTTGTTTTCCACAGGGACATTGTCCCCTCCCTGACCCACAGTCTATGCAAGAATGGCTTCGCAGCAACAGAGAAAAGTGTAAAAGCAAGATTGGACGTGTCTCTTTAATGGTAAGCCAGACATTTTACATTAGGTACATGTACCGTGGTGATATCTACATTTACATTGTGATACCCCCATATATCCCCATCAGATTGAAATCATTACATCCTCGGTGTCTCGCTGAGTATTATGTAACTTTGTTTCCAATCCGAGTTTACCATTATTTATTATTACCGTGTGTTAGTACTTGGTTAAGGGCCTTATCAAATCTTTCTTAAAACCGTATTTTTTTGTCTCGCAGGTGTGTACCCTCCCGTACTGTGAAGACATCGCTCAGGAGCTGGGTGTCAGACCGAGTTTCTGGCAGCTCCTTCCCCGCGACCCTTACCTCGCTTACCTGGTCTACTTCGGCCCGGCCTTCCCCACGCACTACCGTCTGGTGGGGCCTCACCGGTGGGCTGGGGCCGCCAGGCACGTCAAGATGGCCGTCAACAACACCTACTCCGCTACTAGAAAGTCTGCGCAGAAACCGGAGGACTGCTTAAGCGCCAAAGTCACCATCGTCAAAGTCATGTTCACGTCTCTCTGTGTGATCGCACTTGGCATCGTTATAGGGATTAGCTATTAACCTTTAGCACACTAAAGTAGCCTTTTGACACCCAACTCCCTATTGGTTACAGAGTAAGGCAGCAGGGACAAGGTTAATACTCGAAAGGCCTATCAACGAATCTAGCACACTTAATATTGAATGAATTGGGAAGTATGGCCCAAGCAGAAAATTCAAATTGCACAGTAGCCTGGTAGAAGTGTGAGGTAAGTAGTGTAAGGGTTTGGGAAAGGAAAGGCTTCAGAAACATGCTATTTTTTAAGCCATAAGAAACAAATATGTAACATGGTTGTACCCAACAGTAAATCCATTGGTCAGGAGCAATCGTCGATGTTTCTCTGTGACCCGGAGTAAGTTCATTTTATGTGGATGCTGTAGAGGAAGAAGTGGAAACTAACCGCAAGTATTGATAAGATGCTGATTAAAGCGAGAGATGCGGTATTCGGCTTGGTGGATACGTTAACCACTGTATATCCCCACTATCCCGTATCACCTTCACGGATAAAGGGGGTCGTGTTGCATATTCTGGCTGGGCATTACAATAATAACGAGGATGTAATACAATGTGCTAGTAACGCCATCTTGTGTATGGTGCTCCCGGCACTGTAGGATTGATGCATGTGACGTCCACCACCATCTGTACCAGATGTTATGTTAGGGTTTATGCGTGTACACAGACATGCAGCAATTTGATGTTACACAGATTGAAACTTATCTAGTATGAGGGAATATATTTTACTGATTAAGACAATTAAGGGAGTAATAACTATTAAGGAAGTAATAACTATAAACTAGCCACGAAACTGTTTAAATCTGCCTTAGTACAAAAAATACAGAGGACCCACCAGTACAAATTAATGGTTCCCTTTATCAGACATACTCCCTATAGTGTTTTTAGCTGCATATCTTTATATATTGTTGTGGGTATTGTTAGGGAAAGCCCATAAGCACATTGTTATATATTGGGCGACATATTGGTACTCTATACAATGTGTGATTGTTTTAACCAACGTTATTTATCTATACATGTCACGTTTGGTCGAGGTATAGAACGAAAACTAGCACATCTTGTATTTCAGCTTGTATAATTACGACAAGGGATTTCTGATGTTGTCTCTGCAGTTAGATGTTAACATGACAAGATAGGTAAACCATGGGAACTGGTTAGTACTAGGATGGGCAAGGCTTTACTGTGATAAGAATGGTAAATTGTGGTAGTTTTGAGTTGATATGGGACACACAGGCAGCATTACGTACATTACGACGTTAAATGAACACATATAGTGAGCATTCGGCTGGAACATTAATCAGAAATTGCATTTCTATATGGAATAGGTTAGTTGTATGTACACCATTTATATGCATACATGCGATGATGTTTTGTGTTTGGTGGTGATTTTGATATTGACTTCTGTGAAGGGGGTAGAATCTGAACTATATGATACTCATATAATTTCTCAGAAACAAATATTTTGTTCTGCACTCTTAGCTAACTTTCAAAGAGGTTGGTTTTGCGAGATTATCCTTTATGAGTAAATTGAGATGTGATCCTAAATGGGTTTGTTCTTAACTTCTTCTGTATTGTTGCCATATGTAACAGAGCCTAAGTAAGGGATACTGAGATCGATCATGACTGTGTTTTATGGGAGGTATATGTCACCTTTTAAGTCGGTTACAACGTAAATGCGGGCTCTGCATCTGACACCATTCCTACACTTGAGTGAAGACTGAATATCAACTGAATAAAAATGGAAATTTTCACAATAATATGTGGCTGTTTTTCTATGTAGTATGTATGTATGTGTGTGTGTATGTCCAGTTATGCTGGGTTAGCATTGTAAGACACGCATGTCTATACAGATATTGTATGCAAAAATGGATGTAGAGTGCTGTAGATGGCTGCAATGGAATACCCATAGCATATAATTATATCACACACTACATGGTCTTCACTGGTTATGATTTACACGAATATCATTCTAGTAGTTATATCACTTTCACGGCTTTGTGCTACATATTCTACATATGATTTGTGAAAGTTGTCGTAATGGGTACAATAACAAAATGTGTTAGTACACATAGTGTACATAATCATATACTTTTCTGTCTTGGCACAATATTCAAATAAAAATTAAATACGCATACATCTTATTCTACATTAGATATGCATCTCGCAGTCCCCGTTTCGCACTCGTTATTGATACGTCAATACGTACAGTCCTATTATTCACTTAGTGATATGGCACTTACGTGTACAAATTGTACGAACAATTCAACTTGATGGTTTGGTAGATATTTCATGTATATATCTTGTACTTAAGGAGTTAACATACAGATGTATGTATTTGCTGATACAGAGGTTGGCACAACTGTGGTTTAGAAGGCCATCTTTTTTATATGTAATTCTTTAAAAGAATTTTACAGAAAAAGAATTTTTGTATCAACAGTTATCATACATTACGGGACAGCTTGTGTTATGAACTAAGTACTGTTCCAAATCCCTATAACTGTTTTTAAACAGCGAGAAAAAAAAAACGATGCGTACAATACAGCTTAAACCTGCCCGCCTACACGTTTAGGCTTACATGTACGTTACCCTTTTAGTCGACTGTTTGAACCGCTATGACATACAAATGTACTGCGGTAACTAGGACAATCTATATGTCACTCTACCTCTTGTGACGCATACTCAACATTTATGGTTCTGCAACCAGCACAAAAATTATAATATTTCATGTTTCATGCCAGGAAACGTATCCCTATTCTTTTTTTTTTGCACTGTTTGATTAAGGTGGTTGTGACTTTCTCAGAATTTGACACTTAGTCATCTACAGTAGAACATCCTGCTCCCTTCATCGGATGTTACCCTGAGCCAGGACGCTGTTGAAGATGTCCAGGAACATCTCCGCGTGATGCGGCTGGAAGATGAGTGCAGGTCGGCACCTGATGGTCCGTTCTCCGCAACCACCTGCTTGGACTCCTGTATAAATGCACCATGTTTCTTGTTTGTTTGTTTATTTCTATTTCACCAGGGAAAATCTTGTCGCCAGCAGGCGGTTTTCAAAGAGCCCTGGGGGGAAAACCCCCAAACAAATTTGTTACATAAAATTAGATAACATAAAATAACTAGATAACATAATGTACTAATAACGAAACATAATGAAATAAGATCAAGTAGAAATCAGGATTTGAATTTGCATATCAATGTGAGATCATATCAATAGATAATTGAAGAAAGCAAAATACATACATAAGAGATCACTGAAATTCAAACAACATTCACACAGTTTCTTGTAAGTTACCGGTCATGTCTTCATGAGTAACATTGCTGTATGCACACTTCGGTCAAAATATGTAACATTGACTAAATCTATTCATATATGCTCACTATGAGGCGGACATGCCATGCCCCGACGTTGTGCCCTTGGGAAAGGTACTTTGCACGACCTTCCCTGACGGTGGAGTGACGCCCACCAAGCCACTTCGGCTGATCTGTCAAAAAGTGTGCAAAAACACACGGCGGATCCGGTGCGCCAATGTACAAACAACTGCTCATTGGCATCCACCAAGGGCCGCTAAGTTTTTTTTCTTCAATTTTTTAGATATTTTTTTCAAATATGAAAATAATTGTACATGTTAGTGTAGCAACACCCGTAAAATACAGCATTTTAGTGTAGATTTGGATAGAAAATGATTTGGATAAAAAACTTGCCATCCTACCTTTGTTTCTGAGAGCCCGAATGACCGTGTTTCTGACCGCCTCCGTGGGACAGTCGACCGCACAGAAGCTGCCCTGTCCACGGGTACCGTCCAAGATGTCCGGATATTTGTTCTGAGCAGCAGTCCAAATGAAATTCGGTTAGTTCATCATGTTAACTCGTTTCCACCTTGTTAAACTGTAATGTGCTTCTGGTGATAGAAGCACAGCAACATCCAGGAACAACGATTTAGATACCTTTAGTGATAATGATTCTTCTTCTTTACTGCTTAGCCTCATATCTGAGATAATCAGCAGTTGCGCATGGGTTAGATACGACACAAGTGCCCTGTACAAATAAAACAAAGGGGAAATGAAGGAAAGGCGCTAAGGAACATAAACAACTGAATTTGTGTGTGCAAAGGACAGGACGAGTGAATTTAGTGAGTTAGTAATACATTTATTTACATATATACAAGGACGTGTAGGGGTGGCTCAATGCAGCAAGGTCTTCCCCAGTTCAGTTTTGAACTGGGAGAGGGACCCCGCCTCCGCTACACCAGGCTCAAGTTCGTTCCACTCTTTGATGGTCCGAGGGAAGAACGAGAGCCTATAGTAGTTGTTCCTGCCCGCGATGGTCTGCAAATGATTGCTTGCCTACCTACCTACCCGGGTCTCTACATCTCCTAGTCGTTGGGGGACAAGCTAGAGGGAGATTTATGACGATTGTTGCATTCTATCTAATGATTGAAACCCTACCTCCAGTGTCCGCAGCCCCTCCATCAGAACTTGACCAGTCTCCCGCATGTTGTCCAACAGTCGGTCCTCTTCAATCACCCGGATGACGGCCTCCAGGAGGACCAGTTTGGCGGGGTCGCCCACCCACGTGTTTATGATGCGGTAACCCTGGAGCAGGCAGATATGATCAGGAGAATCAAATCTTTGGTATAGACTTTAAAATCGTACTTTGCATTTTATTGACAAAGTAAGGGTAAAACCATCTCTCCTCTGTTTTCGGCAAAACTACACCGCAACACTAGCTACTGCAATATGTTAAGTGAAACGATCACTGTCAGGCATACAAAAACAACAACATTCGCATGTGTCAGAATATGTGAAATGATATCTATATAGCAAGGTTCTTTTATTCACAACCAAGCATTTTATAAGATCCGACGTTTCGACAGCTGTCAGCCATCTTCATCATGGCAGTTATTGTCATTCGCCAACCTGATGAAATTATTCACGGATATCTATATAGTTGAAACAAAAGCAATCTTGGAGAGGCCATAAGTTTCCAGATATCTACTATAATGTTTAACAAAGTTGTGGCCATATAGGAAGTCATGCGACACTGGTTTTAAAGGAGCTTAAAGGAGAAGTTGGCCATGCATACCCCCTGTGGCCGGAACTCCTCCTTGTAGTAATATCCACCGATAAGCATCTTCTTAGCGAAGGTGACGAAGTCTGGAGGTTCCTCCAGTCCCCAGTGCTCATGCGCCCACATTCTGCCCGTCAGCCCTACTCCCGTCTGGACCTCGTCCACTATCATCGCTGCATCGTTCTGCGAATCAGCATTATGTGAATAAGGTCATGGCTATGCACAAAAAAAATATTGGATATTTGGAGTTTCTTTTAACACAACCAGGTAATCTTACCTGCTGACGTTTCGGTGTCTGTCAGAAACCTTCTTCAGAGCTTCTGACTGGAGAAGCGGTGAGAAGCAGTACTCCAGTCAGAAGCTCTGAAGAAGGTGTCTGACAGACACCGAAACGTCAGCAGGTGAGATTACCTGGTTGCGTTAAAGAGGGAGGTTCCACTATAAAACCACCCAATAAATTCGGCTAGTGTAAACTGTGTGGGCTCAGTCCACCACTGTCTGGCATGCCGTGCCGGGGCTGCACAGTAGAGTACCAAGTACTAGTAGTTACTGTATACACTTTAGAATGCAGAAACAATAGACGACAGTTTCAGTTTTTCACATAAAAATCAAATAAGTCTGCTTCTTCTACACAGGAAGAATATAAAGTACATGTAAAGCCCAACCTGGCAGAGAAGCAGCTTTGTAGGGAAACATCGTCTGATGGCAACTGTAGCAGTAATTCTGGTCTTACAGATTGATGACAGCACTTCTTATATGAGAACAATTGCAAGACACCAACTAGCTTTTATCAATGCTATTATTGACATTTCTAGATTTGTAACTCAGGCAAGTATAGAGCAAGATTGCATTGAATTCAAAATAAGAGAAAATCTTGTCAACGCTTTGTATCAGTTGATCTTTCGTCAAAATTAAACTTGAAGAAATTACTGCATGCAATATCTAGCCTTGCTGTAACTTTCTGGGTCATTTTACATGGTTTCACAACGTTTTTTTTTAAACTAGTGGAAAACAACTCCATACCATTTTTCAAACTGAAACGGTCAGTAGTATGCAAATATCTGTCTGTTTTGTGTGGCCTTTGTTTTCTGGCTGTAGACATGGCTGGACTCCCCATGGCTCTTAATTAGTTTATGTGATCTGGGGGTCAATTCAGCTTTCAAAGTCCTGGCAGACGACAGCAGGGAGTATCTACATTGGTTTATGGTTATGGTTGTTCCCAGGGAACAGGAGTTCAACCTTTAAAAGAAACTCCAAATATCCTATGTTCTACCAACGTTAACCTGATGAAATTATTTTCGGAAAAGAAATATTGTTTCTGATTTTTATATTACATTAACAATGACAATAAACTTGATTGCATATTCTATGCCCAACATGGCCTTATTCAATAATTAGATAACTTAAGTCTTATGAAGATTATGTTGTATTCCATCCATATATTCGAAGTCTCCTACTTTCTTCTTAAAACATGTTTAGACACATTTACAGTTTTTTTAGTAACATCGTAGATTTCAGATGACATCATGTACATGAATTATTGAACATTTCATCCTGTGCTAGGTGTGCATATTTCTGGTCTAGTTGAAGGGCACTTTCAAGAACATTGCGCAAGTCTGTTTACATGTATAATGAAGGTTCTAAAACAAAATGTACTTCATTAACAAGGAATTACTGAAAATGCAGACATATTTGCGGAGATTTAATTTTGCGGTAGGGAGAAAGTTCGCGTTTGTAGCAATAGTAGCGCTACAGTCACACATTGGAACGGCTTTTCGCGGTAAGAAGGCCTAGGTCACCGCGAAAACCGCGAACATAAAGCCATCGCGAACATTACTGCAAGTAAAAATAAAAACAAACATCCGTACGTCTTTTGCTATCCTCTGCAGTCGTCTGAAGAAGGTGTTGGAGGCGTGATGATCCCCGCCCTCCGCCTGGATGGGCTCAATGACTATCCCCGCCACAGGCTGACCGCTCGTCTTAGACTCCACAATTATCTTCCACACCTGGAGTCAAATATGCCACTCTTGTTATAGAGTCATATACTGTGTTGATTTGATGTCAATCACTGATATAGCCCAGAAATATATAATACAGGTTAATTTTCTATTTGTGACATATTTGCATCGTCGTAGTCCTACGGGGTTGAAGATGACTGTCAATGTGACTGTCTTTTTGTTACATACATTTGTATAATTTACACATATTTGCATAATTTACATATGTTTGATAAAACCCTAATGTTCCAGCAGGACCTTAGTACATCATACCTAAAAATGACCAGGAGACATCCAGCTATCATTTTGTGGTACTGGACTGAATATTTTTTGTTTATCCTCCTCGACTTTAGATAGAAGACAAAGCTTACTGCATCAAGGCACCAAGAATATACAATAAGTGATGCTGCTTTACTTTCCATTTGGGGAATATTTGCATAATTCACATACATCTGCGTAAAAGTCAACAGAACCATAATGTTCCATCTGGAAGTTAGTACATCATACCTAAAAATGACCAGGAGACATCGCGCTATCATTTTGTGGTACTGGACTGAATATTTTTGTTTATCCTCCTCGACTTTAGAAGACAAAGCTTACTGCATCAAGGCACCTCTCCTCCTCCTGTCTGTTTTCCTCGGCGTACAGCTCGAGCGGATACCTGAGCTGAGGGAACGGGGCCACCGGCCATACCAGGGACGGGATGTCCACCTTCTGAATCGGCTTGGAATGGGACGTGGCCAGGCAACCTGTGGTTGATACATGCTTGAAGTGCTTGAAAGTATACTTTGTTGGGCAAAAATTATGACAAGAAATATCAACTTAAGGTTGTGATTATGATAATAATATGTATCTGCAAAGATGTGATTGTCCAAGACTACGTCATGAAAAATTTAATGCATTATAATGAAAAATAACACTAACAGGTAGACATAAATGGTCTCACAATTAAGTCGTCTTTTGTATGATAAGTTACGGAGGATTTAGCTATCAAAATGAAGTACATCAGCTAATTGGACAGTTATATTGATGATAAAAGTATATAAAAACATCACGAACAGACCTAAGGTTCTTCCGTGAAAGCCTCCTTGGAAAGACAGGATGGAGAGCTTGGGGCTGCCCGGTGGCTGTGTGGAAGATACCCAGTCGGTCAGTCGTTACACCATGATTAGCAACATTTGCTTACTTGATTTAATAATTTGAAGAACGAACCACTAGCCAAATGAGATGGATGCAACAACAATAGAGGAAAGGAAAGGAAAGTGATCTCGAACCAGTTTAGCTCAAATGAACTCAATGAACAGATCTAGATGAGCTAATCTTCCACTGGTCGTGACAGAGAAGACAGACGCTATGTACAGTACTTACAGGTTCATTGTACCGGGGAAATTTCCCTAGCTCTTTTCGACAAGCACAATTAACAATGGACCACGGCTTAACGCCCCGTCCTAAGGACTGAGACCCTTTCCGGCAGCGTTATGTCGTTTGAGCGACAAAGCTGGGATCGAACCCCGGGCTTCTAGTTCCAGAGGCAAGATCGCTAACCACTGGACTACGCACGCTACAACAATGTATGATATAACATTAGCTTAGAAGGTAACCTCACCATGTCCCGCATACATGACTCTAAGTCTTCTTTGGACGGCATACTTCCACCACGTTGTTTGGTCTGTTCAATAAAATATGCAGGAAATTATCTCCGGATGTTTTTTGCCATAGGAATGACATAGTATGCACATTAATTGGCAATCCCAGAGAAAGATGACAAACAGATCGATATGATTGTAAGTTCCGATGTTATAAGAGGAAATCATCCATATCAGGATGTCCCTGTTGCTCAATTGGTAGCGGCTTCGCAGTTGAGCCTCCTGTTTCCAATTTGGATCCGGGAGACCCCGGATCGAATCCGGAAGGGTATCCTTGTCGGAGCTGCACCGTCTTTCGGAAGAGACGAAAAATGGGGGTCCCGTGTTCGAGGAGGTGCCTCGAGCGCGTTACAACAGCCTCATTACTCATATATGGGTACCTACTGGCTGTAATAATACAACCTGGTGAATTAACCTGGTGAATTATTATATGAAACAGTATAGATTTACCCTATACCAAATGAAGACTGCTTTGTAAGCGTTCTCGTTCGCACATGTGCCACACGCCATGGTCTGTACTTCCTTCAGTCCTGGCGGTGCTACCTGTAGACACAGCGAATAGAATGATAAAAATCTTACAGCTATAGGAATAAGGGAATGGACATGTGAAAGATCATCGTTATAAATCTGCTCTCAAAGTACGCTATTTGTATGTATGCCCATGTCTTCATTTTGGTATAAGAGGCGGTCAAAATTTGAAGCTTTGTCGAAGCAAGGAGGTGGTCGAAGACATTTTCTTGATGCTTGCGCATAATGGTGTAATCGCACTAGCCTGATTGCCAGATGCCAGAGTGTAAGGAATAGCAGAGAGAGGTTCTTCGATGGAAAGTGAAGACAGACTCCAGTTGTTGCCGTGGCCGAGAAACGATCTTTATTCCACACTTACATGTTCTCTCGTCTCTATTCCTCGAGTCGGTCTGTCTTGTCTAACATACTGTGTTCTTAATTTTATACGTTTCTCAACATCTTCAAGATTAGTCATGAAGGATGCGGTAAAGGAGTAACAGTCTCAGGGGCAATGGAGAGCCTAGTGCCGTCTTGCACAGCCTTGTACAGGATTAGTCATACATCGTGTCATGCACAGAGTACATTTCTCAGAAAGCTAGGGGAGTCCTCTACTTACACACAAACTTCAATATGCGCTATATTACAAGAGTTTATACAGAAAAACAATATGAAAATGTTCTTTCAGACAAGCGCAGACTTTAGCCTCCATAGCAGGCTCTGAACCGGCCTTTTTGGGGGCTAAATAATACACCTTTTGCAGCCTGCCCGTAACCATCAGCCACCCCCGTAACCATTTTGCCGGCAAAATGGTTACGGGGGTGGCTGATACTGTAGTTACGGGCTGGCTGCAAAAGGTGTATTATTTAGCCCCCAAAAAGGCCGGTTCAGAGCCTGCTATGGAGGCTACACAGACTTACTCTCATTAGCACTTTCCCCATCTTGTCTGGAAAGTCCAGAGGTGGGAGGGTTCCTAGCGACGGCCGGTTTATAAAGGTGCTCTGTGATAAAGCAAACTTGTGATGTATGTTACTGTGCATGATGTTTATAAAAACACAGAGCATTATGACAACGTTGTATTATGAGCTTCGATATATGTATGCACATGTTTTGTATATACTCACGAGATTGTTTAGATCACGTAGGGCATTCACCAGTGCTGGGTGGTTGTAGCCTATGAAAAACAAAAGTGCCTTTAATCTAACACACTTTTTGTCTTTCACCAACAAACTAGACAACTATCATTAACAGTTCAATACCCACACTAGAACTGGAGATCTTTTCGACTAATGTAATAGCAAATAACTCTATTGCACAACAATTGTACAAGGTACAAAGTATGGCATACTGGTACATAACTACAGTTCCATAAGGCTCATCTACCTAATACAAGAGTGTGCGGTATGGGATGGGAATGGGCTTTTACAATCATTGAAGGAATGTATAAGCCACAAGAACTTCAACTCTATGGATCAATGACTTACACACTTAGATTTACATATTCATTATTCACCCAAAGGCAGAGACGAGATTTGTGTGTAGATGTCCAACAGCCTGTTGCCATCTGCATCCATCAGCCAGTTCCCTTTGCTGCGCTCATAGTCACAGAAGAACTGCACAGCTTCGGTATTCTGTCGACAAACAAATAAACAAACAGTCAGCAGTAGCAATTGGATAGCCTATCTCTTTAAAAACTTTTTCATACCTACTCATGACCAAAAAGTACAACTGCTTACATAGGTAATGCTAAAGTGAAATTGTATCGTTTCAAGTAAGCTCAATACACATGCACAAGAACCTATGGGAGCAAAAAACATGTCTGTCACGCTTAAAGTTTAAACAAACCTGTATCTTGTCCAAGTCCGTCAGCAAAGCCTACAGATAAGACAAGATGGAGATATCGTTGGTAATCTATATGGCCAATGTCATTCATTCTGACGTTTTTACTCGTTCAGTCTGTCAATGACAATGTTCCTTTTCCTCCATTTTGGTTTCTATTTCTGTTTCCCCGAAACGATAACCTTTAGCTGGGATTTTCAAAGCCATTACTGATAAAATAGTCTTTCCAATATCTTGCTCCGGTAGCATGCAAAGATGGAACGTAACGTTACAGTTAGACTGATGAGCTGATCGGCCGTTACTATAATCTAGGCGATCGTTCACTGACATGGAGTTCTTTTCACGACGCACCTTTGAGCGTGGTCCCGGGATTTCTGTCTTTACGATTGGTCGATCGTAGTCGTAATGGTCGGGAAGCAGCTTGCGGCGGGCTACATTGGACAGGCACCTCCCCAAAACTGGAATCATAGAAGGCATTCTATCACCCAACATGTGTAACAGCATCTAGAGATTCAAAAGGTCACCAAAGCCCTGTGACTATCAGAGAGGATGTTTTATAATTGTTGGTAACCAACTGTGACGTGACAAGAGGTGTTACATTGGGGCCTACACATTTCGGATGGTGTTTCTGTCTCTTCATTTTCTCACAGATACTATTAGCTGTTATCAAGAGATCACGTCCAGTTTAAACTTGCTCGATAATAGACTGACTTCAAAACTTTGAGAACTGATAAGTTAGTACAAGAGACGGGTAAATGCTGAGAATTTCTAGGCTGGCCACGGTATAGAAGAATCCTGGAAAGAATCTTGCACACTTGCAGCATACAACATATTACGCTCCTTTTCTAAGATGGCTACATCATAGACATATTACATTGTGATTGTTCGAACAAACAGAATATTTTGGGTAAGTTGAAGACATTCCTCAGAGTCTACCTTTCTGTTGGCTCTGTGGGGACCTGTGTATTGGAAATGTCATGTCAATGGACAGATCTGTCTGTCAAATGATTTGAACCATGACAAGTCCTTAAATCCAACCAGAGGACGAAATTTTTCACGAAGCTGTCATGAACACTAAAGGTCAACATCAATCAAAGTGCTGCCTGAAAGGTAGCCCTTGAGCGATAGTAGCGCTGAAATGCGTTAATGTGTGAATTTTGTTGCAAAGTGAAATCGCATAAACGAATATTGTGTAGCTGTTACGACTGGATGGCAAGATATCTACTTATTGGCTAGATATCTATTTCAGAACTCGCCTCGTGTGTTTCCATGGCTACGAAACAGCTATTTCTATTCAAGATAAATCACAAGTCTCGAAACATTGATCTAATATTCCAAAAATGTCTTTACAGTTCAAAACAGCATGATCTACCATTACCCATGCCGCGTCACGCTGAAGCAGGAACCTTTAGAAATGTCATGAATTCTAGATCTAACGGCAGCCGTGTCGCTACACGGAAAATGCGAATTGATATCGTGGTGAAACCGAGAGGATGGGCGTAATCCGGGGGCTGGAAAGGGCCCAGACTGACTACGCTACACTTTTAAACTGTTTAGCATTCAGGCCAGCGATCGGGGGATTCTAGATGACGTGCTTTGTGCGAGCCTTTTAAGCTGTATCTACGTATGACAATGGCATGAAAAGGACTGCAAGTGGTATACTTAAAACTCTTAACGTTTTTTTTAGCGAGAAAAGCTTTCATTCAGTAAGTGACTGTGATGGGGTGGTCGTAAAGGTACTTCATTGATATTTTTATGCGGTTATTTTCCAATGTCTATGATTCTAAGAGTTACATAAAACATTTCATGGTGCTAGGTCTGTACAGCAGTATATTGTGTTTATGTTCATGTATGTACATGTATTCCTCGGTTTACTCAAATTCACAGAATAAAATAACAACACTGACAAAATGATGAAGTTTAAACGCCTTAAAATATGCATTCCTGAATTTCATTTGACAAGAAATAGCGCAAAGCAAATTTCACATTCTCTGAATAATAATCTAACTTGCAAACATTACACCTATATAAAAAGATGACGTCATGTTTAATGTTATACCCAGGATGCACTTTTGTTATACGTCGTTACACCCGACAGACTATGTGCCATGTCAACAAACACACGGCATTTAAGATTAATAACGTATCGTGGAACGTACCATTTAGATATGCATCAATATTGTCAACCGTACACAGACTACTGCTCATATGTTTACATACCAAGTCAACAACAGGGATGTCGAAGAATATGAATAGTTACACTGTGTTTTCGGTAGACAAGCGATTGGATTCCGGGACATTTCAAAACTATCATAGCACATGGCATTGGAGAGGGTCAAGATATTCGGTTGCTACAACTATGAAGTCACTACTTCAGATAGTTCATAAGAAAGGAACAGTAAGTGCAGTGTAAAACATTGATGTTGATACAATAATGGGAATATGGTGAATCAAGAGAGGGTACTTACAAGGCAGCTGATGGAGTCTCCCCAGACGCCCTACAGTCTTGACTGACCACATATCAAGTCTTGCGCGAGACGCCTGCGAGAGAAGCGTGGGCACCGAGTCTACTTCCGGAGTCGTGAGTGCTGAAGAGATCGCGCTAGCTGAGTGTGGCAGTCTTGATCAAACCCCGAACTGGCCCCCTACATCGACTGCGATCCGTCTGTGTCGAGCGATTCCTTCTTATTCTAAACCAAAATACTAACTTGAAAAGCGGGGTGTCAGCATTACTTATGGTAACGTTACAGAACACGCGTGAATCACCTTTGGTTACCGCCTGTCCTTGGTGCTGAATCGCCTTCCCCGGGCCTCGCAGTCACGCCGTAATGCACCCTACACGCAGTTACACAACAACCTGTCGCAACAGTTCAGCGGTAATGTCACCGGTTGTGTAACAGATACGTGTTCATCCACCCATTACACTTGTCTTCCTCATTCTGCCGGGCCGTCTTACTAATGGCGCCCCTTCGTCCTATCGGATGCATATTCCGCAAGGATCCGGCTAAAACCGGTTGCGAGCATGAAAATCGCATTGATGTTGCCTAGCTTGTGGGGAATCGGACTGGAAATTGAGATGTGCACGGCCTTTAAAGTTGCGTGGCGCTTGAATATTTCCAGCGGGTACATCACAGCAGGCTTCTACATGTATTACCATTCTATAAACAATACCACCATCCACTACAGGTATTGTTAGTTGTCTCGGACAATTAATGGGCTTCGTAAGAAGAGCAAAATCAGCATCACATTTTACTTCAATTTGAGCCTTGTCCTTCAGTGCAAATCAAACATCTTTGTGTGGTAACGAATAGATAAATCAATATTTAAAAGTCCGTGCATAGAGTTTGAAATGGCCAATATCTATACCAAAACTTTCTTTCTGGAAATAACTGTACAAAGCCCAGCCAAGAGGCTCCTTCCTTTAATGCACAGAGACAGAGATATATTGCTGCCACTGTGAACAGAACGTTTAAATGCTGCTGAAAATCACTTGTCAACATCGCTATAGAGAGGAACCCTGGCATTTACTGCTATCTCAGCATTTTTCATCATCTTTCAAACACAGTATTTAAGATTTGCCCACAAAACATATCATCAAACTACTGAACAGAATCACATGATGCAGGTGATGATGTAATGCAATGTGCTGTACACGATGCTTGCAATAACAACAATCAACGTTATAGCTGTAACGCTAATGACTATGTTATCACCGACGTACTTTATATCACCATAATCATGACACAATAATTTCAGTCAACAGGTATCAGATTCATATTCTAGTCACAGCACTATTTTGAAAACCTTTCAATTATTTGTACAAAAGGAGTGCCCTACTTTTGTCCATGTAACGTTGGGTAACATAAATTCGGGATTTTTCCGATAATGGTTGACTGAAATCAATCTAGCAGAACAATAAACCATCCTTTTTTTCTATAATTCTGTCAGTATCATGTACTATCTTTGCACTAATCATATATATGGTAGATTTTGTCTCTAGTCGTGCTGACACCATAATATTTCAACTTGAAACTACCGTCCGCCGCACGCACAATGACAGTGTTGTCGGACAGGGGGGCACATTAATTCGGGAGAGAAGATTCGTCTTGAATATCTTACCGCTAATCACATTTTATACAGCAGCTATTCGTTCCATCCTTGGCTTGAGGAGAGTGCTATGGATATAGACGTGTCCAAGTAAAAAAAATACACGAAAAAACGGCCGTACCGCACACATCAGGCCAGTTCGGGAACAACCCGTGTGTTGAGTCGGTAGAACTTCACTCAAAGTCGGCCCATCGTCATCATCGGGCAACGTGTAACGTTACATTATTCATGGTAAGTTAGCTGGATGCCGTAGCAATGGTAATACTACTATGTCCATGTGTTCCTTGTTGTGTTAGGAGCAAACTTTGAGGAAAATATCTTCCTCAGTCCACTATCACACGCAGCATTTAGACAAAAAAGTGTTCCTCACAAACCTTTGTCGTCTGCTTGACAACAGGATTCTGGTTAACAATATGGCGGCGGGAAAATACACGTGCCGTAGGTTGTAGCAACAGAGAGGAGTTTTGATGATTGATCACACTTAGAATCCAGTTGCAGGTTAGCAAAAGAGATTGTAATAAGTTGTCTTGTAAATAATTGTGTTTAGCAGGCAGGAGATGTGACATTTGTCTTATAAACCAGCGAACAACCGTGCAGTGTGAGTCTCCCACGAAGCCCCCAGACTCTGTCAATAAGGGACGGAGAGGTTTTGACGTCGCCAACTTCTAATGCTTTTATCGAAGCTTTTCAGACAGTGTTCTGAATACGTTAGTCTGTCAAGTTTGCATTTCTAGCGGTATTACTGATGTTGCATCTAGCACATATCCCTAAATACCCCGTTTTCGAAAAATCCCGAATTTAAGTACCCCATGAATTTATGTTACCCAACGTTACATTTATTGATATGGAAAAAAAATCAATCTACTTGGAATTGAGTTAAGCCCAGTGAGCTTTTCAAAGAAAGAAAATTGACATGCAGGACCATGTATGGCCTTGACAGGATTTATGATGCATTACCTAGGGGGTCTTGACTGAGGAAAGGCTTCATGTCAGGATAGATTGCTTAGAAAGCCACCTGATACCCCTATAGGAAATCTTTGAACAGAAGCCATGTGTACTGCATTGGAGAACATCACATGGTAGCTTCTCAGTTTGCTTTAAAACTAGGAACAAACATAATTACGTATTTTCAATATAAGATGCATGTATGCTGACAGAGCACCTTTACTTCTAATATCACATTAAGACCAAGTGCCATAAGTGAATTACATGTATGTATGGTACTATCTTCACTAACGTCTTCATCCAATCCGATGGCACCTGAAGAATTGATGAAATGATTCAGACATAAGTTTAAGTAGGCAGTGTTTTCACCTATTGTTCCACACTATGGCCTACTTTTCGAACCACCATTTGTAAGGTGCATTGGTAGAAAATGAATTTCAAATGAAAATGTAAACAGACATCAAAAACAAGAAGAAAAAGCCTGTTTGCCTTTGAATAAATGGTTAGCTATATATACAGAACTATTCTATTAGTATACCCATGTGGTTATACAAAGATAGGGCATATCAAAATGGATTTATTGTTGTTTCATGAAGATAAAACCTCAGACATGTCAGGGAAAACCCAAGAGAGCAATCAGTACATATTTCCATGAATCACCTTCGTCCTTATAAATAGGCCACTCGATCACACGACTGACTGAATAATTCAAAAGCAAAGCACTAAAATTGATCTGACCCATTTTTTATCTTCAAGCATCGGGAAATGATTGTCTCATGATATGGGTCAAAGTGCACTTTCCATTACATGTGTATCATAATAAATGATTGTAAAATGACTAGAGTTAAGCATACCAAAAAAGGGTTCGTAAATTTAAAACTAAACAACACTGAGACTAAATTGACTGCAAGTAAAGGACTCAAATATACAACAGTAAGTTACTACATGTATTGAAGATGATAGAAATTTTATTTTCTACAGTAACCATTTGCTAATAAATAGCTTAAGCAAAGGAAGTTTTTAGTAATTCTAATATCAGAACATATTGATGATAATATGCTTGCCCCAAAGTGATATCAGCAAAACTATTAGTTCAATGCTAATCTAAGTCTATTATAACAAAGGGTATATGAACAGTTATGCAAATGGTTTTACTTCTTCTTGTATCCACTTGCATTGATGTGGACATACATGTATTTGTACCTACCAATCTATATTGGGAGGAGTTATATGGGTATAAGACACAATTAGGAAATCATCCATATGCTACATGGTTTGCATACTGATATACATTGTATTTGTGACTTAATAAAATAGATCAAGTACAATGTGCAACTTATGACAGGAATGATGGAGAAGCATAATAACTTAATTAAGAGGTTGTTCCACAAATAGCAAATGGGAGGGGGGCAAGATGGGAATTTCCAAAGACTTCTTTACCACTATAGATTGTCTTAGAAGTCTTAATTCTTCCGATTCTGATAGTGCTGTTTCTTGTGGTTCCTCCCACACAAATTGTTTTTGTCTGATATAGTTCAGATTGGGCTGCTATATCCTTTTAAAACTGTTAGCACACACAGCCGTTTGGCACACCATTCTCTATTGGTTACAGGGTTAGGCAGCAAAGAGGAGGTTATGAAGTTATATTTTCTTAAGCTAATCATACTCTTTATTTTACTATATGAAAATTCTCTTTTAACACAAACACGTTTGTATGTATGTACAGTGATACAACAGAATTTAAGTTTATGAATGGAAAACAAATGAAGTGTTAACAAAATGCATTCTTTTTGTCACTAGTCTGATCAATTGTTACGTGTTCGTCATACAACTCATTCCTTCTCCTGTTCACTGTTTGAGGAGGTGCTATTTGTCTCTTCTCCAAGGTTGTGAGAATATCTGCAGTCATCTCCATATTCACATTGACCCTACAAAATAGAGAAAAATGCTCATTTCAAATATTATATAGATAGTGCCTTCATGTAGTTTGAAATGGAGCATTGTACAGCCTAGAACCTAACCATTGTATAGCATAGAACCTACCTAAAGCTTTTAGTAGTTTGATATAAGTAGCCAGTAGTATTTCATTTTTGCCTTACATTGTACCTGTTACAATCGTTGTGCAATAAAATTTGACTTGACTTGACTTCAAATGCTTGATATATTAACTGGGATTCTGCAGGCATAACTGAACAAAGCAAAATCCTAGCTCAAGTCATGAAAACCACACCTTAAGCTATTTTCACATCTTATGAATGATCAAAGGAAGGGAGTAATGTTTGAATAGATCTACATGGACTGACTAAATAAATGAATATAAGGACATAGATCTTCTAGTACCTTTGCGCATGTAAGCCTCTATGTATACTAAATTCTACTGATGTACTACAGATCTAAATCTGGTGAGGAGAGTGTACATGTAATGTATGTTTGTGTGACTACTGATGTACTACGGATCTAAATCTGGTGAGGAGAGTGAACATGTAATGTATGCTTGTGTGACTACTGATGTACTATGGATCTAAATCTGGTGAGGACAGTATACATGTAATGTATGTTTGTGTGACTACTGATGTACTACAGATCTAAATCTGGTGAGGAGAGTGTACAATATGTTTGTGTGACTACTGATGTACTACGGATCTAAATCTGGTGAGGAGGTGTTCATGTAATGTATGTTTGTGTGACCACTGATGTACTACAGATCTAAATCTGGTGAGGAGAGTGTACAATATGTTTGTGTGACTACTGATGTACTACGGATCTAAATCTGGTGAGGAGGTGTTCATGTAATGTATGTTTGTGTGACTACTGATGTACTGGATCTAAATCTGGTGAGGAGAGTGTACATGTCATGTATGTTTGTGTGACTACTGATGTACTACAGATCTAAATCTGGTGAGGAGAGTGTACAATATGTTTGTGTGACTACTGATGTACTACGGATCTAAATCTGGTGAGGAGGTGTTCATGTAATGTATGTTTGTGTGACTACTGATGTACTGGATCTAAATCTGGTGAGGAGAGTGTACATGTCATGTATGTTTGTGTGACTACTGATGTACTACAGATCTAAATCTGGTGAGGAGAGTGTACATGTAATGTATGTTTGTGTGACTACTGATGTACTACAGATCTAAATCTGGTGAGGAGAGTATACATGTAATGTATGTTTGTGTGACTACTGATGTACTATGGATCTAAATCTGGTGAGGAGAGTGTACATGTAATGTATGTTTGTGTGACTACTGATGTACTATGGATCTAAATCTGGTGAGGAGAGTGTACATGTAATGCAGGCTTTTATCTAGGATTTATAGACAAGGGGTCCAAAAAGAAAGGGGTCTGGTAGGACTAGAAAAAGCAACAGTAACACTGTAAAGAAGTAACATGTGTATGTAATTACCAGGGAAACAGGGGGTCCCTTTGTGCGTTCAGCTGAAAAAGAGGGTGTCCACTTTCCATTTTTATTTTAGTATCATACGTCCAAAAGACGCATGGACGCATGCCTAGCTAAAAGCCTGATGTAATGTATGTTTGTGTGACTGACCTGTTTGAACCTCTTACAGGGGAACTGTTTCAGGTCCAACTGTTCCTGCTGTCGTTTACCCTGCAATCTTCTCCTCCTGTCTTCCTGAGCCTCCTCACTGTTCAGACACCACACAGAGATGGACGCATAAGTTATTTTTCCTTACAAGTTATGCACATACAAATCTGTGCAGCAATTCAATGACCTTTCAGTGCTGTTACTTTTGTGTTTACCCTGGCATTAATTGAAACCAAAGGCCTGCGGGAAAGTGTAATTTTCTCTCATGACCTGTAATTATATAAGATGTCTTAACTTTCACTGAAGGTCAGTGATTATAATGTTGGTTTTATCATACGTTCTATCTATGGAATCATCAGCCGATGTGAATGACATGACTGGGCACACAGCTCAGTACCACAGTCTATTGCGTCATTTAGACATAATAATAGTTTATTCAATTCAAAACAAATCGTACAAGAGCAGGGATTAGCTAACGCCTCCCTGAATTGTGTTCCGATTTTTACAAGCGTTCATTTTAAAACCAGTACAGTTTCACATAAAATATACCATTTACATTTACACATTCATATCAAAACCAAAACGGGCCAGCCGTGGATCAGGCATTTTCATTATAGAGTCTAATGGCACAGTACAGGAATGACTTGTTTAGTCGCTGAGTCCTGGCTGATGGCAGCGTGTAAGTGTTTCTGTAAGTGAGAGTCAAGTTCAGCAGTTATATATGTACCCACCCTCGTCCAGCCCTGGCCTTAGGCCCCCAGTTTGGCGGGTTCTCCTGAAACCTTTTCAGCCCTTTCTGTCGAGATGCAGGGTTGGCGTCTGCTCGGATAGTGAAGTTGGCCTCAATACTGCAACCCAAAAACAATTGTTGAAAAACTATATCATTGTTGAACCACACACACACACACACACACACACACACACACACACACACACACACACATACACACACACACACACACTGGAAGAACTCTCTCAAGCAAAATAAGATACTGTCTCTAATATTACTTTCCTGCTAATTTTAAAGGATAAGCTGGCCTGGGATATGTACACAAATTTTGTGTACATGTGAATCTACAGCAACTAATCTATGCAAACTCACCCTGGTTCTTTGCTCAGTATAGTAGAAGCTACGGCATCACTTGAAAGTCTGTTTGGGTTAACTGGATTCTGCTTAGCCTGAAAAATACATATTATATGCATAAAATTTCAATAACAGAACCACCGCTGTGAACAGTTTTATGTGGCCAATCTTTGTAAAACATACCTACAAAACTATGTATCAGGCCAGTAAGCAATTACAGAAAGTGTGATAGAACTTTCTTGTTACACAGTCGACTGGAGACAACTTCATCTGGAATCTACTTCGGGAATTCACAGCAAATGAATTGTGCTTTTTCTTGTCCATGGGTTTGTACATGGCTAACTGTGATGCAGGCAAATTTGCCTCGTATCTACATATTCCGGCCCCATCTTTTGATCCACTCACACCACTGCATTCCCCTGCTCTTTTTCGAAAGATGTGGTGGGTTCTTTTACATGCTCAAGGTGTGACTCTCTTCAAACACGGGACCTCCATTTAACGTCCTATCCGAGGGACGTCCCTAACCCTAGATGAGCTAGGTACTCATTTACACCTGAGTGAAGTGATGAAAGTCGTCTTAAGTGCCTTTCCCAAGGGCACAACGTCGGGGCGCAAGTTCGGACATGTCTCTGGGCACAACCTGGGATTAGACCCCAGGTCCCATTGTTTGACAGCCGCGCGCTCTACGCTTGCGCCACACAACGCCATAGGAATCTTCTTCAGGCTTTTTTCTGTCCTGAAGTACATGTACATATAACTGTGGTGCAGGCGGTTTGCCTCGTATCTACATATTCTGTTGTACACAGAAAACCACAAAAGTCTGTGCACAATATAGAAAGAGTGTTGCTCACCCAGCCCCTCATGATGTCCCAGATGACATGTGGAGGTGCATCTGTCTTGACAGCTGTCTTACAGGTGTGGGATAGGGACACCTGGTAACCTGCATGTAAGATGGCAGACCTGTGGGGAGGGGGACAAGTGTAAAATACATTATATAGCCTATAGGAGATTCTTTTTACACAACCAGGTAATCTCACCTGCTAACGTTTCGATGTCTATCAGACACCTTCTTCAGAGCTTCGGACTGGAGTACTGCTTCTTACTGCTATAAGCAGTACTCCAGTCAGAAGCTCTGAAGAAGGTGTCTGATAGACATCGAAACGTTAGCAGGTGAGATTACCTGGTTGTGTAAAAAGAATCTCCTATATCCTATATTCTACCAACCTAATGAAATTATTTTCGGAAACATTATATAGCCACAGACCCCATGTACACCCATGTATGACTTGAACTATTATGATGCAAAATTTCAAATTGAAAAAAAAAAGGTTAAACTGACCTGACAGCTAGCAGAGGTGGACAGTTGACTCGGACCACACTGGCCAGCTTGTCCAGGCAGTAGAACATCGGGCAGTCAGGCAACTCCTGGTCACAATTACATGAAGATTGCAGAACAGTATATTTATTTGAACCATGATAAGCTCAAATCGGCATGCAGGCCGCTTTTAATTGAGGTCATGAGGGAAGAGGTAAGGGTCAGATACAATATAGCAAAGATACACACTCAGTCATTTGAGTCCTAATAACTCACTCACTATCAACATATATCATTACATATTCATGGTACAACAATATACAATTGGTACAACATACAACATATAGTAGGGCGAAAGCTGGTTCATGGTCTGTGTCCGTTCGTTTTGTTCATTATATCACACATATATATGCCACTAAGGTTGTTGATACAGGGCAGACAAGATGGGAATCGGAGGAGAACTTCCTTGACTCCCAAAACCAAACTTGTGACCATAATGTGTGATAACGTATGTATTACTGGAGGTACATCTTTAATTACCAAGCTGGTCTGCAAATGGCTTCCTCTCAAGCAACTTTTTTTCTATAACATGCTGTTGTGAAAAATAGTAACAATCATGAATGCTAAGATAGAAATTAACATAGCGATCCAATGTAGTGACCAATCAGTGGTTCACAGTTGCCAAGTGTTCTTGTTTTTTTTAAGAGATAGCGATGGGCACTTAAAGGATTGAAGGCCACATTCACTTATGTCTCGGACCACACTGTCATAGGTGCACTTTCTCAGTGTACAAAGGTATCGAAGCTAGGCAGATATGAGAGGTAATGTGATTTGTAGTGTTGATGAAAGTTAGACATCCAGGTAGTAAGATACGCCAAAAATAGTTACTCAAACAACTGGATAAAATTTTGAAACAGTAAGACGTTTCAGACAGCATCCACTGTCTTTCGTCAGTGACTATTTGAAACTTTGAAACTTATTTGAAACTTTATTCATCAAGTGCAACTTTGCAGACGCTGTGTCTGAATTGTGTTGACTTTTTACAGGTTGTAACACATTTAAAAATTGATAGTGACAAATACTTCTTAAAATCGTAAAACACTTCTTAAAACGGTAATTTAAAACTCAGTTAACATTAGGAAATACAGGATTAGGACTAACGATAGGACTGAGAACACCAAGTTTTATACCAAAACTGATTTGTAGTGGTTAAAATTCCCTGGGACCCACGTACCTCTGACGCCACACTGAGCATGCCCACCATCCTCTGGGCGGTGTTGAACCTGTCTGCGGAGTTCTCCACGGAGCTCAGCAGCCTGTGGACAAACCCTGCATCATGGAGCGGCTCTGCCCAGATGGGACCTCCAATCTACAGCATACATAGTTTACAGACATATTCTAGTAAATGTGTCTTTTTTTAAACTTCATTTACATGTACAGGCTTGGTCAGAAAAATTGTGACTGTTACATCACTGATTCACTAGGATTTGAAGAATGTCAGGCTAGAGATTGTCATTGTTATAACAAGTCTTAGAGAAACATACACCTCAGAGAAAATACTGGAGATAGTTCACAGTGCATTTACAAACAGAACTTGAGTTTCGGTATGAACTATTCTCTGAGCAAGATGTAATGTGACATTTATATAATGTACATTTGCTATTGCTGTGCCATTATACAGTACCACTGAAGTCTACAACATTATCCAAGATACAATTCCATCATAATGTCTGTCACAATTCCATACACACAATTTGGTGTTCAATTCCAGGGGACCTGACTGTGAGAAGCAGTTCTAGACCTGCAGTTATGTGCTGACCTGATGTGTAGCGCTGCAGTGTTCACAGTTGGGTCCAACTGGAGGACCATTGCCTGGGTGGAACTTTACACTGACCAGGACATAGAAGTGATCATGAGGACACAACATCATTCAGATGTAGGCACAACATGTACATGCAGGACATGGATTTGCTTAATATCAACTCAGGTCACTGCGAAACCCTTGAAAATAAAATAACAGCAAACCTATACAGATTTACAGTAGTACTTAATCTAGTATAATGTAAATATATATCATATAATATAGATTGATATATAGTATACTGAATAGAATAAGCACTGTTGTTCTAAAGTATAGCAACTGTAGAATGACATAAACATAGTTAAACTTAAAGCAATACAACAACACTGAAATTCAGTGCAGCAGCAGCTATTGTACTTTCTGAAAATGTTTGATGATATCAAATAATCCTCCTTGACACAACCACTGACATGTTTAATGACAAATACAAGCACCACATGTATACCCATCTCTAGCAGTCAGTATGATTGAATAAATCATGTTTACCTGCGATTTTTCTCCACAATTCTGCCGATCCTCTGTATGTTGAAGGTGTCACAGCCAGAACAATGGTACACCATGGCTTGTTTACTACAAGAGGAACAGAAGACAGGGGACATTGTACTGCAAAACTGTTTATGTATTACACTTATCAATGAACAAGACTAGGGGTCCATCCCTGTGTGAGTGGATCAATCCTGTCAATCTGGTCTTTTTATGTAGCTACATGTAGCTTTTACTTATTGTTAACTGCAAATGCATTTACATTTGCTGTGGTTTTCTATTGCTGTAAGAGGGAAAAAAAGTTTTTCACAGTATTAGAAGTTCCTGGTTCAAACAATGCTGTAGTACAGTAGAATTAGTCGCAGTGTTATGATTTTGCGGTAAGAGGTAACTGCAAAAAGTGCGAAAATAAAAGCATGAACGTTTCAAGATTTCCAGTAGGTGATACAAACAAACAAACAAACAAACCTGGCAGATCTCTTGGCCTGTGCCTGGCTAGTGTAGACTCGCACGAACACACGGCAGTAGAAGTCTATGAACAGCGACAGCTGAGGCACGATGTAGCGATGGTAACGGTTGGCATGACGATCCAAACAGGACAGAACAATCCGCAGGGCCTACATAATAACGAGATAACATGGTCAATTGCATGATATTGAGACTCCTAAATTTAGATGAAAGATTTTAGACAACAATTGTAGTAGAAGCTGCTTTAACCATATTTTATGAAGAATTCTGTCCTGAGAAAAACAGGCATGGTGTCATCCAAAATATGTAGGATGTGACAGGGCTCAAAATCCATTTTAGAGAATAGGTGCACTGGTGCACAGAACCTAAAATGTTAAGGTGCACAGAAATGTTTCTGAGTGCACCACATACATTCAAGATAAATCAGATTGTATAAAGAAGCAAAATCTAATTAAAAACCGACTCTCTTCAGAGCTTGAATCTGAAATTGTATTTCTAACTTCAAAATTTTGAAGAGTATAAGGTTTTGTTACTATTTCTGGAACTTGAATGCCAAGACTATGTATATTAGTGTGCCTTTACATATTACTGTGCACAAATATCTAGGTGCAAAAAAGTACATTATGCAGCGAGGATTTGAAGCCCAGTGGGATGTGGGAACAATGGGAGTAAAGTTAATTTTCAAGCCTTTCCTTGAGATTGTGTATGAATCAATCCTACATCAAGTACAGTATTCTCCAAGATAAAGTTACAAAATGGGAAATGAGGATAAATTAAGATATCTCACCATTTCATGGCAGTACTTGGCTCTGAGTGACATGGAGCCGTACTTGGTCCAGCAGGTTTCTGAACCGTTACCACACATCACAGCGGCATCAGTACATGTAATACACAGTAAACCTGCAAGGAAATACAAAATATTATTTCAAAAGGAGTCTATATTATAACAGTATATGTGGTACAACATAATCTGACAGACATGTATCAACAATATGAACACAATACAATTTGACAACAGTCTACATACATGTACATGCAGTTACATGTATGAAAAGCAAGTCATGATTATGAAACACTTACAGTACCATTATTATAATGTCTTATTTTGTGGACAACAACATTTCTGAACAAAGGTATCATTGTGTCAAGAGATCCAATTTACATACTATAGCAACAAAAGTGAGAAAACACAATGATGATGAAAACATAAACTTGGACCAGTTGGGTTAAAAACATACATTTTATCATAGTTCCTATAATAGGAGCACACATGTGCAGTATCAACATGTCCTACCTCCATCCTTGACTGACTGAACAGCGCTGTCTAGAAAGGCTGATGGACTGCCGTACGGGTCAAGGTCGATAACATCGAACTTGACCTGCTTCCCACGATGTTCGTACATGAAGGCACTGGGGAGATAACAACATGTTGGGCTTTCATTTTCTGAATCTTTTGAACGTTTTTCTTCTAGACATGCTTTGTTGTGCAGTAAATATCATGTACTAATCCTGTATGTCTTTGTATCAGAAGGGAGAAGATTCAAGAATGTCGTCAAGCTCCCATAACGAACCTGGCATCTGCATGGTTAGCCACAACCAAGTCGTCCACGCCGTTGTGCGTGATGTTCTTCTGGATGGAGCTGACGGCTTCGCGTGACAAGTCATTGGCCACGATCTCCTTGATCCCCGGCACTTCCTTGGCGAACCTGATTGCACGAAGACCCGTCGCTGACAAGGCTTCCAGGATAGTAATACCATCCTGGAGAAGTAACAAGGCAAGAGTTATGAATCATTAAAACAATACGTAACATTTCTACTGTCTCCAATATGTATATAGCTAGGTGAAAAGGATCACAATCATACACTTCTTACATACGTTACAATGAATATAATTAGAGGTCAATGGCTTAGCATCAAATTTACTGTACAAGAGAACCTTAAGTTTTCCATAGGTCTACATGTAACATTAGGTTATAAGTTTTAAAAGGAGAATTGTTGGGGATATATATAGTTGTCATTTTTTTCTTAAGATCATAATAAGGTTGACTTTGTCTTTCTTTCTCTCTCAAATTATCTGTCCTATACTGGCTATAGCAGCATAGCTTCTTCCTATTTTCAAAATAAAAGTGCTTTTTATACCCTCTCTCTGTGCAATATTTGTATCATGTCTAACCAACAATGCTAACTTATCAATTACCTGACATTTGTTCCCTGCTTGTACGGTGTTGGTTCTGCCCTGGGTCACTGTTGGAGGGTTGTCCACTGCCGGTGTTTCTTTGTCCGACTGTTCCAAACCTATTCCACCCACTGTGGAGGTGTAACAGTTTGGTTAAATTTCTTTAATCTTGTGTCTTTTGGTTTGATCCAACATTGTTCCTACTTTGGCTATAGTTTTCCTTCCATCCCTAGTATGACTTTTCTATTTCTGCTCAGTTCATTTAAGAAAATTTTACATGGAAAACTGTAGTGAGCTCATTTGTCTCAAGATAAAGTAGTTCCTGTTAGTAAGAAGTTATCATTCATTATGACAAACTCACCTGATATTCCTTTCTTCTTAAGCTGTTCTTCAGCAAATAAGCTGATAACAGCAACACTGAAAGAACACACAAAGAAACATGTTAGAAATACATACATGTACTTTTGAAAATAGTTATTGCAGAATCTGACAACTAAAAAATGTAGCAAATATAGTAATGATACTGATAGGTGCAAGCGGATAATTATAACCATCATGATGAAATTCAAACTTGACTTACGTTAGGTCCCTGTTGAACTCCTGTACTGGATTGTAAAACACCTTGTTCTTGTTTGGAAACAGAATCTCAGCCTTCCCCTCTTTTACAATGGTATAGTCTGAAGGACTGACTGTGGTGTGTTCACTCTGGCCCGTACCATTGGAGTCTGAGGGAGGCTCAGTGCTAGTAGTAGTTCTTTGTGATATTTGCTCTGTTTTAGTAGCCATACTTCTCAACAACAAACTCCCTGGTATATTCCTGTTGTACAGTAACTTCTCGAGTCTTGGTTTGAGAAGACCTGCATGTAAACCACTGAGATGCTGTGAGAAAAGATTTCCTGACAATATCGTGATTGAAGGTTTAAACCTCGTCCACATGTGTAGACAGGAAATGACGTCTGGAAAAGAGAAAACAGGTAAATTTAGATATTTCACCCCTATTTTTGTTTGAACATAAGAGGAAGACTGAAGAAGAAACGTCTAGTATGTGAGGTGCAGGGACAATTTCAACATCAATAGCTTTTAATACATGTGTTGAACATCAACGTACGGTTTAATATGCTCCATATAGATTTTTCTATTCGTCTTTTACCCATAATCAACAAGATTGCCTATCAACAGAGGATTGTATAGAATACGGGAGTTTTAGAGGACTAAGATCTCCAGGTTACGCAAAAATTCGATTGCGATTTATATTTCCATAGCGTTACACATGCTGTAGCAGGCCAGCTGACGCATGACGCAAATTTGCTTTCGCACGGGTCGGAACATAACAATAGTGCCAGAAGAGTGTTCACTAAAGGAGACATTAAAGTAGTCTTCAGATAAAATATGTCACGGATAGCAACGTACCTGCGCGATATGTTCGTATCTCAGAAGAAGAGTCTTTCCGCGATTAAAATCCCATGCGCGCAGCCATCTTGTTTTGCTATTGACTGACGTGCATGTACACATCGCTAGAGGGCGCGACTGAGTGGTGTACCGTCAGATCAGCGGTGAGATGACTAGAGCGAAAGGAGACTTCACTTTGTTAGACTAGATATCATCAGCCAAAAATCACAAGACCAACGTTATAATTATAATAATAATAATAATATCAGGTGTATTTGCAGCCAGTGCCACAGGCAGGTACCCAATGTGTAGGGCCCCTACACATTAGTAATGAGGCTGTTTAACGTGTTCGAGGCACCTCCTCGAGCACGGGACCCCCGTTTTACGTCCCTCCCGGAAGACGATTTCGTGGAAAGCTTCGTGAGGCTACAGCAATCCGGACGTCCTTGGTTGGTCTCCCATCCAAGCACTGTCCGGACCGCGCGTTGCTTAACTTCCGAGATCGAGGGATCGGGTGTATCCAACGCGCCACGCGGCCGTAGCTAATATTAATACTAGTAACAAGTTATCATAGAACATTGAGCCGAAGGCTTGAAATAGACATGTTCATATGATGTTTTTCATGATTTGATGGGGAGTAGATCCGATCACCATAGCTGACTGAGTCGGCGTCAGAACTGTGTTCTATAATCTACATGTTTGTATCATGACAATAAAACGTTACAGAGGCGATGAAAGAAAACGCCAGAATAGCATGGATTCCATGGAACTGTATCACGATTCATTTGCCAAGCGGTTTTATTTGCTGTTGTAAGATAGTATAAGGCAGGAATGACCTGGAGAGTACGTACAGTATGTCTAACTGTTGCAGGATCCTAGGAATAGAATCCTAGGTGGTCAAAGTTTGTGCCCTTCATCTGGGATATGCATATATATATAAGGACTCATAAAAGTATTATCTCCCGATCTGTGCCAGAAGGTTTGAAGTGCAGCCGCCCAAGATCCCATAGAAGGAAAGGATATAGCCTTCACCATTAAATCAGGACCCCTATCGCTCCACGTTACCTCGCTCGCGAAGGGGCCCCTCATTAAATCAGGACCCCTATCGCTCCACGTTACCTCGCTCGTGAAGGGGACTCTCATTAAATCAGGACCCCTATCGCTCCACGTTACCTCGCTCACGAAGGGGCCCTGATAATCACCGCCGCCAGACATGGTTCTGGTGACGTCACAACCAAAACAGATTCAGCCAATCAGAGGGGTCTGCTTCCCCTCATCGAAAGCAAACGCGCAAAGAACGCTGGGGAGCTATCAACCAATCAGGTTACGTGTTACATCGTTGCTTTGGTTACCCAAAACAAATGGCAGCCGATAGTTTTGCTTCAGCTGTGGAAGACTTGTTTCCGGGATTAGAGCGGCTTCGTCAGCATCAGCAGTCCACCCCACAGACACTGCTTGATGGCAGGGACGTATTCCTAGGTGTAAGGACAGGCAGAGGGAAGAGCTTCTGTTATATGGGCTTCCCAGCGGCAGCGAAAGCCGAGCAAGCCCACCGACCTTGTCCGCGACTTCCGTCTGAAGAGTTCGTTAGTCCGCTCATTGCCAAATAAGGCCAGCTCATTAATTATTCATGAGTAAGAGTCGGCGACGTCACCAGAATCATGTCTGGCGGTGGTGATTATCAGGGCCCCTTCGCGAGCGAGGTAACGTGGAGCGATAGGGGTCCTGATTTAAGGAGGGTGGCCTCCACCAGCCCATCCTACGGGGGTATGGATCATAGAATTCGGCAAAAAAAGGGAAGGCCAAAGGCTAGGCCAAACTCCCGGAGTCCGGCACCCTATAGCCAGCCTAGCTAGTCTGGTAGAGACCGGCAAGTCTTCCCACCAGGCCCTCCTTTGAACCTGGCAAAAATAGGATGAATAATTGGCCAGTAGAGTCGACGTCAGCCCGTGGCAATGGTAACATCATCAGTCGACGTGCTTTCGCGATGACGGGGTTATACCGTCCTTTCCGGGGTGACATACCCTTTCGTTGGCTGTCATAAAAGACGGAGATGGTGTAAATTACCGTATGGCTGATACGAGACGGAGGTTCGCCAGGCCTCCATCCGGGTGATATGTAGTGGATCACCAACTCCAGACAGAAGGGTTTGGACCATCGCACACGTACCGGGGCATGCCCCTACTCTTTTTCGAAAGGTGTGGCGGGTTCTTTTACGTGCTCGGGGCGTGGGTCTCCCCACACACGGGACCTCCATTTAACGCCCTATCCAAGGGACGTCGCTAACCCTACATGAGCTAGGTACACCTGAGTGGGGCAACGCCGGGGCGCAAGTTCGGACATGTCTGGGCACAACCCGGGATCGAACTCGGGTTCCCTGGTTTGACAGTCGAATGTTCTAACCATTTCGCCACACGACGCCACGGGTAACACTTGGATTAAATCGTCCATGTTGGCCAGACTCCCCCGGCAAACTGTTCTCCCCATAGCCAGCGTAGTTAGTCTGGTAGAGGCAGCAGACAGGAAACTCTCGGTGTGGGCGGCCTTGATGTGTGAGTAGCGAGGCCGGGTAGAAAGCCGGGATCTTGTGTGGAGTTAAGTAAAAGCACTGTAAAAGTACTGTAATCCCTTCCGGCTAAAACTGATCATACACATTCAGAACATAAAGGAGGCACTGGAGGGCCTTTTTAAAAATTATTAGTCTATGGCTAGCATCTAAGAATTTCCATGCGCCCACATAGATTTGCTGACTTCACACAATAAGAAGTAACGTTTTCCATTATTATCAATGAGTAATTTTCGGGTTATGATATTGTTTTCCCCGTCGATGGTAAAAAAAATCACATGGTCCTTCTCTAAATTCTGACAGGTAAATTCTGAATCCTGTCGTCTACCGTCTATGCACTATGCCCCAGTGACTGGTGACTTTTGTGTGCGGTAGACGTAAAAACATCACACGCCAGACGATACAGTGTATATGAGTAGCTGGACGAAAACATACCGTTTCACATCAACTGTATGTTGCTTACTTTGAATCTCTAAATCTCGTTGTACTTTCAGTTAACAGTGTTCATAGTTGTTGTAATGTAAATACAATTTCGTTTGAGTGGCGTGAAATAGTTTTGAAGAACGTTGTGTGCCGAACCCAAAGTGCGCTTCTAATGGGAGTATTTGAAAGCCAATCCATTTGCTCTTTGCGGAGACTTAACTCACCTGGCCATTAAGAACACTCACACCTGTGGCCCAGCGTTTCCATGCTCATGAGCTAGCACTTAAGAGCACGGAAAAGGTTCTACATAGGCTTCCGGCTATAGCCGTCTTAAGTTTGTTTGGCATTGGTGGGAAAGTAAATGTGTACTGTAGAATGAGCTTCAGCAGTGGGATTATGAACTGCGGCAGGATAAAAGACTCAGAGAAACACAGAAGTAAATGTGAACAACTGTGATCCATCTAAAGGTCGGTAACCTGAAGAAAACGCGACTAATAGATGTGCGCTCGCGTAACTTGTTAGTGTTGCTTGGTCCATTGAGTACCTAGTGGTGCATAGGTGAAACATCATGGACAATTTAGTACCTAGTAATGCATGGGTGGGACATCTAATTAACTGATTATGAGGCCAATGGTGTTACTAAATGTTTGATATCGATCCTCACGGATGTGCAGCTAGCGAGCACAGCGGGAGAGCTTCTATTTGGCTTGAATGTTGCTCCGGGGTAGAAAGTGCGAGAAGGCAGCAAATGAGAATAGAATATGTGATTTCCGCATGTAATCAACCCAGCAGTCAGTTCTTACATCAAATTGTGTGCAATAATGAACTGTGATGTACGAGAACATGATGTATTAATCTGCTAGCCTCCGTTGCAGACTCCTTCCGGCTGTTTTATTTTTCAAGTTAAAGTTTTCTTATTACTTTACATTTGTATGTAATTGCTGGCCGAGAAGGAGTCTGCAACAGAGGCTACTCATCTCATGACACTAGCTTCATTTGTGTATGTGACTTACGTGAGCAGGGACAAAACACGATTTTCTCCTCTTTTTCCCTGAGGTGTTGATTTGTTGAATTATAGAATGCTTAAGTAGGAAAGACCCTGATAAGCTATTCTCCTCACTAGAAGCACGCGTCCAAGAGAAGCGCAACACGTGTATCCTGTATCTGGGATACTAGTTTTCATCAACTTGTGGCCGGATGAATGTCAGAGGGCGAAGTAAAATTCAAGGCCCTCGGGCACACATGTTTGTATGCAAATATGCTGCGAGCTGACGGTGAGCACTGAATGATCCTGACTGTCCATCAGCGGTTCAACCAATGAGAGAGTGACTGCATGTCCGTCAAATATTTGCATTATTGCTGTTTTTTTTTTATTTTGCGTTTCTGCGTTTTGACGGAGGTGGGCGGCGCTATGGGACCAGTCTCCTGGATCAACAGTAAACATCATTGTTGGCTCCACATGGCGGAATGACGTGGATTGAATATGAGTTTCCAAACCATCTGCTCGCTTTTCTCTACGTTATGTGAGCCGTATGCTGAGCAGATTCGAAAAATATTGCCTGAAGTGCAAGCGTCGGCGTTTTTTTGTTTTCAAACGAAGTCTTTGATTCCTGATAACGTTAAAACTGCATGTAATGAACTCTTTCAGGGCAGCCAAGACAATTCGAAAAACAACACAAGACACATAAAAATCATTTCAATTCATTTTAGAACATAAATAGACCATCCTATACCTGCCCGCTTTTGTACTACCAAAAAAAAACAAATGATCGATCCTCGGTTGTAAACCTACCCGTACTGATTTTTAAACATTAACATCTCTGGTTGTCAGACCTAACGTTAGGTGTTTGCAGAATTTAGAACCAACTCTTGGTCATAAAATATGCACACACTCAAGTACTTGATAAAAGCCCCGTACAATAGAAATGGCCGTGAAATATGGGCAATGATGGTTTTTATGTGCCCCGAAACAAAGATCACGGCACACACATTTCGTGTAGGTAAATTTGTAGATTGATTTTATCCTTCTGAGTGGGGCTTTGGGTCAACAGCCTCTGGCTCTAATGGGTGAAATGCTCCGTGAAGTAAAACACGTACAAAGGCAACATGAAAGGATGAGACTCCACAGAAGTGACAGTTCCATATGTCAGCATGTTTCTCTTCACACCACATGCATGTTCAGACGGGCAAAACAATAACTTACACAACAATATATTATAGTGAAGATTCATGTTCTTCATAACGTCTTGGAAAATAGATAAGAAAATAGAAGTCGTATGCTCGACAAGCATGTAACAATCTTGGCGTGTATAATATTCTATAGATTTTCTATACAAAGGATGCCATCCCGGTAAATGTCTTCTGATATCAATTTAGCCAAGTAAGATTTTCAGGTATCCCACCGAATAGCATGTATATAATGTTTTATACATTTTTCTATGACACCCTACAGGATAGGAAGGAGCACTTACTCAAACATTCACCGTGTCACCGGACAGTACTGTAGGAACCACACTTTCTTCTGTTCCTTATGAGTTCAGTATAAAACGTTCCACAGTACCGAGCTGACGAGCAAAATGGTGTTGAATGATTCTACTTCCTGTGACTTACTTCTTAAATCATCCGTGGACAGTGGAAAGTTCTAAAACAGAAAGAGCAACCTTCTGGTGATGGTTGGTCACAGTCCGGCCGTGTAGTCTTCTGTGTAAAGGCAGCAAGGACAAGGCAGCTACAGTTTCCAGTCTATGTTTTAAGACCGAGGTTGTCTGTTAACGTTTTCGATCCTGGTGGAGGAGATGACAGAGATGGTGGCCTGCGACACGTCGCTGTGCCGAGACTGGATGTGGCGCGAGAAGGAGCTACGGCAGCTGAGCGACCTCCCCTCGGTGTCCGACGTCTCCACGATGCCGGGCAGCCCGTCCATCTCCTTCAGGTTGAGTCTCTGCGGCGTCGCGCCGGGCTTCTCCTCCTTCCGGCTGACCTCCAGGATGCTGCGGAGCCGGTACATCAGGGAGTCCGCGCCGGGGTCGATGGGGGAAGGCGGGGCGCTCTCGGTGAACACGATGGCCGTCTGAACGGTGATCAACTCGGACAGAAGCTTCCTCGTGTCGTAGTAGCTTTCTTCCTCCGGCGAGAAGGGACGGACAACAGTCTTGGGGCACATGCAGCCTCCTACGGAACCCATGTCTGCTTTGTCTACCGTCGTCCTGTAGTACTTAGTAAGACGCGCAGCACTACGTGCGTGACCTTAAGCTTCCTGTCGTGGTTGATGCACGTTGTCCCCTTTTGTCTCTTGAAGCGTATACAGAAGGATTTCCTGGTTCCCAGACTGGAAAAGTTCTGTCCAACCGCTTGCTTCACTGCTGACGACCTCAGCAGTTTTCAAGTACCGAACAATGACAAGGGATGGTGACAAAATTACTCCAGAAATTTGGATAAAAGACAAGTATCAATGTGAAGTCAGCTGTATATATATAAGCAGTCCGCCTTTAATACGGAGTTACCTGCCGTCTGCAGTATATGAATATGTGTTGAACCCAGAGCATGATGGTTGTTTTGACGTCACAGCTCGTCAAAGAGAGCGGAAACAAAGCACAAATTGGGACGACATCATTCCAAGCGATGTCGATGACGGGGGCTCCCTTGATGGCACCAAGCGGAATAATTGGTCGGGCTGGCATATTCTCAGTACACGCACCTGCAATGGAATAACTTAGGGCGGTCAACTTATCGAACGACCTGATTGCGTCCCCAAACGTCGCTAGCGGCGGGCCATGTGTAGACTTACGCAACCTCAATTGTGCAAGAGAATTGACTGGTATAGTCCGACTGTCGCTGTTTGGTGCTTGATGTTTGTTGATTGAGGTTCCATGTAGATACTGAAAACAAACAGAAACATCGATGCCTGACTAGGTTCTTTCATACAGCGTCGACGTCCCTTCTGCCATAGCGAAACTGAAGTAGAGTTAAGTATTTGTGCTACATATACTTTAGGTTTGCTATGTTAGTTTAGCGATTACGGGGTCTTTTTATAAATATGAATTGGTATTGAATTTTTCTTTGAGTTAAATGTGTGATATTTGTGTGCCAATTTGTTAAAAATAGAGAGAACGCCAGCGACCCCAAAAGACACCCATCCCAATGAAATGGTATGGCTACCCTGCGACGTCATAAAACCAAGATGGCGGCCAGCACACATGCCAACGGATCCAACAAAGATGTTGCTACGCAAACCTGTAGTTGGCCTTGAAAACCTCTTCGCACTTTTCTCGATATAATGAAGGCCTTACTTCCACTTCATCCTCATTTTTGTGGCTTTTATCATTTTCCGTTATCTCATTTTTCCATCCATCTTTGACTTCATCTCAGTATCTAAAGTTTATGCTGTCATCATGATGGTCTTAAACTGAGTCACTGCATCAGATTTTAATGTGTATTAGGACTTTTCTTAATGTGGTTCAGGAATTATGTGACGTTTTACCGTACAAACTTGTAAGCGATACGTACAGATTTTAATGTGTATCAAGACTTTGTGTAGCAAGACCTTTGTGACGTTTTAATGTTAAAGCTGTGAGTGATACGTAATTCAGCCCCGCTGGGGCTGCGATATATTGACGAAATAAACCATTTATCATCATCATCCAAACAAATACTTCGACGGCGAATAGTTTTTTTTTGGTACATTTCTGGAGTGATCTGAATCTTATATGGGATGACATCTTGCCCCCCCCCCCCCGAATCTATTTCATTTCTTCGTTCCTGCCAGACGTAACGTCAGTCGTTATGAAACTCTTTGTCTTTCTTGGAAGAGGACCGTCCGCGGTAACTAGGTATTCATCTTCCCACTCTGTATGTTAATGAGTGTATCACGCCCTGTTCCACTGAGCTAATCAATCTGTTGTCTCCTCAAAACTAGCCTGGGAGCCATACCATCGGGGGCTCCCCGATATCTCTACGGCGCTGGGAGTGATGCCCGCCCGCCCAGACAGCTTAGCCCGCTCGGGGGTGGGTTTACGGCCTTGGATTATATTACCTCGGAACTCTCTATGACAGCTTAAGTAGACAAGCTGCGAAATTCTATATGGCAGCTAAGTAGATAGGCCGACAGAAACGATTGGATAAAGCAGACTGGGCCCGGTAAAACACCCCTAAGCCGACCCCCAGAGACCAGGCTAGCTCAAAACCGTCTGCTGTTGAAAATCAGAGTGAAGTACAGAGTCTCTGACGTGATAAAGGCGTCGGCGTACCTTTGTGAATGGATCAAAGTTAACATCAGTCCAGTGTTCATACACAGCTTGTACTGACGTACCAAACTGGTGTGTTACACCTTAGGTGTAAGGACGCCAATCCAGTACACTATTCGTATGATATATTAGATGCTTCGAAAACCTTTAGACTGAGGAAGCTGTCATACAATGTTGCGAATTTGAATTGAATGTGTACTGGCGATTTTTTTTCGCCAAAATCGCCAAGATCCTCATTTCAAAATATGCTCGTTGACACGCATAATTCTTGATGTATTACTATCATGTACATTCCTGCAAAGTTATATTGATAAATATCGAAGTACAAGCCAAGGAGAGCCTTTTTTCTAAAAATGGGCGTGGCCCTATAAATCTTGATGACGTAATCAAGACGTCATACTAATTTGCATGACTTATCACCTTGCTATAAGGTACTACCTGAAACAAATTCAGGTTGAGGAAGGTTTATAAAGCTTAAGAAAGGGTTTTTTCAATAACATCCCAAAACTCCTCAGCCACCCTTCAACAGTTCTGAAGTTGGATTTCATAGACTTATTTTTGTGATACAAATTTATCCAGCCTTTTCCCCATCCATATAGTTATACTCGGATATTCTTTGGGTCTACATTGGATTTCCACAGTCCTCATGCTATGATATTCCAAACAGGTATAACGTGGCGTCGTGTGGCGTAACGGCTAGAACATTCGGTCGTCAAAAGTGTGTTTAAAGTGTTTTCTCATTGCCAGAAGGTATAAATCAATGAGAATGCAGATCTTTGTATCAGCAGGACCGGACAAAAGTAATATAGACCAAAGGGCGGCATGTTTCTCTCATCCCTAATTAAGGGCAGGAAACGGAGCTTGATTTTTTAAATTCAAACGGACGTTAATTGCGTCAAAGAAAATCGGCATATATGAATAAGATGAGAAAGAAGATAACCAGGTTTCTTTCTTGATAGGCATGCTATCTCTTTTTCTTCTTTTTTTTCAACCTTTATTAAACCTTAAAAGTATACAACGATACACTCATTCGGCCGAGGCCGTTTTTCAAGAGTTCAAGGGACGAGGTCAGGGGTCCTTTTAATCTCTCTCTATATACAATGTTGCGTCCTTCAAATTTACTCATAAAGATATTGAAAAAAAAGAAAAGTGTTTTTAAAGCGAAAACATCTGTCACTAAGTGCGAAGACGGCATCATTTTAGAATGCAAATTTACAATCCGGCAACACCTTATCTTGACCCATAACTTTCCTTGAAAATCATTATTGCTTTGAAATTACCCTGAGCAAGGAGGTTATATAACCTCCTTGCCCTGAGGGAGTGAAGTGTTGTTTTGACATGACTGTCTGTCTCTAAGCGTTTCAGCATGGCAGTTTTTGTATGTTTTACCAGAGGGCGCGGCTTACCGCCAAGTATATCATCTCTGATTGTCTTATCTAGAATTGTTATCATGTTGTTTAAGAAAGAAATGATTTCGTTGGAGTAACCTGCCCATACATGTAGAGTAGCATTAAATCAAGAATCACATACCGACATTGTCTTACTGGTACAGAAATCACCCAAGAATAGATACACGTAACGCCTACAGTGTTTATGTATGTACATCCGAGTAATGAGTTTACCCAAGACTCGTCCCAAAACGTCATTAATTTGTCATTTCGTCATTTCTTTGGCCTCAGAATAATAAAAACCCACGGTAATTGATAATTGCTCGCAATATTTTGTCAACAAGGAAATAACCTAATAATATATTAGTCAAAAACAAGCCCAGATCCTAGCCTCCTGTGCAGGCCTCCTATAACGCGCGACATATATATTGGGGGAGGGGGGAGCTCTTATGCCGGCAAGAGAGTTGTATAGACGAGGGGTCCGCGCGTTATCTACAGTAGATAACGCGCGGACCCCTCGTCTATACAACTCCCTTGCCGGCATAAGAGCTCCCCTCTCCCCCAATATATATGTCGCGCGTTATAGGAGGCCTGCACAGGAGGCTACCCAGATCCGGATTTGGTAAACACTATAAATCATCGAAATAAAAGGAAAATATGAGAGATAGTTGGCAACACAGAAGCGCCATCTATCGAGACTTGTCTCTATTGCATCTGTGTCAATCAAGCATGTGAAAAGGTGCACCGATGTCAACAAACCCAATTACAATACAAAACGTGGGTCTCTTCATTTTCCACTGCCTTCAAAAAAGAAGTCAAACCCAACCACAACCATAGTCAACCTTAGTTAACTTAGAACTATTTTTGATTCCCATGTATTTCCATGTACTTGTTGTCTGCAATTAGCCTTCGGGCATGAACTTGCAATAAAGTTATTATTATTGTAGAGGAGGGGATGGGGGGGGGGGGTGTTCTCTAGATGTGTTTCGCAATCTATTGAATTAAGAGATACTGGTGATGCGGACACTTCCTTGTCAGATATTGGGAAATCTTTCGAAGAACATCGACGGCATACATCATGAGAGGAGCATATGTCTGTCTTCGTCTCGGGAACACCCGGAGTGGTAGATGAGTGAAGGAGTCGTCATGTTTGGTCCTGGTTCTCCCTGTTGACGTCAGCCGTCCAACATTAGGCGCCGTAAAGCTATCAATAGGAAACCGGGAAATATTTCCAGGAAAACCGTCCTATAACATACAATCGCCCTTGTACAGGAAACCTAACGGAGATGTAAAACAGTCGTTTGTTTTTGATCAGCCACTACATCTTTTATCCATCCATTCATCTATCCATTCATTCATCCATCCATTCATCCAGCCAGCCAGCCTGCCAGCTAGCCAGCCAGCCAGCCAGCCAGCCAGCCAGCCAGCCAGCCAGCCAGCCAGCCAGCCAGCCAGCCAGCCAGCCAGCCAGCCAGCCAGCCAGCCAGCCAGCCAGCCAGTCAGCCAGCCATTCTTTTCTCCTTTCTTCCTGTCATGTTCATAATGAATATCTGGATTTTCAATACAGGTTCCCTGCCAGTAGTTTGACAGCATGTTGACGCCGTTGGGTGAAATACACAAATTAAGCCAAAGCAGAAAGCACCCGGCTCCTTTGAAGGTTCATTAAAGGTTCTGTTCAATTTAATTATTTCATTGAAATGCACGTGGAATGGCACTTCAGATGCCGGCATTTGGCTCCGTCTTAATGATTCCCATTCGTCGTACAGGTCTGTTGCCTTGGTAACGGTCGAGGCACTTTGGGCCAGAGTTCCCCATGTTCTTTTGTGTGTTTTGTTATCTAAGAGCGTGTGTCCTTTCGGCTTACTTACGACAAGTGTATATTTCTTACTAGAATACAAAAATGTAGGCATCTTGGTGCATCAAAAGAACATAATGGGGGAAAACAGATGATACCTGAGGAAGAAAATGATGAGGGCAATAGCGAGATAGAGTCTAAATTACTCTAAAATAAAGACAAAATTTAGCTCCTTTCGGCCTGATAGGGAAACGATGCAGCCTTTTGAAATACGCCAGGTGTTGTCAACACTGGATATTAACGATCTAGTGCCTGTAACCCAGCACCTATAGCCGCGCGGTTCATAATTAGTCTAGCTAGCTGACACGGCGTCAAGTGGAATCATGTATCAGTAATGTGCGCTGGCCTGCAACATGGCGGGGAGAATTTCATGAATATAATGAGGACGTGGGTGTCAATAATACGTGAAAAAATGTGTGTAGGGACGTGCTACGCGTGACTGTTAAATGGTCTAGCCTCTTGAAGGAAGGTCGCTTATAAAAATAAATAAAAACGAGCCCTGTCCTTGGTGCTGAATGCGAAGTCATTCCGCATCTTTCAATGGTTTCTTCCGCGCTTCCTGCCCTGTTACCAAGATTACCTATGTTTATAAGACCATTTTTTTCTGTCTTTTCCCATTCGTAGTCAAGGTGGTACTTTCTCGTCTTGATTGAATTAGTGGCTTGAAGTTCTCTTTAACCCTCATACACCCGAACGGGGTCATTTTTGACCCCAGGCCTGGATTTTGACGTGCTTCTTGAACATGTTTGATCTGAAAAAAAATCCTTCCGTGACTTTGTCAGTAGACATCTTTTCTAACCTCTCCTAATTTTCTAGGGAGATCGGCACAATACTATTGACATCATATAGGAAAGTCTGTGTTGAGTCCTCTGTGGTCATTTTTAACCCCAGGAAAAATAATGTGCTGTTTTTGAGACCTGTCCTCTGTAACTCCTAAACTACTTATTGTATGACCAACAAATTTGCACATATGAGGATGATGCACATGTGAATTGATATGACCAGAACAAATTTTATGTCATAATGACGTAATATGCCGTCATTATGACGTAATTTTATGTTATTCTATCCGCCATCTTGGATTTTGACCGATGACGTCATCAAATCAGCATAAAATATTAATTCTAAATCATAAAAGTTACATTGGATTACATAAGATGATAACAATGTAAGAAAATACATTTGGCGTACTAACAAAGCCTCGAAATGACATTGTTTTAACTGAAACTAGCAGATTTTGTAAAATTTGCCTGTCAAAACCTGTTCCCATGGAAACACCAAAAATGATGAACTTACTTTATAAATTTGAAATTTTTGTCAAAGGCATTTTATGAAAAGTCACCAAGTTTGGTGGCTCTCACGTAAGCTGTTCATTAGTTATGCAACATGAAATTTGGCGTGAGCTTCAAAAATCCCATCCTGGTCTAAATAGGAATAGCTCAAGACGTGGTTCTTCTGATCTTTTTGCATAAATTATGATAATGAACGGGAATTTTTTCAACCTAAACATGGCAAAACATTCCTCTTACATTGATGAAGCAATCAGCGAAAAAGTGAAAAGGGAGATTTTACTGAACAAAACATTTTGGGGTTATTTTTGACCCCGTTCAGTCATTTTAGTCGCAAAAATAGGTTCGGGTGTAATGAGGGTTAGACTATTTTTCGATGAAATAGAAGATATGACAAAATGTGGTTAGCTCATAGAAGCTGAAATGATTTTCCATGTTCGTGATTCGTGTTGCATTATTTTCTCTTGAAAGAAAGAAGCCGACCAAACGCACAGTTCTCGTATGATATATACAGTATTCCATTCACGTGCAGTGGGCACATTTGAAGTACAGTCCTGTGCCTATTTACTGTGCGCATTCCTCACCAGATGGAAACGCAGGATTCCCTCGCCCCGTTAGAGATTTAGATGGGGGATTAAAGTGACCTATGGAGGCTTTTCTCACGCAATTACCGTTTGATTTGGCTGTGGTCGGCAGGGGTAAATCACGATATGTTGCCATAAAGATGTTGCAAGAACGTTTGCTCAATGTTTTGACCTTTCAAACATCACGTAATACAAACATAGAGAGAAACGTTTTCTAGGAAATTGACTAGTAAAAGATTTTTTGTACACGTACAAATAGTCGTCTTATACCAATACTTAACAAGGTGTGGGCGGGTTGTGATGGGGATAGTTACTGATTCAGTTAATAATTAATCTTATTTCGACTCATAAAACAAAGTCAGCGCTGTAATCCGGAATACCCTTCGTTACAAAATACACCTTATCCATTGATGTTGATGTTTTCAAAGATTATTGAGAACTACAACGAAATACCATATTTTTTAGAATATGAATGGCGTGTCCAAAAAAAATACAAGAAAAAAAGAAGCGTTGGACAATATAATAAAGGTAGGATCATTAGATTTCTCTGCACCAACTGATATATAAATCATGTGTGGGTTCGGTATTTGATGAGATGTTTTCCAGTGGTGTAGATACGGACGTAGGAATAAATGGCATATAATGCCGGGTATGTAGCCTCCACCAGGGTTTCCTCTGGGGGCATGGATCATAAGATTCGGCAAAAAAGGGAACAATTAGCCAGGAGATTCTGACAACGGTAAGGTTACATTTCCCCCTCCGAAAGGCCAGTCAACACCTTTGGTAGCTACTCCCCTGGCAAAGTATTCTCCCAATTAGTCAGCGTAGTCAATCTGGTGGACACCACCCGGTATCTGCATGTCTCAATCATCGCTCATTAAGATCAAACAGTAACTACCACACTGACGTCAAACCACCGCCACTTTAGCTTCCTTCTGACGCGCTTCCTGCTGCTAATTACACAGAGTGCTGCTCACTTTCGAGTGGAACGTTCTCGAGTGAAGTGAAGAGTGGCAATGAAACTATGTCTCCGTGCTGTATTTGGTTATGGTATGCCAGAATATTGGATTATAAGATGTCAAGAAATATATTCTATGTGAGATAAGCAATTTCAAGCGTTTCTATGGTACTAGTTATAAAATGTGAATATCGTACTGATCAATGATACACGTGTCTGTTTATGCACAGCAGAAAATGTGTCGGGTAAACAGATACAAGTGAGCATTATACTAGCAAGACAATCAAGACATTTACAAATTATCAACCGGTACTCGTTTATTTGAAAATCAGCGAGGTCAATCGACAATGGTCAACCCTTGACTAACCAAACAACAAATAGACAAACATTGCATCTTCTAGACATGTTTTTTGCTTGAAAGTATCATGACCTCCATGAAAAATGAAGGTATAGTGGTTATTCTTTATAAAATGTGGACACATAGTAGAAACCACGGAAAAGCGGGTTCGTGAGCAGAGTACAAACATACCGGGTATAAAAATAACAGAAATGAACCTCTCCGTCCGGTGTATCAGCTCCAATATTCATACGTATTTATACGCAATCGTTTCATTCTGAATGAATAGATGCAAATACGAATACACGTATCAGCTCAATATTCTTCAAAAAGATAAAGAGGGCATGACATCGAGTTGTGCTGACTGCTACAATTCTTTTCTTGAATATGAAATGTTTTATAAACTCTGTAGTCCGTGTTTACACAAAACGCACCTGAAAATATACATGATTCTGTGCCGACTAATTGCCCAACAGCATCATTTCAGAACGAATTCTGCTGGTATCCAGATTCAATACTTTCTTCATCAGCAATGTCAAACCTCGGAATATATGCAGAACGTTCCGAATGACAAATCGTCCAATTATCGCCTCCATTTGCTGAAAGATACGAGGGAAACGGTCCCGGTTGAGTTGTTGTCCTGTCTGACTTCGATTCGTGACACTGAATTGTGGCTGTACGTGGAGATCTCGGACACCTCTGAGATCCACGGCAACGCTTCCGTTTCCCCCCGAGCCTTGGTCTTCTGCGCGGGCGGTGGACGACGCATGTGCCCCCGAGGAAACCTCCAGCCGGTGTTGATGATACCGCGGAGGTTGGCGGCGATGCTTTCCTTCCAAAGCGAATCTTCCGTGCCCGCCTGGGGGTTATCGGTGAGGACGATGGCAGTTTGAACGGTGACGAACTCGGATAGAAGCCGACCGGTGTCGTATGTGCTTCTCGGTTCCTCCTGGATTGCAGGTAAGACCGGGAACCTCCCTCTCGGACAACCTGCCGCGCACCCCATCTCTGGCCTCCGCCGGTTTTCGCTTGTTTCTCCTCTGAAGAAATCGAGTTTCTTAGAAGACGCCGCGCGTCGCTCGACTGCTGATAGGAGTGTACGTGAAGGAGGTAGATCGATGGGAAACGTGAAGGATTATGGTTATTGTGCCGCCCCCTGCTGTGCCTCCTTTGAACTACCTCTCCAGACACTTGCCTTTCTCTGACGTCACCTGCATGTTTAACACATGCCATGGGAGCTAGCGAGCCTGACTCGCCATCAATGCGTTACTATGTGTGATAAATCATACACAAATCTGCTCTTCCATGGAAGCAATAAACAGGAAATAAAACCACTTACTACACATCTTGGAGATCGATTGAAAGGATTAGTAACACACCAGCACTGCCATGGGCATGGCTACAGGGAGCTTTTTGCTAAATATGCTACATAGTCTACATGTAGCTCAAGATATTATCCCATTTTTTTTATTCCAACAAAGTATTTCAATCGAAAACCGTGATAACTACTTTGACACTTGATAACGTCTGTCACAAACGTATCCCATTATTTCACTAGTGAGATAATTTCAAAACCTCTTACTAGTGAATTAACGGGATAACACCCCCTTATTCCATAAATTTACTAATGAGAGATATCTAAAATTTTAAATGTATCTTATATCAAATCGATGGGATAACACTTTTCAAATAGAAGTTATCCCAACTTTTCAAACTATCCCGTTTTCTAACAGAAATCATTTCAAGAACTAAATAAATGTATTAAATAATCCAGTCTCTACGTGCCTTGTGCACATGCAGATACGATCCCCCATAACCATAACCTCCTTGGTTGAATGAACATGAGTGTGGACAGGGGTGCCAAAGAATACATACAAATTTTACGGAATACATACGAATTTTACGGAATACATACGGTCCATTACTAGAAACATACGATCCGTACGGAATACATACGATCCATTACGCAGAAACATACGATCCGTACGGAATACATACGATCCATTACGAGGAATACATACGATCCTTACTAATTTGCTGGCCATCGCGCTAGCACCGAATCTAGCTTTGTCTGGTCCTCCTAGTTGGTCTAAGCCTATATCAGTCTTAATTTAGTGCAGCTTGAGATTTTTAGAGTTTATCCGAATGGGATACGCCATTATTCAGCTTTTATAAGCCACGATATCGTACGAAGAACTGGTTATCCCGAGTCCGCCATATTGAATTTGCCGCCGATGTCACGTGATCAAGACATTTCTCCAAATTAGTACGGATCGTATGTATTCCGCGTAATGGATCGTATGTATTCCGTACGGATCGTATGTTTCTGCGTAATGGATCGTATGTATTCCGTACGGATCGTATGTTTCTAGTAATGGATCGTATGTATTCCGTAAAATTCGTATGTATTCCGTAAAATTCGTATGTATTCTTTGGCACCCCTGGTGGAAGAAATCGTCATTAGGAATGCTTTCTTAAAGAAGCCCGTGTTCACACATTCTACTGGAAATTTATACCAAATAGATAAATCACTGGTTGTGTCTTGCATTTTGACAGTATTGTCCAGGTTCTAGATTGGGATATTTAAAACAAACGTACGACCTCTACGCTAGACTAATTATAATGTTTTTCTGATCACGTGTCGGTCCCCTGATGTGTGTAAACAAGGGCAGAGCTATCGGGATTATGTCAAGACGAATCATTTTCATTCGGAAAGGAATGATGTTAGCTTACTTTCACGTAGCTATACATTTGATATCTGTTTCTTGCCAATCGGTAAATAGATACACAAGCCTTTGGGAGCGTTTTGTAGAATCTGGCCGATCAAACCATCAAAACAAAGTCACTGTTTTGGGTCCTTTTTCTACATCGTAAGTTAAATCTACGTTAGCACACTGCACAGCGATATTCACAGCATTTGAATACGACCTTAATGCTTGTCGAGAGAACGCCTGGAAATATGCGCACTTCCCCGGCTGGGGAGTTTTTGGTACTGGTAGACTAATTATCTTCTGTTTTGTTCACGTGTCATGTGTCGATGTGTGTAAGCAAGGGCCGAGGGCATAGAGTGGTATCGAGATTATGTCAAGACAAATCATTTTTATTCGGAAAGAAATGATTCCAGCTTATTTCCACTTAACCATACATTTAGTATATGTTTCATATGAACCAATTAAAAGATACACAGGTCTTTAGACGCGGTTTGCACAGCGATATTTACAGCATATGAACGCTACCTTGTTGCGCATGCGTCGAATTCCTCACGTCACACAGAGGGAATTGCTTGAAAGGGATGTCGATTACTATAAGACCACGTATTGTACCGATCGCGAGCTAACAGAATAAACTCATTAATGGTACTGTACATAAATGGGGCAGCCCTGGTTCACGTAAAACATGTTCGGGGTCATATGTACGCGGCCAGAAGAAAACGCCAGCCGAACATCCGGTGTCTGTAACGCCTGAAGGAAGGTTTATGTGTGAGAAACGTATTTCACTCGGCAGGATACAGAGATCAAACGGATTTAGGTAAACTCTCAGCGTGGGTCCCTGTTTTTCGTCACAGGTAGAAATGAAACCCGAATCTTATCATGTTTTTCTCTTCTTGAAAGAACTCAGGACAACACTAGTATCCAAGCAGGCCCAACGGATTGCAAAGACCGTATCCAACTGGAAGAAGGAGCTTGTATACCAATCCTTTTGGGTTGCAAAAGCGACTTCTTTCTGCCAGTTGGATACGGTCTTCGCAACCTATAGATCTGCTTGGAGATTAGGAGAACACATCCTCAAAGGGAACATTGAAAATAACATTAAAAGATATCCTTGTGTAACGATGAACCAGATAAGAAACTTAACTTATATAAGCTATAGCGCATATTCTTTAAGGTAATAAGGAAGCTTCGCCCTAGGTTAAATAGCTACATGTACGTACCATGATGTAAGAGGTCCGTTTGCAACATGCATATTGAATTAACGGTGTGTTCATTTGTCTGACAAGAGCCACTCTTGAAATGGCTGCATTGACAGATAAAATCGGTTTGGACACGCCAAGACCGTGGCGCACTATTTGTTATTTCATAGTCTTCGTTATTCTCAACTGAGGTGAAGCATAATGTTTTATCCGACTTGCCATTGGCAGTGGGGCTTTGCCACGGCTCGCATTTCACACAAACACACCAGAACATTCTTCTTCTTCTTCTTAATGTGTCTTTATAAGTGCAGAGGTTTAACACTTCAGGCTATTAAACACCCGAAGCTTCACATACATGGGGCCGCCGGCTTTGTATCCCCATCAACAAGGACTGATGCAACCCTTTACAGTAAATCTTGCCGAGCGGGGTTAGAACCTCCACCGTCTTGATCCATCAATAAAAGCGCCATTGTGCAATTAAATGTCTTTTTCATTGAATATTGCTGCAAGTGGTGACGATTCAAAAGGGGCACAAGAGGAACTTTGGAATATTTTGATGTGTTTCAGTACGCAAAAGTGCATTACACACAATACAAGGTTAATCAACAGTGTACCCTATATCACAAGGAGTTTGATATATCAGCTGTATATACATATAACGCGATACTTTGTTTTGATATGTCACAGTGTATCCAAGATGTATGGATGACTGACAGCAGAGACAGTTTTCGTAACGGATATGGTCACGAAACCATATGCAACTTATGAAGCCTTCATGTCAGTCATGACCCCCCCCCCCCCCCAAACATCCAGCCATCCCTTCAACGTCCAGTTGTACTGTGGGAAGGCGTAACGAATCGATACCAATTATCGTACGATTTTATTCAAAACGTCATTTATTTTAAAAACTCGTTGGCGAACAGAGCCAAGTGTGCAACCCATGGGAAGAATTATCAGCTTAAAAAGAAAAATGTATGGTCTGAATTTTTTTCTTCGCCTGTTCAACGATTGACGATTGCATGACAACGAGTTTTAGTTCTTGCCCAAGGTCTAATTGCAACATAAAACAATGTATAGAAAAAGTATACAGACAGTGCACATTTACAATTGTGATAATGCGTTCTAAGAACTGCTACGGAGTACAATCTAAGCTTTTTGGGTTTGACTTCGGGAAGCAGTTTCTTGGGCAACACTGAGTTCATGTTAGAATACAATGTTATGACATGATTCTCTCATATTCATTAAACCTATGCATTTATCCCCCTTGGGAATGAATATGCAATAAAGATCATTGTTATCATTACTATAAGATAAAGTACCGCGCGGACACGGAATTCTATTAAAAAGTAATTGTGGCCAAAAGACACGGTAATTTGTAGCGCTACGTGACACGTTTGATGAGCTAAATGCTGTCGGCGTGCTAGACCGTAAAAGGGCCGGGTGGTTCTTGGGAGGGAGCCTGCCTGTGGGATTTGGCTTCCAGGGTGTCTAATGACTGGAACATGTCCGGAATACTGAAGACATCCTGCCGCAACCTTGGCCTTTTCCTTCACCAAACTTGATCACGGAGGTTCGAGATCAATAATGTCGAGTGGCAGTCGGAGTGTGCACCGGCATATGATTGTGATGAAATTGGTCCTTAGATAACGTTTTGTGAAAAGCGTCCTATGAATACAAAAGCGTTTGATATCGCAAGCATGTATGTAGTTTGTTTGGTCGACACGTATATCGTATGTTACAGGCAGCAGTATGCTAAACTGTATGTGCACAGGCACATAAAAAGGTTTACAAAACACAATTGATGGCGATGATGTGTCATGATGTTTATTGATTCTATTAAACTAAAACGTGAAGAAAACATTAAAAGCAATAAAGGATCGTCGTCCCGTGATATTCTTGTTCTGTCTCCTGCGTAGAGAGTCTGACGTCTATACTGAATTGAAATGCTTATATAAGCCCCTCAAAAATGCCTCCCGGCTTTCTGGTCGAAATTGCATACGTACACGCTAACCCTTAGAAGAAGCACAGGCTTTAACTGCATAGTAAAATCGTCGCCTAAGGCTCCTGCATTATTACATGCAATCTATAGGATAGGGCGCTTCCTTTCTACGCATTCTGCCTTATACAGAGGCCTTATCATTAGTATGAATAGAATTAGGCACAGAATCCGGATACACATCTGCCAGAGCAGACACTAACTAAAGGCAAATTACATGTCTGCACAGAATTAGACACTGTTGCTACAGAAAACATTTCCATGGCACCGAAATTTTAACTTCCTTCTTTCTTTCGTTCTCGTGGATGGATTGGTCGAATTCATATGATTTGATTATTTGATTTGATTTATTTATTTGTCAGTCTGGAAAAAAATTACAGCCAGAGCTACCCAACTAGCCGAAGGCTATTACAAAGGGTTAGCCCTGGGAACAATATTCAAAATTCAGTACAAATTTTCACAAAGCACGTCAAAACACACCTAAAAGGCGTACACAAAACGTATGACTAACATACAAAGAAGAAACAATTGATACATTTATGGAATATAGACGCCAATTCTTCAAGTCAACGATTTGTACATATAAGGAATTGTTAGCCTCCGGTTAACTCTGTATACCGGGCAAAATGGTTTCAGGTTGCACTGGCTGATGGTTAGGGGCTGGCTACAAAAGGTGTATCATAAGCCCCCCCCCCCCCCCCCCCCCCAAAAGGCCCGGTAGAGCCAGCTATGGAGGCTAAGGAATTGTTAACAATTCCTTATAGGTACGATATGGATCGGAACTGTACGTGATGGCACTGACTTGTGAAAGACAGCGGTGCAATTAGGATGAATGCCACTATCGCTCTGCTAGAGGGCGCTGCTGCACGTGAGATCGACCTCTTCCAGATTTTACAACCCAATGGTGCAGCAATGGCTCAAAACAAATCAAAAACCTTGACAAAAGAGAGAAACCAGGAAAACCACAACTGTTTTTAAAAAAAAACGTACGTTCCTCACTATATCGTTTCTCTAAGACACTTTTAGACTGTCACCACCAAGGAGGAAATCGTCTGTTAAGAATATGTCCTCCTTACAAGCTTGGAAAATCCAACTGATTGAGCACCAGGAACATTGAACCTGATATGCTATTCTTGGTGCCACTTATTTATTTATTTATTTATTTTGATTTACCACATTTTGTGGAAGGATTGACATAACAGGTGAACTATCACCTTTTCAAGATGTCATCCCAGACCGGACTGTAAGATTTGGACCATCGCACACCGGGGCATGCCCCTACTCTTTTTCGAAAGGTGTGGTGGGTTCTTTAACGTGCGCGGGGTGTTGCTCTCCCCAAACACGGGACCTCCATTTAACGTCCTATCCGAGGGACGTCCCTAACCCTAGATGAGCTAGGTACTCATTTACACCTGAGTGAAGTGAGGAAAGTCGTGTTAAGTGCCTTTCCCAAGGGCACAACGTCGGGGCGCAAGTTCGGACTTGTCTCTGGGCAAACCTGGGATTAGATCCCGGGACCCATTGTTTGACAGCCGCGTGCTCTACAGTTGCGCCACACGACGCCAAGATGAACTTAGTCTGTATAACGCCAACGGCGAGCGGTTACAGGGCTGCGAGCGGTTACAGGAGGCTTGATTGAAATCAGAGTAGGTGCCACTATGCTGTCATTTAATCTATTAGCTAGGCGCCGACCTATCCTTTCTGGAAAAGAATGGTTTGATCTATTCATCAACATTTATACATTGTATTGAGTTATCGAATGGCAACTTCGAAGACAACGATCACACGTCACATATATGTCCTTCTTGTACCATTATATGCTAGTCTTATATGTAAACCCCCCGGGCGTGCAAAGTGATGCCTGGCTGGTTCAAGAGGCCGCCCCTATAAACGTACAGCACGCGTCGGTCCCCTAAGAACATGTACAGAACACATCACGTGACATTTTAAGAAATGTTGAGATTTCAAACTATCTGTATCAGCAGGTAGGATACCGTTTTTAATGTCTTCATGTGCGTGGTCTTCAGTTGTTGGTATATGGTGTCTAAAATAACATTTGACGTAATCTATATATTAAAAAACAATGTGATACACAATGGGATGTATCCTTTTCCTTGAAATTAGACCAAGTGGTATTTGTAGCCCGGGGGAACATTCTTTGAAACATTTTGTGACACACACAAACAGGGACGTGATGTTGTGCCCTCCACCTCAACTCGCACTCTAAGCCAGTCCACACTACAGGGTGGAGGTGGCGCGAGCAACTTCTAAAGGAAGCAGAGGTATGTTCTGTTGTCTCTTCATTTCACAAGACGTCTTGGTGATGTTCTGTAAAATTTGTTTGAATATATATGCTGTGGTTGAAAAGAGAACTGTGCAAGTTCTACAGATGTCTGTTACATGTTAAAAATGCTCGCTGCTGTGTCTGTCTCAAAACAGGAATTCAGACTAAATGGCCGAGTTTAAACGTACTGTGATGATGCTCTAATGATGCTCTCGTCGTTTGTTGTTCTGCACGAAAGATGGGGTGTTTTCGGAAGAGCATTCTTGTCGAGATTTTACTAGAAGTGTCGAGGTTAATTCATGTGTGATTAATGTATACAATACTTTTCAATGACGACATAATGGGCGACACTCAAATTTGACCTCCCGGTCGTGGGAACTTTGTGTACTATTAAAGTCACAATCGTAATTAGACTGCAGACGGTCACTTTTATAACCTTTGATGTCATGATATGACGTCTTGGACTTCTAGTTTTACATATCGTGAAAACATTGTTGTTTTGAGTAGTCCTTTGAATGTTGATTGATGCATGAATGGTTATTTAAAACAAGTTAAGGGCGCCTCCGGTTAATTTGCTCCCTTTCGCCTGGCTGACAGTGAAGAAAGGGTAGCAAGCAAGAAAGACAGACTAGGCGGTGTCATTGACACCCTCGGGACGCTTAATCAATTGTTTCACGGCTACTCCATAAAATGGGGGAGGGGGCACGAATGTTTTCCTTATAAGAAAAGGGGGTGTTTTGTCATTTAGAAACGACACAGGTAAGTTAAATCTTACTCGGGGACAAAAAGAGAGGTAAAATTCTCTTGCCCCCTGATAATCTGAATGGAATCGCCTATGCACATCCTGACGGATGTATGACCTCGAAGAGGTCAACAGCATTTACGGCCCATTGTGTAAATGAAACCAGCCCAACAACTTACATACGATATTTGTCATTGTCTTCTAGGTCACATTTCCTTACTGAAAATAGACAAAACTTCACCATATACGACACCACGAACAAGCACATAATCACCCACACTTAAACACAATTGTGTTGAAATTACCACTTTCTTTCTAAAATGTAAAGTGGGGCTATTATCCACAAACACACCCACTTCACTCAGGTGTAACGGAATGGCTCAGAAAATTGACGTGCTATTACAGTGTTGAAATACGCGTAATATCTGTCCTTGTCCGTTGCACATGTTAAAACTGCGTTTGCAATGACTAAAGTCGATAACTGTTTGTGTTTGCTACACCTCTACTATACACAACTGAGACAGAATTACACGTTCGAAACAAAAATACACAACACTGAAATTGAGTATCAGTCATGCGTGAAAGAGAGCAATTAACGCAAAGAGCTGCCAATTGACATGGTTGAAATATAGGAATTATCCTAAAAACTTCACGGAAATCTCTAATTACTCAATGTTGGATTGAGCTTTCTTAATTAGAACGTATCTTTCATCAAGTGGTTGTTTTTTCTTAGACGTTACAACATGGTGCAGCAGATAAGGCGTTGCCCTCGTGTAGCCCGAGGGAGGTCAAACCTTGCCCCGTGAGAAACGGGACTTGTGCCTATTATTTAGACTTCATTAGGGTGTCATAGGCCAGAACATGGCGCTTGGCGGGGCCTAAAGAAAGTTCCTGAAAAGGTGTGCTTACTAAATTGCTTTTAATAACATTTCAGAACATCATATACGTTCATTTGTACGTCGGTCGATCATTGAAGGCATTCTGTGTCAGTGTGTAGGCATGGTATCAGACTGAGTGTACTCATCTTTTTTCAGATCGAGGGAACAAAAGGCAACGTCCAAAATGGAGGGTGCGAGAGCCGTGTTTCTTATCTCACTGATTTTCGCCGTGGCCTTTACAAGAAGCATGGCCGCCGACGCATTATTTGGTGAGCCAATCTTTGCCACTATTTTACCAAACTGACTGGATGTTAGATTGAACGCTGTATTTTGTATTGTTTGTATTGCACTACAAGGTCACTATTGGCCGGAAGGTAAAAAACACGAAAAGCCTCTCTTGCCATGTCAATAGCAGACAAAGAATCATTAATCTGAAATATTGATGTTTCAAAACTTATTCAAAAGAGAGACCTTGTAACTATTCCCTCGTGGGTTTTATATTGTGTACAAGTTAAAATGACATTCAATGTCTGTACGGGGCTTTTCATGATGTATCACCGTAACAGATCGAGCTCTATTTAGTCACTGGTCTGACCCCCCTCCCCCAAATTGTCATTACCCCATGCCAGTGTTAGAATAAACGTATTGACAAAGTTTAACGTTGATGAAACATAAAAGAAATTCATTGCACGACAATTGTACATGGTATAAGGTATGGCAATAAATCGTTTATATAACACAAAGTGGAAGTATAGAATAAGACTTAACATCATAATTACTAATACAATACAATAAGGGCTAGCATACGTTTTTGATATTGTGTTATAATCATTGATTTAATCATTGGTTTCAGTATTTTTTCTAATGTCAAAGCAGTCGTTTAGATATTTACCTATGTTCGCATTGTGGGGATTGTTGCATTTAAATATGTATTCAAAGCGGTCTGTAGGATCGAGACTCTTAAAACTTGTACTTGTTTCGAGAAGTGTGAATAGCTTATGACGTAAAACATAATATCTTGAGCATTCCATGACAAAGTGACATTCATCTTCAATTTTCATTGGACAAGTTCCTGAAAATCCGTATTGATATTGTCGTGTGTCTATTTTCATCTGCAGGTGCCATATTCCCAACCAACAGACTCAGAGAACTGTCAGCTATGAGACTGGCTCTGGAGTATGTGAACGAGAAGGGCATCGTTCCCGGGGTGACGTTGGAATACCTCCTGAGCACTGCTGAGACGCTGAACCACTTTGAAATGGTTCTGAAAGGTAACGAAAATGCATTTGATTAGATGTAAGGCCATGTTGATTCGATTATATGGATCTATTTTTGACCGTTTTCGAAAATTGTAAATCATACAATTACAAAGCAGCTGGAAAATGAGCATATATATATGATGTGGATTGCAAAAAAATGTATACTTATGTTGTAGAATGCCAATATGAATTCCAAAGTCAAAGAAGAAGATGTGAAAGAACAGAAATGAAGAATCTATTGTTCGGTATACCATAGATCTACTCTGTGTAGTTAGTCATTTGTTCAACCATCCTGACCACGTAAAATTCATAATAAAGCAAACCTTTTCTTTTGTAACTTTTTTATTCGCACGCTCGCATCATTTTTTGGTTTCCCAGAGAAGACCGGGCATGAAAATATACATAATCAAAATATATGTTACATGAAAACATATAAGAAAACAAATCAAATTCATTAACCGTTACTCATATACATTTCCGGCCCAGGTCTGCTTTACTTGAGAGGTCAGAGGTCATTAACTATATGTACAGTTTGCATAGCCTCCGTTGCAGGCCTTCCCACTAGCGTTTTAATAGCGATTTTTTTTGGGGGGGGGGGGGGGGCGTACCTCCTTGGGCCCCGTATCTGCTTGGGATCGTGGTAATCGCTGTGTGGATACGGGGCCCAAGCAGATACGCCCCCCCCCCCCCCCCCCCACCTAGTGGGAAGGCCTGCAACGGAGGCTTCAGTTTGCATACTTTTCAAAGCAGATTTAAAACTTTTCAGCGATGAGAGTTGCGTGATATTTTCTGGTAGGGTGTTGAAGTAGCTAGCCACTCTATAAGCAGATGTGCGTTTGCCCAGCTGTAGTTATGAACAAAGGATTGTGAAGTTGCTATGTCTGTCTGGTGTTATGGTTGTGAAAGTTGTAGTTGTGGGGGATGGCAGGTATGTTGGTGCTAGCCCATTTATATATTTGATAGACATAACACACATATGATCCCTTTTCCTATCACGGTGAGGTACTGCCAGTTGAGTTTAAGATGAAGGTCGAGGACGCTGCTGGCCCGCTGGCTTCTCTCCAAAGGCTATCAACTTACCACCTGACAATGTGCTATATGAAACTAAACACATCTATTGTTGTCTTGTTATTGACATTGGTTATGTTTTCAGTCATCCATGTGAATCGAGGGAGGGGTTGGGATTTGTTTCACTTCATATGACACTTTTTGTGCCATTGATCTCGATTTGAGTCAGGTCAACTATGATGACAGCATTGTTCATCAGATTGGCAAGAGCCACGTTTTCGCTCCTGCTCAGCTCAATTAACTGGAGACATGAATAATTTTGTACGCTTGAGGCACAATTTTGTACGCTTGGCACAAGTGACATTGTTGTACCGATGTGTTGACCGAGATTTAAAACGTCTGCCCTTTTTGAAGTCTTGATTTCTTTGAATTCTTAGTATTTTAAGTTTTATGCAGCTCTATCGAAAGAGTCAAGTCACTGACAAGAATTTGAGAAGCTTATCTAATCTATGAATGCCATGCTTTGTAAGACAATTAGTTAGTATTTTCTTATCATCAGTGACCCAGTCGCCACAGTGACCCAGTTTATCACCTCAAACGTTGCACTTTCTTGCTCCCTTCTATCTGCTATTTTGTGACATACATCTGTTACAGGTTGTCGGCAGGCAGAGAAGGGAATTGTGGCCATGCTCGGTCCTCACGGGTCTTCACAAGTCAAGGCGACACAACTGGTCAGCTCTTCGCTCCATATCCCTCAGGTATTGACCATACACTACCGATCACTCGGGCATGTTAGGAATATCAGACTGTTAGATTTTGCTTCCCATCCTAGGATTTGAATCGTTGTTATCGAACAGTCAGCGGTAGAGGATGCTCAGTTTTAGCCTGGGTATCATCCTCCATACCACTGGCTTTCCCTCCTTTCTTGCTTACCACGAATAAGTGAAAAGGGAAAGCCAGTGGTGACTACGGAGGATGATACCCAGGCTAGTTCAATTTTGCACTATCCTTAAGCCCCCTTCACACTTTTGCGTATACATGTATGCAAGTCCGCAAAACGGATTTATTAGAATTGTTATCTTTTAAAAACCAAAACGTTTACGTGATAGAAAACGTAGAAACATACTCAGTTTAATTGCCATTTCATAACTGCTTCCATGACCAGATATCGTACGCAGCGACAGACCCTTACTTAGCCAATCAGGAGATAAACGAGTACCTTCTCCGTATGAGTCCATCGGACGCCACCCAAGGTCTGGCGCTGGTTGAACTCATCGAACACTTCGGCTGGGGACAGATGAGCATCATCATGTCCACGGACGCCTTTGGTGAGCTATCGTTTTTGTGGTTCATGATGGAACAATACATAGAAGGTAATCATAACTTAGCCTCCAACCAGGCCCAATGGATTGCAAAGACCGTATCCAACTGGAAGAAGGAGCTTGTATAGCAATCCAATCTTGGGTTGCAAAACGTACTTCCTCTGCCAGTTTGATACGGTCTTGATGCAATCTATAGATCTGCTTGGAGATTAATCATAACTGTTGCTGGGCTACAGTTTCATTTCGAAGGTACAATGCCAGTGTTCATGAAGCATTATTCAGTGTGTCTTGCTCGGTAGATGTTAGACTGTAAACTCTTTTCTTGCCTCTTTATTCTTACAATACTATGAAATGTGCCACGTGCAGTGGAATCTGGTACCGATGATATAACTTTGCTTGTCCATCCATAGGAAACCATGGTATTGTAAAGTTTGAGTACCGATGATAACTTTGCTTGTCCATCCATAGGAAACCATGGTATTGTAGAGTTTGAGTACCGTTGATAACTTTGCTTGTCCATCCATAGGAACCCATGGTATTGTAGAGTTTGAGTACCGTTGATATAACTTTGCCTGTCCATCCATAGGAACCCATGGTATTGTAGAGTTTGAGTACCGATGATATAACTTTGCCTGTCCATCCATAGGAACCCATGGTATCGTAGAGTTTGAGAAACTAGCCGGGATGAAGGGGTGGCTCATCCGGAGTGTTCAAGGATTCACCCCCACCAAGCGCGCTGAGGACCTGGACATCAGTCAACAGCTTCGTGCTATCAAGTCATCAGGTGTGAAAGAAAGAAAGAAACAAACAAACAGACAGACAAACAAACAAACAACCATCTGCAGTATACATACATGAATAGCTCCATGACCTCTGACTGCAATATTGTAGATGATCACCATGGGGTAACATCGGACCTTTATCATAAATTGTCTATTAGAAGAAAGGTTTTCCCGATTTTTTTTTACCACATTTACGAAAATTGTTTTGACATACATTTTAAGTATAGAATGCCAAATGGAATGATGTATGATTGATGGAGATATGACTTTACAGGTGCCCGGATCATCATTCTGAACTGTGTAGTTGAGTACGGTAAAGTCATCCTGAAGCAGGCGCGCGATCACGGCATGGTGGGGGCGGGGTGGCAGTGGCTGGTGACCGTCGGCATCAGTGGATCTGTGAGTGGTTTTATTATCTCCATGAAAAACGGAGATATAGTTTTGGGTGTGTCTGTGTGTGTGTTTGTCTGCCTACCTGTCTGTTTGTCTGTCTGTCTGTCTGTCTGTTTGTGTTTCCGGACTACTGTTGTCAGTATAACTCAAGAACCTCTTGATGGATTACGATGATATTTGGTATGTGGGAAGGTGTTGTGAAGCCGAAATTCAAGGTCGATGTGACCCCCTGGTTTGTGACCTTGGTACTGCAGCAGAAATTTCTTTTTGTATATCTTGTTTCTTAAGCACTGGTCACATTCGCGATTCGTCGTACGGTAGTCGTGCGATCACAAGATGGGGGAAAGTACTGGAATAGTCTTGCATGTGTCGAGCAAAATTCAGCTTTTTGTTCGGTAAAGGCTGTCTTAGATCCTTGTCAGTGTTGGTTCTGTCACATGCACACCCTAGCGGCCTGCTTGAAACGATATCAAAATCGTACGACGACCTACGAGGAATGCAACCATACCGGCACTATGACTACCAAAATAGCATTTAGGAACGTTGATCAATTTTTCATCTTTTTTAAAGGCACAGAATGTCTCTGTAAGGACATTTGTAATGTAATCTAATAATGTAATGTAATCTAATATTAGTTGATTGACAACTGGCGATGATTATCTTTGCCGTTTATCTTCAGATATTATTCCCTGGCAATGAGGACATGCCCGACTACTACGAAGGCCTGCTCGGGATGTACATAGTGGATAATGCTGGCGAGCTGTACGATGAACTCCATCATAGATGGGTGAGGGCTGACCCTGTCCTGTATCCTGGGGTTGGAAACGGGACGATGGTGGTAAGTGTTACTCTTTTGTATTGGCCAATAATAACGCATGCTATGGTGTTGGAGTTTTCTGTGCCTATCAACACTCTGGTAAATTACTTATTAGCTATAGTAGATAAACCTTGGTTCTCGGAAAATCGGTGACAGCTAGCATGACACAAAATAGGCCTGTAAGTACAGGTTTGCGATAGCAAAACCTATACTCAGTCTGTTTTTATTACCTCCATAAACAATGGAGGTATAGTTTTTAGTCTGCCTGTTTGTATGTTTGTGGGTGTGGGTGTTTGAGTTTCCGGATATTTGTAATCAACATGGTCTTAGTAGAACACGTTGTAGAAGTGGAAGTCCTGCTTGACCTTCCAGTCTTCCTTCCTTCCTTCCTTCCTTCCTTCCTTCCTTCCTTCCTTCCTTCCTTCCTTCCTTCCTTCCTTCCTTCCTTCCTTCCTTCCTTCCTTCCTTCCTTCCTTCCTTCCTTCCTTCCTTCCTTCCTTCCTTCCTTCCCATAGTAAGAGAACCTGTAGCTGTGGAAGTCCTGGTTGACCTTCCACTCTTCCTTCCTTCTTTTCTTGTCTTGGTAGAGAACACGTAGAGAACAGGTGGTTGTGGAAGTCCTGCTTGTCCTTCCACTCTTCCTTCCTTCCTTTTCCCCCATTCCACTGGGGCGGCGACCTCGACGCGCTCTCTCTGGGACATAAAATCGACCAGAGCACTCAACGGATTCCTTAGCTAAGGAACGAATCGTTTCACGCTGTGTGTGTTTTGCTGTATTTTAGTCATACTTGTACATTTAGCAGGATATTCCAATTATGAAATCAAGGGTTTCACAAATCCAGCTTTGGTCGCAGTGAGAGCACCGTCTGGTGGATGGGGGCCTTATTGAGATAACTTCCAAACCAGTGAAGGGAGCTGTTTGTTTCCCGCAGGCGTATGCAGGGAAGGCCATGGACGCCGTGCTCCTGCTGGCTTACGGTTTGCGGGACATGCTGGCCGCCGGGGAGACCGTGGATCCAGAGTCTCTCAACTGTTCAGCCATCCCACACCCAGAGTGGTCCAAGGGGGAAGCCTTTTTACGGTACCTGAAAAAGGTACCGGAGTTGTTGTTTTTTGTACACATCGTGTGTTGTGAACTTTTTTGAGTGTGAAAGTTTTTATCAAGCCATTATTCATATTACATAAATGAAAATGCTTTATCTTTGACTTTGTTGGCGATCTAGATGCTTTCATTTTCAGGTAGTCTCTAGTGAGCAAGCCTATCGATTGAAATGGATATCGAACAAAGCCGCACTGCAAAGCTGCAAACCTACATACTGTGGATGACTGATAATACTTATGTTGCACTGACTGTCGCTGTGTCTTTCATTGTTACTCTAATATACAGGTAGATGGGCCTGGAGTGACCGGCAGAGTCAATATGAAGTCAGACGGGAGTTCTAGAGACGCAGTCTATGATGTCGTCACACTCGAAAGGAGCGGTTGGAGAAAGGTATGAAACCCGTCCTTAAAGTAGGAATAAATCAGTATATGACAGCTGTGTGTTTAGCTTTCGCAATCCGTTGAAGTAGTCAAACTAAGAGTGGTAAAAGAGAAACTGGAAGAAAATGTGGTTAGCACTGTGTTAGATTCCGTGTATGGCATATACTAAAATGGTACAGAAATGCTCCTTGGCAAAGGACTATTAGAATTGTACTCAGATCTACTAAAATGTCATTCACGGGTTGACCCGACCATGACGTCAGGTTGGACGGTGGAACGACTCATCGGGACTGACCTTGCCAGAACGCGTGACCTTCATGGGAGGACAACACTCGGTCATCGATTTCATCAGCGATCTTAGCAACAGAACCTTGAGAGTGGTGACGCACAAGGAGCAAGGTTTCGTCCACATCAAGGACACAGACGACTGGGGGAAGAACCTTACCGGCAAAGCCCGTTTTTCTGGTGAGCCATTTTAAACCGTTTTCCCCTCAGGATACAGCATGCCTTGAATACCAGCTCGGACCGCACGTATTCAAGGACATCAAGTATTGTACATTTGTCCCACGGCAATATAGATCAACTTTAGTTCAAATAACAATTATGCACAAAAACTGTGCACGAGCAATCAATGTGGAGCAGTTTCTTACAACAATACCTTGTGAAGTTATATCGAAGCATACAATGAATTTTACTAACAATTATAAGATATCGCTTGTGGTCATCAATGACCTAGTAGTGTGTGGTAGAGAGTGCTATTTAAGAGTCGCTTCCCAATGGTGATATAGCACAAGTCAGTAATATGTTTCTCTGAACGCAACCTGACAGAAATGCCGTCTAACAACCATGATATTGTAAGCTGCTGTCATATGTTGATTTGGAGAATTGAAGAGATATGTTCATAAACCACGCTTTTCCTCTTTCTTGACCTTCAGGCTTTTGTATAGATCTGCTTGAGTGGCTGTCAGAAAAACTAGGCTTTAAGTACGAGCTGTACGAAGTGGAAGATAACAACTTCGGCGCCTACGATCCTGAGCTGCAGCAATGGAACGGCATGGTTCAAGATGTCATATCAAGGGTAACACTTATAAGTATATATTTTATATATATTTATATGTTATTTTACGTTAGTACACGTTATGTATGTACATGTTTTATATAGAGTGATAATCAAAACTTTGCAATCTATACTGTATGTATATTCACGACGAGTAAGATTTCTTACAACAATGTCCATCATATTTGGATAGAATGTTTGTTCTTTGTTGACAGACTGCAGATATCGCTATGGCAACCCTGACCATCACGGCTCAGCGGGAGGAGGCGTGCGACTTCACCATGCCTTATGTGGATGTCGGTCTGACCTTCATCATGGGCAAAGAGAAGTCCAAAACCTACAGGTGCCGATCACATAGCTCCTTGGTTGTACATGTCATCGTCAGCAACCTTCGTCAAGAAGGTTATGTTTTGGGGAGCGTGCGCGTGTGTGTGTGTGTGCGTTCGTACGTGTGTGTCTGTCTGTCTGTCTGTGTATGTGTTGTTGTTTGTGTGTGTGTGTGTGTGTGTGTGTGTGTGTGAACACGAAAACGCCAGAATTGTTGGGTCGATTGTCTTGATCTTTGGTATGTGAGTAGGTCTTGATGAGACATCAATATGATTAGATCATCTGGGCTCCAGGTACTGCTGCGGAACTTCCTGGTTTTATCGTTCATATATAAGGAGTGCCGGTAAACTTTAAGGCTGGTATAAGTAAATAGCACTAGTATGAATAAAGCATTTATAAAGATTATAAACGAAGCAAACACCTTAATCATAGTAACACGAACTACTGCTTTTCCAGCCTTTTGAACTTCCTGACACCGTTCGAGAGTAATCTGTGGTTCATGTTCGTGGTGACAGCTGTGGCCGTGGGCATTTTTCAAGCGGTCATAAACTACCTGAGTCCGTACGGGTACCGGCCACAGGAACAACCCGGACAATCCGAAAGGTGAAAAATGTTTTCTCCTCAAATCTTCTGGTCTTTCTCACTTTTTATTCAGTAAATCCTTAATCCTTCACTGACGTCACGGCAGCTTTCATCTGTCTTCACTAGGGTGTAACGAATTCTGCTACTCTTTAGCAGGCCGCATGGTGGCGTGGAGGCAATAAGAATACGTTGAGTCCATACCCTCCTCATCTCTAGCCATGCAGACTGGTGTCGTTTTCTGATCCAAATGTTAAGGAATTAAAGAGGATTTCATTATACTCTAGACTTCTGAAATAAGCTGAAAGTAGACGAAACGTCGGTGAAGTAGTGGACTACTGTTTTGAAGAGACTGACTTGCAAATGACTTACAAACTTGATCAAGTCATTCACATGATACTGACGATGTTGACAGGAGCAAGCGCAGAAGACGACATGAGGACATCAACGCGAAACCGCCGTACAGGCTGTCTGACGCCGTGTGGCAGGCCTTCACCATGCTGGTACAGATCGGACCCGAGGTCTTCCCGAGGTCATATGCAGGTCAGGGAACTTGGTTTAACAACCATATCATGTCATTCATCGTTCATCGCACTCATGATATCTTTTGAATCGGCTTTTAAACTCCGCTAGTGCGTATCTTTCTTAGTATATAGCGGAGTTTTTAAGAGCCAATTCAAAAGATGTCATGAGTGCAATGAACGACGAAGGAAATGATGTGGTTGTTAATGGTATCAATTCTGGTTATAAATTCCTGACAAAAGAACAGATCTCTGAAACTACTGCTCCAGTCTACAATTACAACACGTAAACATACATAATGCAAGTATACAAAGCGCTACTAGTATTTGACATAGCACAATGAAGTCGTGACCATAACTTAACACGAGATAGAAAAAACTGCACTGCAGTACGAAGAAAAGCTGCCAGTGGGACCAAAATCTAGTCATATCTTTGATAGGATCCTAGGACAAGACCACCAAATTTCATGACAATTCATTTATAGCTGCTAGATTTAAACCACAAACATACACGCATACAAACAATACATACAAAGTAACGCTACCAGAACATAACCTATTTGCGAAGGTAATACAGTCTTGGAGCGGCCCTAACGTACAGCATGGCGTATGAAGCTGACTATAATGTGACGCTTTTTTTGCAGGACGAATCAGCGCCATTTTCTTCGGGCTGGGCACCATGGTGCTGCTGGCCACCTACACCGCTAACCTGGCCGCCTTCCTCACCGTCAGCAGGCTGATGAGCGGCATCAACTCCGTGGAGGACCTGGCATCACAGGTAAACACGTGACATTGCTGTAATGTGAGCAACTTCTGACAAACGGTTTTATGAACATAATTCTATGACCAATACCATCCCCCCAGTACGTATGCTGACGGTGAAAAAGTATAGTGTACTACTGACTATGTACATGTGTATATTGTCGTTTCTATCAGGTGCATTAAGTTTGTGGTTTGAATAGATGAATAAGTAGCCTCCTTTGCAGGCCTTCTAGGAGCTCAGGCGTTTATTTATTGGGGGGTGGGGGCACTGATTGGCGAATTTCAACATATGAACAAAGTTCTAATGCCGGGGAGATCGTTTCTGCGCTTCTAGATTTCCCCTAATTAGAACCATGAGTTTCTATTTCGTGAGTTATTGTCTGCATGGTGATAAGGGGCAAAAATGACAACGTTTAGCATTTGTTGGCCACTACAAAAATCTCATGGGACACAAATACTAATATAGATACTAATCACTGGCCGCTAAGGGCCCTGTCACACTTGTGCGTATATTTAAGTGCGCGTGAGTTGCGCATAACATTTTTTGGGTTCAAGTAAGGTTTGCGGGGGAAAATTTGTTTTCTACTTTGACCCATCGCTGTGCAGCCTAGTGATCGAACCTAAGAAATCACTCATTCGGCTGCAAACTTAATCTAAACCAAAGCCATGTTAATACGCAAGTCATGCGGACTTGTATATACGCAGAAGTGTGACAGAGTGTTGTTGTTTTCAGTCTGAAGTACTCTATGGAGCCCGAGGAAGTGGAGCAACGGAGAGTTTCTTCCTCGACTCCAAAATCGAACCGTACATAACTATGGCCAAACTGATGACGGAAAAGAGAGATGACGTTATGGTGACCAGCATGGACGAAGGTTTACAGAAAGTGCGGGAGGGAAACTACGCCTTCATCAGTGACAATGTCGTGCTGGATTACGTAGTAAGTATTCGCGCGCTTTAAGATATCAGGTCCCGCAAATATTTCGAATGACTATAGAAAGTGTGCTATCATTGTTAAAACTCCTAAACGTACGCACATGAGCATTTACCGGTGTTGTATAGTCTGCTATGTGACAAGAACCAATTTCTGTGAATCTAATTGTTCCGCAGGCTACCAGACAGCCCTGTGACATCAAAACCGTCGGGCGTTTGTTCCGGAATGCCGGATACGGTGTCCTACTAGCCAAGGGGTCGCCATACACAGGAGAGTTCTCTAACGCCATCATCAAGGCCAGGGAGTCCGGCTTTATAGAGACTTTAACCAAAAAATGGTAAGGGCAATGTGTGTGTGTGCGTGTGTGTGTGTGCGTGTGTGTGTGTGCGTGTGTGTGTGTGTGTGTGTGTGCGTGTTTGTGCGTGTGTATGTATGTGTGTGCGTGCGTATGTATGTATGTGTGTGTTTGTGTGTGTGTGTGTGTATATGTATATGTGTGTTTGTGCGTATGTGTCATTGTTTTTGCACTGCAGTTAATAATGATAATGGTTTTTATTGGTCAGAAATTACCCGCAATGGCAGCCTTTCTAGCGCTGAATTGATGCAGGGTATTACAGGTTTCACACACTACACAACATATACATGTATGATATCTTATCCACACTTGCATTTTGTGGAACTGTCGCAAGGGTCTGGGCGGCTGCCATTCGGCGCCACCAGGTGACCTCAATACGAATTTCCCCAACCGAAGTCAGGTACCCATTTACACCTGGGTGGAGTGAGGGAAGTCGTGTAAAGTGCCTTTCCCAAGGGCACAAGATCGGTGACATGACAGGATTCGAACTCGGGACCTCTTGGTTCTGAGTCGAACGCTCTGACGTTGCGCCACACGACCCCACGCAGTCTGCTACATGTACCTCTGATTGTCTTATTTATTTATTTATTTCGATTTACCACATTTGTTGAAGGATTATAAACATATTTATCTTTCAGAGGGCATCGTCACTCGTCTAGTTGACACACAGTTGTTTTAATTTTATTTTTTCAGGATTACCAGTAACGAGTGTGACAAGTCGCAAAACACAGGCGCGTCCCAGGACAGGATCTCCATCAACAAGATGCTGGGCGTGTTCGTGGTTATCTACGGCGGGATGTGCGTCAGTCTGGTGGTGCTGGTGTTTGAGTGGTTAGTGGCATCATGTCGCGACGTCAACGGGAAAAATTCAAAGGTGAATATCATAATGAGTTCTTGCCCGCGAGGGCTTATTGCAACATGACACAATACATAGAAAAAGTATACAGACAGTGCAAGTTGACAATGGTGAGAAGTGGAACAAGTGACTATTCTAAGAACTGCTACGGAATGCAATCTACGCTTTTGGGGTTCGACTTCTTTTTGGGCAATATCAAATCATGATAGTATTTCTGACAGCAAATAGCGATTAAGCAATATCCTCTTTTCAGTCGGTTGATGAAATATCATTCCATGCAATTAGAATAGCGTAGTACATCCATATAGTATTTTTTACTATGCCCATAGATAATGTTACATAGTAATACTAGTGTATCCCATTTAGATACCGTTAGTTAGCAGATATTAAGATTTGGATTGTTTTTCAGGCACCCAAGTCTATAACTGAAGCTATCTCCAAAAACCTGCGGTCCCAGACTAGAAGATACAAGTCTGACTGGGACTCGTTTTGTGGTAATCAGAAAGAGAACGATAACCGAATTGAGGTAAAGTGTGCGTACTTCTTATTTGTGCTTGGGCTGTCTTTTTTTGGTTTGCAAAATACAATGACCTTGAAGATTTCCGACCTAGCGCTCTGTCCTTCTCAAACCTTGGTACCGACCCCCGTAGCAACCGCAAGCGAAGCGAAAAGATTGAGCCAGCGGTTACTACGGAGGATGTCACTCCAGGCTACTGCCCTTCAACATCCTTGAACAATATTGGCTTGTAAGGTTACACTCCTGCAGCCTGGACTTTAGAGTGCAATTCCACTTTACTAACTTGTATATACATAGCTGCATGTGTGTTGTATTAAAGACACGGAAATGTGCGATATGTGACCATACACTGTTCTCTGATTGTGGCACGACATACACCATCATGTAGATTTCTTTCGCTGACTTATGGCTCCTAGGATTAGCATGACTGTATGTTTCTCTGTGTGTTTTGCGTGCTGATTAAAACCGTAGTAAGGCATATTCATATTTGCACACTGCTCCACAGACTCGCATGAAGAGAAGGTCGGCGAACAACAACACGTTGGCGAATCACAACAACACGCACGGCCACAGGCCCTTTTCAGCCTGCTCTTACGAACCGGACGGAGAGGAGGAGCTGCTGCACGTTACTGTATTGTAACATCGATGCTACTTAGGTCATGTTGATTCCCTTTAAGGCAACCAAAGCAATTTTAGGGACCAAAAGATGAAAATTTAAAAAATGCTGAAATCTTTCTTTTAGTGACATTTACTAACACTGTCTAGCAAAATTGTGTAATAACTTCATACTCTGAGCATTTTAAAACCGTGCAAAAACGTGTCATACGATGATCCCCTTAGTTTCGCGAGCCTACAAAAACCCCAGCGACGATTTTCAGTGAGTTCTCACATTATAACGAAGTCTTATTTTTGCATCATGGACGTCGCTATACATTGTGATAGTGTTGTTTGAACTAATCATGAATAGAAACGACTTAACAGATTTACTTTCAAACTCCGATTTTCGGACCCTAATATTGCGTCGGTTGCCTTTAAATGGAGGACATCAACGCGTTCATCAATCTAAAGAAAATATTTTCGACCATACTGTAAATTGTACAAAGCAGCTGCAAAATGAGCAAATATATGCCGTAAATTGCAGACAAATTATCGGTAATTGGATACTAACGTCGTAGAATGCCATGGTCAATTCCAAAGTCAAAGAGGAAGATGTGAAAGAACAAAAATGAAGAATCTATTGTGCGGTACACCGTACTCTGTGTGCGTGTCCAGTCAACCTTCCTGACCACTTAGATTCCATAATGAAAAAAACTTTTTTGCCAGCTTTTTTTCGCACGCTTGCATTAGTATGACTGAATCAACATTGTCTTACATTGTATGTGTATGAAATCGCGCCTATCATTAACACGTGTCACTTGGTTTAATCTCCTAACGTTTCGAGGCCCGTTTCGATACTTATATGGCTTTAAACGTTTTGGCTATATCAATCGTGCCTAGTTTACCGTGTTTTTTTTTAACAACGGTAGATATAGGGTCTGTAGTGACCTTCAACCTTTGTTCGCTAGGTTTCCTTGACATTCAAAGTGTCTAAGTGGCATGTTACCCTCCTGCCAACACAGTGCCTTTAATCAAATGCTCAAGCTGCATTTCTGCTGTGCTGATACTGAAATCTCTAAGCATGAGGTTCGTGTTGTTTTTTATCTAGTATAATTCCTTTGATTGTATCCAGTGTTGCGTTAGTTACTTAACTCTCAGCACTGCAAGGGGTAGGGCGTGAACACGACTAAATACGCCTATATTTGATATCAAACAAGTCTGTTTGCTGAAGGGATTTAGCGATTGTGCGTTTGTATGATCAATGCTATACGTGTCATCAGTTCAATAAAAACTATATAGAGAACTATGCGATGTTATATTCACACTGTGAGGCACAAGTGCGTTCTGGGTTCGCCTTTGACTGAGAACTGCTGTTTATAACTATTAAAACATTATTTCAGAGAACTACACTGATGGTTATTTGTTTAATAATACAAGGGTCATTTTCTATGCGCCATTGCTTCGTGGTTACATGTGCAACGGACATTTCTGAGTTGTCATGATTTTCATCAAAACGGTAATACAGACTCGATGGCACCATATGGTCTTATCTGCTATGGGCTTCAGGACAGTGTAATCTTGTACTCGGCACAGTGACAAGCCCGCCTGATGTCCGTATTACCTTAGCCACGGTGCGTGCACATCCTGACGTAAACTTTACACAGCAAACACGGAGGTGGGACAAACAATTCGAGGTGAGAAGATAGGTCAAAGGACCAGTATCCGGATCACCTCCATTAATCAGTTCACTAATTCCAATGTTCTTCAAAGGACCGCGAGAAGTGCATATATCAAAAGCACGTACCGATTGCACTTGGCAATGCCAATATCCTCGAGCATTCGACGATTAGATTGACAATGCGGATACTGGCTGGGGTATTTAAGTAAAAACGGGTAAGCCCTGCGTTACGGATCTCATTCCAGCGGGAGCTAGGAACCATGCGACTGCGGCAGATGACACGTGGGCCAGTCAGGTGGGGACTCGCTTGTTCTTTCATTTTTACAGGCCTCTTTATTTACTATCTTCATTCTCAAAATTCTGGAGTAGCCAGTCCGAAAGTGAATCAGCGTTTTGCACATATTCAGCGCAATGGAATGTTCTCAAGAGGAGAGAATTTTGAGGGAACGTTGGGCTATGATATACAGGATATCATGGCTGGACTTGACAGGCTGTCACGGGCACTGAAAATGCTCGAGCAGAAAAGCGGTAAACCTGGCACCGGTGACCCTTCCAAACCAAACACCGAGATAAAGGGACACTACGCAGCAAAGGGTAAAGACCAGGACGGTCAAAGGACAAGTAGTTCGGGCGACAAACGTGAAAACACTACTGCACATGTCACTAAGTATCCTACTTATTTGAACACAATGAGTAACACTAATATTCCACGGGTAACATCACAAGGTAGGCAAGTACGTAGAATCAACAGTGAGACTCCTCGTCCGAGAAAGTTAGAGGAAAGCTTCGAAGCTGGACTTATAAATAACGATAACCTGACGCACAGGAGCGAGAAAACTTCAAAACTACTGAAACCTTCAGAAGATCACACCACCAAAACATCAATTCAGACTAGACGGAAAACAACGGCCATTTTAGAAAAAGAGGAACGAAATACACCGAAGCCATCAGCCGTAACACACGGCTCGCAGTTCCTCCCTACAGTACACATCAAGCCGGCGTCTGATCCCAACTCTCCCGGTGAAAACGGTGTAGCGGTCAACCTCGGAAACCTGACCGAAGCCCAGGAAAACCTACGAAATGAACTGTTCGAGAAATACGGATTGGACGAGTTCCTCAGCCGAAAGATATCCCTACACAGGGCATTACCGTATTCACGGCCTGAAAGGTAAGTGAATATATTCTATGATCTTATGAAATGCAATTTTACTCTTGTACATTTGCGAGAAAGAGGTAAAATGACATCTTAACTGTTAGACTTGAGGTACGATAAGCGAACGAGTAATAACTTTTCACGAGTCTGCTAACGCTATAGTCTAAATAGTCCGATACAGTATCAATAAAGGTTGGATAACAGGAGAACAAACAAACCGTTTACTAATAACAACTGGATAGTTTGGTAGCTGAGGACCTAGCTAAGGCAATGGGGCAGTTGTGCACGTTTGTACGGCGTAGTGTGTGTGTGTCACAGGCTGCAAGTCAATAGTACTAAGCACATTCCCCGACGTACCTATTTCTCTGCGTTGTAATGCAAACAAAACGTTGATCAACAACCAAACATTGCCGCATAACAGACTGCTATGAACTTTAAACAAACAGGTAGTTCAGAGGTCTTGTCAATACAGATCATCAACACACCTAGCAACTCAATACGGCAGTGGTAATGGATAAACGGATAAGTGCATAAATCATTAAATGGTTGAAAGGTTCACTTCATAGGAAGATGAATCACTTTGCACCAGTATTTGATTAGGTTCAAAGGTCTGTTGTGTTGAGACAACAAGACACTTGTGGCAATTGTCGGTGGTTAAAAGCTATATTCAAAGTACAGCCACTTGGGGCTTAGTTCTAGAAGATGTATTGATCAGTATGCCCTTGGGGGCAACCGTCACCCTAGGCCCTGTACGCCAAAGCAATTAATGTTGACTGACTTCAAAGTACAAGACCGTATGGGGAAAGGTTTTAGGGCATTGGAAATACAGCATCTGTATCTTTTCGCATGAAATTTGTAGTCATATTGTAAACTATTTATAGAAGGCATCACTCGAGGTTTTCATTTGATGATGATTTCCCTATTGTTCCACAACGAATCTATCATCTACATGATTGTATACCATCCGTTTTTTTTAGATCATTTTAAGCGATTGGCGAGTGGCACCATTGTAATTCTGCATTTCATCCTACCTTCATTTTTCTTCATCTGTTTTAATTTACAGCTGCCATAAGCAGACATTTATGTCCAACTTGCCATCAGTGAGCATCATAGTGGTGTTTCATAACGAAGCCATGTCTGTATTGAAGCGCACTCTGCACAGTATTCTGGACAACACACCCTCGTCACTTCTACAGGAAGTCCTACTGGTAGACGACTTCAGCAATAATGGTAAAAAAAATCATTTACTATATACAATTGTATATTGTGCTGTGGTCGTATGTATGAGTAATCCCCATCTATAATTATGCAGCCAATATTCCTATTAAGTTATGTTTTATATTTTAAAAGTAACTTCCTCAAGCACAAACAGTCAGTTTTTTTCACCGACATTTTAGCTGCCATTATCTGGGTGTAATGAACACTGCTACTCCTTGCCGCATGGTGGCGTTGCAGCAAGGAAACATTCGATCTCAAACATGACTACGTCCATATGCCCCCTCGACTCGCCTCATGCTTTTTTCTCTTTTCCAAACGATTTTCAATATTTCTATATAGACGATCTCAAGGGGGATCTAGAGGACTACATTTCACAGCTCCCTAGGATAAGGCTTCTGCGGAACAGGCAGCGGGAGGGTCTAGCGCGGGCGCGGATACGGGCTGCCGGCATCGCTTCCGGGGACGTGCTGACCTTCCTGGACTCCCACGTGGAGTGCAACACCGGGTGGCTGGAACCCCTGGTGGACAGAATAGCTAGAGACAGAAAGACAGGTGAGCAACAAGTATACATGTACAAGGTATTACGGAAAGCGTGGAGTACTGAATAAAAACACTCGCTCATGCCAGACCCCCAATCTCTAAAATATCTATCGTGTAGTAGTCCACTGTTTTCTGCTGCTTCAGTAGTTGAAAAATCCTGCAGCCGCATTCAGTCTTCCTTCAGTCCCTTCCACTTTGTCTGATTCGCTGCGAGCTTCCGTAGCTCCCGTAAGTTTCTTTCTGACCGCAACGGTCCTTGACCTCTTTCCTTCAGGTCTGCCCTCAGTAGGCTCAGTAAGTTTTTTGCAGTGTCTTCCTTTTCTGGAACTATATCTGCTGCATCCTATCAGGGCGAAGTCTAGAGCCTGTTGTGCAGGTGTGTCGGTCGGCATTCTCAGAATGTGTCCAAAAATAGACCACCTGGCGTCTTTCACTTATCGTGTGGGGTCGATATTCTCATGATCAGGTAGTCATTATCAGCAACAGCCCAGGCACGCCATCAAATCGACGCCATATTGCTCAATTAAGGGGTAACTTCAGTCAGAGGCCCAATAACGGCAAATCTTATGCATTTTAACTACCGCTCAATGAAAGTTTGTGATGCTGCAAAAGGTTATCAACTGACCCTATGTCAAACTGCATATTTATAGGTCAAATAAGGAAGATAATGCCCTGAAAGTGATACATTTAGCATATCCAGCTATATCAATGTAATCAAAGTCAAGTGTTATTTCTTCCCTTTTAACCTCCTTAAGCACGGCGTGAATTAAACACACATTATCTTTTCTTTTCAGTCGTTTCTCCCGGTATAGACTGGATCCACGGAGACACGTTTAGATTAGATTACGGCATCGACACCCTCCGGGTCACGTGGGGTTGGAGCCTCGGTTTCGGATTTGACCATGAGCATGCGCTGAGGTGGCTTCAACTCTCTCCGGATGAGCAGGTCGAACCCGTGAGGTAGGTGCGTGTGATTCTTTCTAGTCCGGTAAACTTGTAAACATATTGTAACGCAAAGGACAGTCATTTTTGCTTACTGTGTATACAAGTACGTTGTGAACGATCCAGACTGAGTGTAGTTTTTCAAGTGGCATTTTTTATGAAAGCATGCGCATGCATTTCGTGTGATTGTTGCCGACGGTACACAGCCGATGCAGTCAAACAAAGCCCCGAAAACGGACTAGTCTTGAACATTGAATTTTTTCAAAAACATTTGAACATATTTCTGAACCTTTTAAACTGTTTTTCTTTTAAACATAGAACTGTATTCAAATTGTGCACATTACCATGTACTAGTCTGCACCAGACTGACTGACAGTAGTAGAAGTATTAGTAATAGTAGTAGTAGTAGAGTCGTGTCTGTCCATGGCCTTTTCATCTAGATAAAGACGACGCGTACGCTAACGTTAAGAATTCCGCCCCTTGCTAGGTCGCCGATGTTACTAGGAGGACTTTTCGCCATTGATCGACAGTTCTTCTGGGAGATTGGAATGTATGATCCTGGTTTTGAATATTGGGGAGGGGAACACTTCGAGATATCGTTCAAGGTATATGTTACTCTTTCAAATGTTCATCTAGTTTGTCAATAAATCATTTTTGGATACAATGACAGTAGTTCGCGTAAAAACATTTTGCAGTCTTTATCATTATACTTCCCATCTGATGGCCAATCAGCACTAAGGACATGTATAATGTATTTCGAGCCAACATAGCCTATCATCTTCACCAGAAAGTGTGCAAATGACGATAGAAAAGAAGTGTGTGACGCGTGAATAAACAATTGCTCTATCTTCTGATTACGATCGGCTTTTATGTACAGTGAATATTTTAGAATCTGTTTTCATAGCCCGTCGAGTATCGATGTGTAAAGAACTGTCCTTCATCTTGAAATATCGCCACAACGTTAAAGTCTTGAAGCTTACGTGACGGTGTTTTCCAGGCGTGGATGTGCGGAGGATCAATAGAGGTTCTCCCGTGCTCTCGCGTGGGTCACGTGTGGGGGCTGAAGAAGACCTTCAGCACGGGAAACATGACGCTAAGTCAGTGGTCACGCAGGAACAACATGCGGGTAGCAGAAGTCTGGATGGACCAGTACAAAGTACACTACTACATCAGACGCCCATATCTGATGAAGGTAACACATTACCTTTAACCTCTAAAACTTTTGTAGTAAATTTGCCAATACACTGACTTGCACTGATCACATACAGAACACTTTTAGATATGAAGTGATCAATTACCTCCGTGAGAACGGAGGTACTCTTTTCGGTCTGTGTGTTTGTATTAGTGCAGGTTCGGAGTTATTTGAATATTGTAGAGAACATGATGTGTGGCGGAATATGGTGTAAGCGGAGACCGGCAGGATTGGAAGGTTGGCTTGGTCCGGGTCCTAAGCTGGCCCCGCAGGCTTGCAGAAAAATATACGGATAGAACAAGTCGGACAGAGCTAGCGAGTTTACCATAGTGAATAAAAGACGAAATTCACAGAAACTAGATATTTCAAGATATCTTTGATTTTTGTTTTGTTTTAGGCATTCAATGAGTACTTTGTATGGTAAGAGTCAATCCATACTGAATGTTACTTAAGCATTTTATGTTTGAACAGAGAAAGTTTGGAGACATTTCTGGTCGCCGACGGTTACGTGAGCGTCTGGAGTGTAAGGATTTCCGCTGGTACCTAGACAACGCCTTCCCCGACCTGTACATACCTGACGACATACCTGGACGCTACGGACAGGTGTGTATAGTAACAATGATTTACGAACAGTAAGGCTGTGCGATTCAGTACATGGACGTGCTCTGTTGTTGTATATTGGGTATGAAAGAATGATCGTCACCAGCTAGAATAGCCTCCCCCATATCATGTTAACATCAGTCGTAACATGTGAAGTTCACATGACCTTGACCCCCTCCCCATCCCACACATGTGCAATAGCATCTCCCTGTTTCCAATAGTAGTTCGTGTATTAAGCCCTTGTCACACTTGTGCGTGTTTACAAGTCCCCATGAGCTGCGTGTTAACAAGATTTTGGTTAAGTTTGCAGCCGAATAAGTGATTCCATAGGTTCGATCACTAGGCTGCAAAACGGTGGGTCAAAGTAGAAAACAACCTCTTCCCCGCAAAATCTACTTAAACCAACAAAAAATTTAATGAGCAACTCGTTCGCACTTGAATATACGCACAAGTGTGACAGGGCCCTAGCTACCGTCACGCCCACAAAAACAAACATTGAAACATGAGAGTCTACCGTTATCCGTAGGTTCGAAATAACGGAACCGACACCTGTCTGGACTGGACAACTGAACCCGAGAGGAAGCTGAAGATGTTCCCCTGTCATCACGGACTGGGTCCGCAGGTTAGTAGTAACGCCCGCTTTCTACACCACAGACTGCGACCACTGAGCGAAGGCTGGGCGACCAAACATTTGACAGGTCGTTCAACGAATTTCGTAACTTAGATAAAGGGCGATTTAAATTTGTTTTTACGTTCTGTATACTTTGTTGTCTTTAAGACATCGGCGCCATAGTGCATCATATTCCAATTACAAAACTAGAGTTCCACGACCCCATACCTTCGCCGACTGATGTTAGCCTTTTCGAGTGGCATAACATAAATGCTTCCCATTTCCTATATTGCGGCCTACATTGCGGCCTACATAAAGCCTACATGAGGTCATAAATTATATGCAAATGACGCTCTCTTTTCATTATTTATGTCTGATAATGTCCACATCTACTTAACTTCCAAATGCTGCCAGAATGAATTCTCCGTCATTTACCATTATGGAATTATAGTATTTTGCGCAATGCAAATTAGGTATGCCTTCGCATAATCGATGTCTATTGATATTCCTCTCTTTTTCAGTAACATATGTCATGTCTTTGAGAGTCCTATAATGGAATGCAGCGGATCTATAAACTTTCCTCATCAATAATGCAACTTAGATACTTATTTGCATAATTAGCATATGATCTTGTCAAGCATCACTCAAGCTATCAACATGCCAAATATCATGATCATCCGTCATCCTCTTCTTGAGTTATTCCCTTTCAAAGTTTGAAACAAAATCGGCTCCTGCAGTTCCAAAAAGCCACTAGGGGACCTCATCATCATATCGGGCAGCTTGCCCGGACTAAGACTGCTCTCTCCCTCCAGGCGTGACGGTCCGCCATTGGTTGGTCTAGACTTTCAGACCTCACCCCTACATCCCAAGCAAGTTAGGGGACCTAAACCTACACAACTCACTCTCCGTCTCAAGAGCTATCTTCCACTCAAAAATCATGACCATAGCATGTCCTGAACACGAGATACCAAACCGGGAAGTACCATAGCAAGCCACTAGGGGGCCCAAAATCTAACCATGTCGAGGTCTCAAGAAGACCTATCCACATACCAAGTATCAAGACAATCCATCCATGCATTCTCGAGTCATCGTGACACACACACACACACAGATATGCATGGGGGCGTGTTGCCACGATAAGTCGACTGACAATTCTAGTCAGACATATAAATAAGTTAGAGAATTAATATTAATGATAACTTTATTTCAAGTTTATGCCCGACGGCTAATTGTAGACAAACAAGTACATGGATATACATGGGAATCGACATAGTTATCTAGTCTACTGTGAAAGTTCTATGTTAACTAAGGTTGACTATAATGAGTTGGTTTTAGTATGTCCCTTTTGTCCCCAGTTTTTCGAGCTGACTCGACAGAACCAACTGCGGGACGAGCGGTCCTGTTTGCAGGCACGTGCCGACGGCAGTGACGTCATACTTGTGACGTGTGGAAGATTAAAGGATGACCCGCCACCTCTCCAGCAATGGGTGCTCACCAATGTAAGGACCAGGATCTTTACTTACGAAACCAGACTTTCAATTCTCAAAGTATCCTTTTACACCATTTCCGCCTTACCTCCTTTTAGGCTACCACTCTACGGAATGCACATAACTGTGAAACTCACACCAAGACAAACAAATAAAAACACCAAACGATTAAAATGCCTCCGTTTTCACCGTGAAAAATATCTGCAGTTAGTATAATGCTATTCAGTAACGTTGGAAGGATTATATATGGTGCTGTAGCACATAAGAGAATGAAGGTAAGCTATAGAATGGGGGTTAAGACAAATAGGAGTTTTCTGTCGATTGTAAGAAATGGAAACAGTTGACGTTCCCATTTTAGCCAATGCTCATATATACAAATATATAAATGTAATCTCCAAGTAGATCTACACGGTGCGCCGAAAATCGTATTTGCTAGCCAGAGAAGCTCCAGCCAGCCAGATAAGCTCCAGTCAGCTTATCTGGCTGACTGGAGCTTCTCTGGCTAGCATATACGATTTTCGGCGCCCCGTGTAGATCTGCTTGGAGATAAATAAATAAATGTATATTATGTTTCAATAGTACAGGCTGACCCAACTTACCAAGCAAAAGGATTGAAGTACAAAAGATGCCTTTCTAAGACATCTATGACGACGGTAAAAATTCATATAATACATTGATCTAATTTTTGGGTTTACAAGTTTTATTTCTTTTGACTTCTATACAGGGAGGTTTCTTGTACAACGCCGCTACAAAGAAATGCCTACACGCCGTCCCAGCTGATTTGGCCACGGGGACTGCTGGGAAAGTGACCATGAGGCCTTGCGATCTTAGTAGCCTCCAGAAATGGACTATAGAATACATCTGGCACAAAGATCTAGGGTAGTGTTTCACCAGCATGGAGTTTTGTTACAAATATAGCTGTTCAACTTGTGCATTTTGAAGCGCTAAATATGTCGTTATGAAAATAATATTTTGCTTTCGAGCAACTTTATGACCTGTTTACAGTTAACACGCTGCTTCGCGCTGCATGTTGACACAAATCATAAAGAAAATTTATTTATTGTGGAAGGTTTAAGCTATTGCTTGTGTGGCTCGGCTTAGCTCTAGTGTAAAGATACATGACTAGGCTGTCCATGTCGGTCTTCTGTTGAAACGCAAAAAAAAAAACATTCCAAGAGGACAGATCAGTTTACTGCTACGCAAATAGCATAAACTTTATAAAGACATATTTTTTGGCCGTAATATTAAATGGCAAGTCATGGGGATTGGCCACAAGAGAGCTCAACGAAGGGAACAGTGTGAAAAATAAAGTATTTGGTTGAGATAGACCAAACATTTATCTATGTAGTTTAATTGGATTTTAAACGATGCTATGCTTCAAAGTCATATGCACCCGACGAGCCTATCTATTTCACAACGGTAAAAACAACTCATGTATTATATACAACATGAACAGAGACAAATCTTTATTTCAACACCATAATACGGCAACAATATCAAAACGTACCTTTTGTTTGCAAATGGAATGCCTTTACAACGTCCATAACACCAGTTTACTTGATGAAGCGTCTGATATCTGATGCAAAGATCATTGAAATCGTTAACACTTGCACGAAATCTTGGACACTATACTCTACCTGAGGACACAGAATATAGTGACGTCGTCATTGTTCACGTCTGACGTCCCTCCATACATCACAACGAGGTACATATGGTTATCGAAGCCTTATACATATATACCTGACAGAGGTAAATACTGCAACAATTTAACATTGAAAACTTAACTTCGGAAAAGCAACGGCAACGGTGTGGAGGCTTCAACTTACCGAGCCTTGCAATGGGTGATGCTGTTGTCTTATAAACAGGGTGCTTGTCGTAAATATAGTATTACATATACAAATACAACGTAGAAGATAAGCAACATCAACCGAAAAAACTAGTGAAATATTGTGGAGTTGTAGAAGGTTGTGTTTGCAGCAGCGCAGGGGTCGTACGTCAGCTCGTGCCCCAGTATGGCCTTGAGACCATAGGCCAGCCCGGACCCCGCAGTCAGGCCCAGACTGTACGACAACATCATGATGTTACCTGCGAAGGGAAAATAGATAAACGTGATTGTGAGTGTCTCCATTCATGACACAGTAAATCAATACCATCTTATTTACCCATTCAACTCTAAAAACTGTCGACAATAAATTTCCCCTAATACCCAATAAAATGTGTTACCTTTTGGTCCCACTCGAGTTCACCAAACTTACTAAAGCCCTGAAAATAGTTGAGTCGTTAAGAGTCGCGATGTATTGTAGATAGAACCTCAAAGCAACACGCATACATCAACGATGAGTTAAGATAGTCTCCAAGCAGACCCAACGGTTGCAAAGACCGTATCCAACTGACAGAAAGAACTTCATTTCCAATCCGAAGGTGCCTGACAACTTCTCTGGCTGACTGGAGCTTCTCTGGCTAGCTTGTACGATTTTGGCACCGTGGAGATCTGCTTGGAGATTAGAGTTAAGAGAGATGAAAGCCTATAGCTTTACCTGGAATATTACCCATGAAGAAGACAAAGGTTAACATAGACACCTATTCTATTCAGTCCACACACCTGTGATCTCTTTCTGTTCGTCTTCTACCTCTCGTGGAGCCAGAATCATCGGAACGCTTCCGAAGTAGCCATTGGTCAGTCCCAGGAGCAGGGAGATGAACATGGACCAACCAGGTCCCTGCAGGATGGGCGAATCCCGCGGGGCGGCGCACATCATCATCAGGGGAACCAGCAGGACCCGGATGGAACTGGCCAGGGCCAGCCAACCGCCCTCCCACTCCACAGGGGCTGCTGCAGTTATCTTTGTAGTCGCAAGGAGAACATAGATTTTAAACGCCATATTATGATATATTATATATACATCATGATTCCGGTTCTAAAGATCTTAAGCGAAGGGATAGCGAAGAAAGGCTGCAGATGTTCTAATAATCTTCAGAAAAAGACAACTAAACTAAAACACCTTGCCAATGAAGTCGAACAGGTTGAAAATGGCCATGAGCACGATGGGCATCCAGTCTCCCAGGGTGCAGTTCGTCACCTCCGACTCTATTCCCGGAAACAGACAGAGCGTGATGAAGTACGCACTTCCGATGGCCAGCATGTACGTCCAGATCTGTTTGGCGACCTGCCACCTGACAAGTAGTCCTCCTGCGTGGTACATATGATATGGAATGTTACCTCTGGAATACTTTGTCTATCATCAGTGATTAAGAAATCAAGAGAAAACAAAAGGAGGTACAACTGCTCTGTTACTTTTAGCTGTCCTTGCGGCATGATCTGGTTTTGGCGATGATACGCTAAAAATAGATCTGAGTGTCCCCTTGCTGTCCCTAACATTAGGTACTGGGATGGCAGAGGTTGGAAAGTACGTTGCTGTATTGAAAGCAAAGATTCTCCTTACCAGGTTATTAATGAAGGTATTTATTTACACTAAAGGATCGGCAATTCATTCTTCAACACTAGTAATGCTTAGGTCCCAATTGGAAAAGTTGACGGGCTGCTTTTTTGTTGTTTTTTGTTGTTTTTGTTTTGCACTTTCCGGCGCGACCCCTACTTGGATACTCCGCGGCTGCCGGGCTATTGTTGGGTCCGGCCGGGACCCCGAATCATTTGAGCTCGGACTTAAAATCAACGCGGGGCCCGGTAACAAATAGACGCCGTGAGCCAATCGTGCGAATACCGCGAGGTACCACCCCTCCCCCCCGCTCGTACCCGGCAGTCCACCGGGACAAATTTGTGGCTTCGGGGCCCGGCCGGGACTACACACCCAACGGGCACCGGCACAATTGGGACCTATAAGCATATCTGTACTTTGATAACACAGTTGACATCAAAGGTTAGCTTACTTCTGATACTTCTGGTCCGCTTTAACCGGACTCGTAGGGACTTCTGTCGGGACCCCTCTACCTCCTCCTGTCCATCGTCACTGGCTGTACCGGGAGATTCGGTAAGGGCTTCTTTCGGCTCTGAATCCAGAATTTCCTGAATGAAGGGTGTGATTGAAACAAGAGTGTTAAGCTGGCAATGTACAATGTGTAAGCGAACGATTCTTATTTACTCGTGAGCATTATCATCATCATTATTATAAACCCATTCCTTTGTAAAGACCTGAAGTTGTGGATTGATCGATATATACATATTGAGAAGTGGAGCTTCTAGTAACTAAACATCTTAATCCGTGAATACTTTAACCAAGTCGGCAAATCCCTCTATAGCAAGGTTTTTCATTCACAACCACATATTTACAGGAGCCGACGGTTCGTGGACCGTCTGTCACCTATATCAGTGCCATAACGGCTGGTTCCACTTCGCACTGCAACTAAGTCTTGCTGCAGTGTTACACGGCAGTTACACGGCAGTATTTAATTACCGTTGCCGGTAAATTTCAACATTTTTAATGATATCGATCAAGCCGTGCATATCAAGTCTCCAGGACCTAATGGTAGGAAACTGATGTCTTACTAATCTTACTTCCCCAAAGGCGCCGTCAACTCCGTCTGGGCTTCTGGCGCTGACGCAGGCGGCCAGGTGATGTCGCACGAACTTTGACCTCTTGACCAGCTGGTGAGAGATGAAGCAAGCGGCAACGAAGAAGATGGAGAGGCAGAAGAAGATGACAGTGTTGGTCCGGTTGTCCTGAACAAGAGCCTTGGTCAAGATTCTGTTTATGGACACCAATAACCCAGCTGCACCTGTGGAAGAAATACAAAAACTTAAGATTCGCCTAATTTCCGACTTGTCCCTCTGGTGTTTTTCAGAATAACTGTTGACCTGTTGATAACGTCACACTTTCGGTCGGCCACGTGATCTGAGCAATCGGGCCCTCCGTTGTCCTTTAGACAAACAGAGAACTGGTCTACAAGTCGATTAGTTTTCTGTTTTTGTTTAAGAATAAAATGCAATCCTTTCCATAGTGATGTAGCATACTGCAGCAACGGTTGGAGGATACCATGGCAAACGTTTGATTCTTGGTCAACATATTTGCGAGATACGATGTTACAGTTTTCCGCGGCAAAAAACTTTGATGGTATTCATCTTTCCCGTTGGGGTAAAAAAAATGAGTAAGTTACGGGTCAGTAATGATTGCAAATTGTACTTTGATTACGGATAATCTTCCGGGGATCAAAGTTAAACTTCCAGAGTCAGTAATGTTTACAAATTGTATCGTGGTTACGTTTGATGTGAAGAGCCCCGCACCGTGGATCACGCTTCAGGTAGTCACGATATTATAACGGGCAAATTAGGGTGTTAGCTGCTGTTGAACCATTCATCATCTTATTTCTGCCGTTTGAAATGGATCAAAGACTTTGCTATTAGATTGATATTCATTTTATACTTCAAAGCGAGTGGATGTTCTTTGATGATTCATTTTATATAACATCTGCTTGTCAGCATAATGTGAAACACATGTTGTCTCTGTAGTTGATTGAGTGTGAACTAAGCTAAGATAATTCCCTGAGTTGGAAGCAAAAAGCCTTTTGCCCAGCAAAATATGTGCTTATCAGCATAATTTGACCACGTGTCAAAAATGGTTTGAAAACAATATGTAACCAAGCTTTCTTGACAGGTGATGTAAGGCAAACCATATTCACAAGGACGAGAATAAAAAATACAAGTATGAAATCTTCTCAGTGTTTCCTACAGCAAACATCAGCCATGTACAGTTTTTCTCAACATGCCTTATTTCCATAAGGCTATTTAAGGTCTACCTTAGATATAATGTCAAACTGTGCATGCATATGTACCAACCAGTCGGTATCTCAACTGCAGCAGGAATATACACATGTACACGTTCTTTGTAGATAGAGACATTATATGTTTCTTACCATCACATGCACTAACAACGTGACACTGTTTTAATACTATTAAAAGGTTCTGGCGCCGGCGGAGGTGGAGGGAATACACAAGTGTCAAAAGTCTATGTCTTCAGTCGAGTGTTTCCTGTCAAGAAAGGTGTCGTGATGTACAGGCAGCTAATGGCTTTTGCTGGCTATATGAAGGAGAAATGGATTTAGATTCAGGCTGTACTTGGGTAGATAACTGCCATGGACGTGGCCCTGAAACAAACGTTAACACCGACAGCTGTTTCTGCCAGTGTGTGCAGCTGTTTGTGGTCTGATAGTGGAACGGCAGCCAAATGGATCGGCTTGACCGCCATATAGTCCCCCTAGCATTTGTTAGATGTACATTCAATATACAAATGTATGATCCTGAAGAAGGCGACAGTGGTCATTGAAAATTTATTGGAAGAAAGTTTAGCATTGTGCTATGATTATTACCAACACAGATTAGCTTCCATGATGATATGAAAAGGTATGAATATGTAATAATATATACACTGCTTGCTTTTCACAGGACGCGCAAATATGATGCGAAACAGTTATGAACTTACCCGAATGGTATATACAGTTTCATTTTTCTGTGCAGTCATAAACACAACACTAACCGATGGCAAATATTTCTTCTCCAATTTAAAGAATAAGAAATGACGAGAGTGTTTCTCTTCGGACTTACTCTCTCCAGTCATGGCGGCCTGTGTATACCGTGGGGGCAGCATACTGGTGTATCCGTAGAAGCTGGACTGCTGTACTGTGATCCAACATACAAATACAATATTCATTGACACAACAAAGGTACAGCTACTTTTGTAAGGTCCTCTACAGCTATACACACAAACAAACAAACAAATCGATACAAAAGAACTAACCTACGTACAAGTATATGAATAAATCAACATGTTGAGTTTGACGTATCACTTATACTGCTAGGTCTAAGATCTAAATATTCTTTGATATATCTATTTGTACACAGTAAGGGGTATCTCCTTCTAGAATGTAATTGAATTTATCTATAGGATGGAATGTATGAAATTATGTTCAGCAAGGGGAAAGAAAGTTGAACATAAGAATATCCCAGGAGTATCTCAATTATAAAGAGCAGTTGGGCCAAATACCCTATAGCATTCAAATTTCAATTTGCCCATTTCTGTGTCCAAAATAGGAACCAACTGTAAAAGCGTTTCACCGATTCGTCTATCTTTTCCGTTGCTATCTATAGCTAGAATGATTCTCTCAACATTCTATAATTGCAACAGGAAAGGGCACCGTCAGTCGATGGAGTAGTTGCCGACAAAAATGTCAATTATTTTTACATCACTTCCACATGGCTGATGTCAATAATAATCACAATGTGCGAACAACTGTGCTTTCATTGCGTCTTTGTACCATATTAGTAAATATCAGGCTGACATCCACATCTGGTATTTCTCACGAAGACAGTGGAGGGGGACAAGGACACACAGAACAGATCAATGGGAAGCATATATAATCAGCGTCGTAGAAGACAATTACGTTAAGACCACTTCACTTCAGTTTCGTGTTAACAGATCCAATATTTCTGATCTGAAAAAAAAGAAAGCTAATTTGTGCCACTCAGGCTATGCATTAACAACAAACATGGTCATATTCTTGCACCACCTTTTAAGGGACGTCTTCTTACTTGCTTATTTTTCAAAGGTTCAAAATTCATTGTTGACTCCTGTTGTAGCATTCGGGTCTATTACCCGATGTCTGTTTCTATTGTTTCTTTATTCCGCCCGCCTGCTCTTTTAACATCAATCTGTGTAGAACCAAGAAATTGAATTTTGTGTGGCAGAATGGCTACAGGTCAGATTTGTGGATGATAGGGTCATTTATCCGGTTCTTTTAATCTTTTGCTCCTGTAATTTCTTTTTTTGTAATAACATAATTACATTTTGTGGACTACGTAGAATTGATGAAATGATCCATAATGATATAATGATATATGTTCTGAGCGTGGCCCATTGGCCATTGCAGAGGGAGGGTTGCAAAAGCTCCGTATTACCTGTCACGTCTATGTTTTTGCTGAGTCAGACGTAATTAGATCTTCATAGATGACATGTTAGACCCTAACTGCAACCCATTTACATACTATATTTTTGAACGAGGATTTTTTTTATTATTCAAAGTAGAGTAACATAACAAAATGGGTTGTGGCAAGCCCATGATATAAGAATATAAGATATACATCATTGATCCATACCATAAACGAGGATATATAAGATAACTTACAGAATGAGTCTCTCATAACTTCATAAGTATAAGAAACAGATGCGTTATGTGTTACATACTATATATCACCTACATAAAATCAAGCAGAAATCTGGATACCAATAGAATCTAACTATACATATATCACATCAATGTTGTGATATTCTATGGCCCCAATAGAATCTAGGTATAAACCATCACCATGTACAGAAGTATATTGTCCAAAGGTTGCCTGGAAAAGTAACCACAAAAGGATCCCATCAGAACAAGATTGGACAGCAAAACAGTCAAACTTCAACTTTCACAAAAATCTGTATCTGTATCTGTATCTATATAGCCGGTATAACCGTCATCAAATCAATGTCGAACTGCAATATCCAGTGCTATTCCAATCCAATATTTTCCAGACGTATATTCCTAAAATAGTTGTGACTACCTCATTGACTTGCCAAGTCACGTTCCACTGTCTGTAATTACTCGCGGGAAAAACAACGATCAAACTATTTTTAACCAAGCCCTAGGAGTATTGTTTGAATGAAAGGGTGACCAAAATAATATGCAACTAACAAATGTTAGCAGAGTCAATTCAAAGATACAGATCTATTAAAGCTGCTTTCAGTCACAATTATCTTTTGTATTTACCAAAGAAGAAATGTACGGCGTAATTATCCAATGAAATGGGTACTGAATCAGATCCTAGCAACAAATTGGTGTGGGCATTATACTTATCTCTGTTAATTCAATCAGGACTCAGCCAATCGAGTTGCTTGTATTATCAACAGTTGTTACAAGCTAGCAAATATCATTTTTCTTGCTAACTTTTCGTAGGCGCATAGAGAGGGTTTACATACATGCCGTAACGGTGGCTTCTTCTTGTATTTTAACATGGCAGGGAGACGAATTATTTGATTTTTGAGATGCGATAGGGAATTCTCTCATGTCTCCGTTGTAATTAGATTTGGATGTCCAATTACGGCAGCTTCCTCCGTTATACCGGAGGGAAAATTGATTGTGTCTTTTGCTGTAATCTCCCCCGAATATCAAACGGTAGACGAAGGGAGCGGTTCTTCATTCATGGCACGTCAATATAGACTATATATGAATGATTTCTCGTTTTTGCAGCATGTCCTTGTACAATTTCAATGCTGGTTGAGTAAGAGAACAATGGTTATACACTTGATACGCTAAAAATAAACGAAACATAACTGGACATATAGAATATTCCTACAGCGTAGCCATTCAAAACATAATATTGTCATTAAGTAGAAAGAGTATCAGAATGCATATAATATCAAGTAAACATATTTGCTTCATTTGTTTATGTATACACTTACATTTTTGAATAGAAGTAATTTCTTCGTAAGAATCATTGCTTGCACTACTCTACACAAATCCCTGCCGTAACCAGATTCTGTGGCTAAGTAATATTGAAAGCAGAATGTTAACAAGTGAAGTGTCCCTTGAGATTGTGGCTGGGCTGTGCACTCTAATGTAGCCAGCTTACTTGATATAGCATATAGCGTGACTGGACTTGTACATTTAAATCGCTGCAATACTAAGAAATCACAACTAAGAAACTACACACCGACTGTTGCAATTTGTTCTGAAAAAAAAAGGATGATGCCGGAATCGCTCGCTTTACTCTTTAGCATCTCATTCAGTATCATTTATTCTTTATTTCAGGCATGAAAACCGATAAAAACATTATACATTAAAACGAATACAGGCTTATCATATATACACCAAAGAACATACAAACATAGATATGGATAAACCAAGGAGGTTAAAATCTTATTTTAACCTCCTTGGATAAAATAAATGCACTGTAAGCCGAAGGTGTTGCGGAAAAACGAGTTTCTGCAGTAGGCGTCCGATTTCAACAAGCGTTGGGTAATGGAGTAATTGTAGGAGAGTAATCTGGTTAAGAAAAAATAACACATCCCTTTAAAATCTCTTTACCCAGACATTCAAAGTAGAATCAAAGAAGACAGAACTATATAACTTCTGTGTTAGTGTTGTGTTAGTTGGTTGGTATTATTTCGATTCTTGATTCTGTTCTTATTTGTTTGTTGTGTCATACTTTTGCTTTGGATCCGTGATATATGTGTTGCCTTATTATATCATTACTGTGTTTATTTGTTATTTTGCAAAATGAATAAAAAGAAAAAGAAAAAAAGAAGAAGACAGAAATGTCTCACCGGTACAGCCGAAGGCAACGACAGACACGGCCAACAGGTTCATGACGTAAGAGGTGTCCTTGTCGAACACCTCCAACCAGATGTCGAAGATGGCGATGAAGACGAGGCTGACGAAGGCGAGTCCGTACCCCAGCGTGATGCGAGTGTGTGTACCAAATGTCTCGATCAGACTGTTGTTCACCTGTGCAGAAGACACATTGGTCGGAGAACTACTGACACTTTGTAGTAGAATTTAGTTTATACAACGAAGAGAGAGCTGCGCTTTAATATCTAATACAGTGTAGGTTTCCCCGTTTCATACATCTTGGCAACGTGGAAAAATATATATTTCTAATGGCTTTAGATAAACCCTTGATTATTAAACACACCTGTACTGATATCTACGCTGTCACTAAGAAGCGAGAAGAGGCCAAATTAACGTAATCATTAGGCTAGTGCTAGCTTATCATTGTATATATATATATATATATTTATTTACAAACTGTGATGTTTTCTGTTGTTACCTGTACTGAACCCAGTGGGTATGTGTGTGCAATAAAGGTCTTCATTCATTCACTAATACAGAACATGTTCGCCCTGATTCTCATATGGTACTATAAGAATTTGCGTCTTCTCCGTGTAAACCTTGTGTGAATTACATTCGCTATATTTCTGTTAGTAACGTATGTTCTCAATGCTCTCGTTCCTGGTTTTTATTTAGCTTTTTTATGCCGTTGCACTTATGTTAACTGGTGGAGTCAACATATGTTTTTAGAATTAAATGCGCCATCACTTTGTCTCTGTACCTTTGTTCATGGTTTCCATAAAAAACTTCTGCTTTGACCATCTGTTAAGAAGGGTGTTACATGTAATCATCTCCAAGGCCCGCTACTGCGGGCAAGCATTGAATATCTCATGATATATCATGGAATACATAATACTACTAGTTCATAATTCATAATTCAACATATAATTTTGAATGTATAGATTAAGACTTGACTGTTTATGAATTAAGTAATAAGTATAAGTTTTTTTATTTGGATATTTGTCAACTTGAACATGTACTTTTTGTTGATCATAGCTAGCAACACCAAGTCCATACCAAGAGCAGGCTTCAATGCAGGCCGTGCAGAATAATATGTGACTGGGGTTGACAAGAAAACAAACGGTCCATGTCATGTCATCCGAATGGGTAGTGGAATTTGTTATTACATACCACATATCTATATTGTTCTCATGTACTGGTTACCTTCACAATTGACAGTGAATAGAATATAAGGGTTTTACAACGGAATCTGGAGAAGAAGAGAAGCTCAGTGCTCACCAGAACCGCTCCAAACGCCACGAGTATGTAGGTTAGGCTCATGTCGAAGACTATGCTGGTCCCGGGGTATCTGGCGTGCAGATAGTCCACATCAGTGATGAAGGAGTTATAGGGCAGTAGAAACCCAACCTATAATAAATCAGAACGTGAAAACAGCATTTAAGTTACATATGGGCCAGGTATAGATAATCTATTTCTGGTGAAAAAAGGGACAGTGGGAGTGTTATCCCTTTTCTTCACCATAGAGATTACTTCGCTATTCTTCTTTATGGTAAAAAATAAAATAAACCATCAGAATACCAGTATTTCCACTATTTCGCTTATCCCGTTTTCAATGCTACAATACTTTCCAGTACTAGATAAATTGAATGAATAATCCAGACTGTCATTCAAGGTAACCTGTTGTGAAAATTCGGATACATATGGACATGTTGATTCCATTTTCGGCTAACTTTAGATAAGAAATCAATCTCCGCAATCTACAATATCTGACATTATAATTCATACATCAACTGAACCTGTTAGAAATGAAAGTGCATTACACACTTAGTGAAATAGTGAATGCGATATATGTCTTCGTGTGTTAAAAATTCCATCTATACATGAAGGTTGACATTGATTTTGTATCTATAAATATAGAGATTTGACAAATAAATCTAATAAGTGTCCAAAGAAATCGATGCTCGGCGACGGAAGCTTAGCCTGTACTAGTATTTACACAGTCAAGCTCTCGGCCTGAGGTTACTGACCCCCACCTACTGGTGGATGGGGGATGGCGGTTACAGGACCGGCTGACCACTAGGAGCGCGCCTTCGTCAGGCTACCGTAAGCTAAACGCGCTCTAGTGGTGAGTGTTGCGCTAGTCCTTATCAACAGGTCCTGTGCACATAAATCAACCGTATCCGGCCATAAAACTGTCACAATCACAACGTCACACATACCCCAGCCAGCAGCAGCGCCAGGTAAACCAGGTGGTATTTGTCTCGGGGAACTCGGAAATGCAGCTCGGGGATGTCGAAGGTAGAGCCGAGAGATGAAGCCTCTGCCTCCGGCATATGTCCGTACGAAACCGTCGTGGCTCCGTAGGTAGATTCGGACTCATTATCCTCCGGATCCATGGTGGTTTAGAGATCTTAGCCTCGGCTAGACGTGGCTACCGCAGCAGACGGTGTTCATACGGAGCGTACTCTACCTGAAAATTCATCATTGTGTACTCATGATCGCCAGCGGTTGTGAACATAGAGAGATGTAGTCCTAACAGTGCCCTTCCGCCCACAGCTCTCTGTGCACTACTCAACGGGGATAGTCCATTTCTCAAATGTCCATAAAGAAAAGAGGGGCAAACTAGAAAGACTCCAGGATACCCTTTTCCGTTTCTCGGGTAGTATTTTACCGCATTGCCGTCGAATACGTTATCTTATTCCAATTTGTCAAATGCCCCCCTCCACTTTTAATCATTAGAAAAAATAACTGACAACCCCTAAAGGGTTTTGAATGGAATAGCCCTTAATGGCTCTCATAATAGACATTTCGACCATTCAACTCAGTGCGTCGCACGGTAATAGTACCAAAACAGTCAGCCAATGATAAGTAGTAATGATTACCGGATATAGATGTTTATTGTCTACACAAACCAAACTATTAGTAATGATAAATCCTATTTATCGTTACAAGTCGTAAAGATGTAACATCTACTGACATAATTCCACCAGGGTACATAAGTCCGCCACCCTGAAAAGATAACAGATCTCCTACGCAACGTCCCCCAGTATAATGCACTCCTGTATATCTAAATAATACTTCATACCTGGGGGTGTTTAGATTGTAAGCCCACTGTTTTTCAAAGTGGCAGATTTATGTACCCCAACGGATCAATATTAAGGTTATGTTGCTACGATTTGTGCTCACTAATAATCATTCTTCATGAAAGGAAATTCTAAAACGTTTTCAATAGCAGTCCTACCATTGAACGCTACATTGATTATTCAAGATTCTCCACTGATGTACACTAGTGTTAACAAATGCCGGACGCATGGAGAAACGCTTGACAAGACCGACATGCCATACCTACGAGACAATCCATAGGGGTTGGACAGGGATGATGTTGAATAGCGTAATTTGCTCGGTTTCCTTTGCAAACAAGTGGGAGGGCGCTTATAGCTAATATCTGTACAATCTCCAAGCAGATGTTAGGGTGGAAGATCGTGATGAGCATTTTTTACTCCAGGGCTTCTCTGATAGTGGGGTGAGTGAAAGTGACAGAAAGTGAAACCAGCTATGCCCACTGAAGAGCAATCCCTCTACTGGTCGTGACAGGAAAGACTGACACTATGTACAATATCTACAGGTTCGTTGTGAAATTGTGCTTGGGAAATTTCCCTAGCTCTTTTCGACAAGTACAATGAAAAGTACCACAACCTAAGGAGCGCGACCCCTTCCAGTAGCGTACATGTGGAGTGAGTGACATCAGCAGGGATTCGAACTCCCAACCTGTTGGTCCAAGGGCAAGGTCGCCAACTACTGGGCAACGTATGCTACCTCCTGGTGGCTGTCAGAGAAGACGGACAGTCGGAAAACGTTACGATATTCCACCCAACACCTTCTTAAAGATTAGAACCAGTGCGAGTTTATGTTATGGAGATTTATGAAGACACGTTGATGAAATTTCCCTATTTTATTTGAAATATTGTCACCATTGTCCCCACCAATGATAAATGTTATATTTGTCTTTCTATGATTTGTTAGATTACATATTATCAATAAATACAAATACAAATACATTACAACCTAAAATAAGTCTGGATTTATGGGTGGTCCCCAACCCAAGCTAGGCTATAGACGTCATGAGTTTGTTGGCACAACGAAGAATGTCCTTGTACTACAACAAGCTGTCAGCGATGCGTGGTGAGCAACAACCATAACATAACATAACAGAATAGAGAAGAAGGGTGACCTACTAACATTCCGGTCGGCATGTTATATACACACACATACAGAGAGAGAGATAGAGAGAGAGAGATAGAGAGAGAGAGAGCGAGAGAGAGAGAGAGGGAGAGAGATGTTAATTCACAGAGGCAGACAGACACATAAACAATACCTCCCTTTTCATGGAGGTAATAACTTGTTCCAACCATAAATGCTGACACGTGTTGATCATGCATGCATGTCGTATTCATTGTAAAATCAATGCGAGATCGATCTACATGTACATACGCTGGACCAACGGACATATTCCTTGAAAAATAAGTCCAATATGCTGATAAAATCTGAACAAGATGCAGCGTGAACGTCTGGTTTGCAGGATAAGACTTCACATTCTCCTCAAAGAACTCGTCTTCTCTACCCTCCTCACAGCACCAGGCAACTGGCGTTAGAAATATCATTTGAAATTCGAGGGTCAGCAATTTATACATGATTACCCACCCGGACGCCAGATATAGGAAGTCGGTGTGCTATTCACAGACAATACAGCCTTAGAAATCCCACAGAAACTACTTCTTTAGTTCTTTTTTGGCTAATGATACACGTTTTGTTGATGACTTCTTTTTATACCGTGCCAAATGGTTACGGGCTTGCTGCACAAACGACCCAGTGCAAAAGAAGTCATCAGCAAAACGTGTATCATAAGCCAAAAAGGCACAGAGAGCCTGCTATGGAGGGTTATTAATTACTGCGAGATGTTAAAAAAGCAAGTGGTTACATGAGGCACGATTCAGTGAAAAAATGAGCTTATCATCAACAAATCCATTCATCCATTCAAGTAATGAATTGGCGGTCTCGATACGATAGTCTTGAAATTGTTAAAATCAGCTGTTCTCATTTTCAATATATAATTTCAACGTAGGATATTGGAGATTTCTTTTCACGATCACAACCAGTAACATATCACCTACCTGCCTACGTTTCTGAATGTCTAACGTGTTGCAAGCCTTTTTTAGTCAATGATTCTACGCCCTTCACCGTTAAAGGAAACCCAAGCAATATTAGGGCCCCAAAATCGTCTTTCGGAAGTCAACATATTTAGTAATTTCTATACATGATTAGTTCCAACAACACTACCACAATATATAGCGACTTCCATGATGCAAAAATGCGACGTCGTTATGATGTGAGAACTCACTGAAAATCATCGCCGGGGTTTTTGTAGGCTCGCGAAAATAAGGGGATCATCGTACGGCACATTTTGGCGCGGTTTTAAAATGCTCAAAGTATGACGTTATTACGCAAATGTGTCAAACAGCGTTAGTACATGTCACTACCATTAAGATTTCAGCATTTTTTTATTTCCATTTTTGGGCCCTAATATTGCTTTGGATCTAAAGCTACAAATGAGAGCGGATGGTTAAAACCTGGCGGATAAAGATCACTGAAGATGACGACTATGCCAGATTAATTCTTATAAATCTTGAACACTTAACACTTGGGAAAATGTGAAAATCCTCAAAAAGATCTGCGCGGCTTACGTAAGTTCGAATCCTTCTTTCAAATACATGAACCCGCATATCATAAACCCTAATTCGCCACATCATGATTCGTCCTCCAGGGGATGTAGACGTGGTTTGCCCTAAAGTAGCCTTGCAAGCGCCACAGAACGCGGACATTCAGAGATAAATTGATCCTTGTGGATTCAGAAAATGGCTGCCATTTACGTCAGTCAGATACTGTACATTATCTCCCGTGTGCACGCCGTGACCTTCGCACATTGTGAGCTCTGTAGGGGACACTCCGATAGATTACTAGATGTCAGGAGGACCACATATAGAAGTATTTTCCTTCCCAAGGAATGATTTGTGTGTAGTGTGTAGTCTTGTACGCGCCGGGTGGAGTAATGCGCACAATCAACAGGTCCGCGAATATTTGATTATCCTCCTCTCCCAATTTTACAGAGGTGGTGTTTATGTCCGTACGACAAAACATGTGGAGTAGTTACGGTACGTTTGGTTTGTTTGAACTTGTCTTGCAAAGGTATAGAACACTACCTTAGTCATAGCTATAGACCTAAACCTCGGCAATCTAGTTTAGACGTTAATTAAAATGCAAAGTCACAAGGAAGTCAGAAACAACTTACGCCAGTTACAACATCTACATCCGTAATTCATATCCATCAGAAAACGCCAGTCTAATATATACCCAAATTGATCTGTTTTGTTTGGATAGTAGTACAGACAATCACAGTATCACTAAATGTTCCACCACTAGTACTACTTCCGTACTTTGAATTGATATACATATTGAAACAGATCTTTACCATATTTCACTGACCTTTGCAACAGCAATTGTATAGTCTATAAGCAGTGTAATGAAATTGCCCCATCCTTACAACCGCCCATTCCCTCTTCCGTCCGTGGAAAAAAAAAAGCTGTACGCCTCCGCAGAAGAAACGCTTCCTTTAATCTGTCCGACCCCCGCCTGTTTGAAGTGCCCCCAGGATCATTCTCAGTCCCGGCACGACTCAGAGTTCGGAAGGTGAAGAGAATCACGGCCCACCGGGAGACTGCTGTATCGATCAGCCTCACTCCGAGAAGATAACCCCGCACGCAAGGAGGAATCGGACCCGAAGCAAAAGAGAGGGAATACTGTAAATGCAGAAATGTTCGCGCGGTGGTTTTACGCTTGCGGTTTTCGCGGTGAACTCTCTACAGGGAACTTAAAACGACCGCGAAAAGCCGTTCCATTGTGTGACTGTAGCGCTACTATTGTTTCAAACGCGAACTCAAAATCGCCGCGAACCTATTTTCTCCCGTGTGTGTGCTACGAATAGCAGGGAGAAAAAAAATCTCGGCGAAAATTTCTACATTTACAGAGGGGTCCCCCGAAAGTGCGAAATGGAACGAAATGGAACGAAATGGAACGAAATGGAACGAAATGGAACGAAATGGAACGAACTAAAACATATGTAACATTATGAAATGAAATACCAGTAGATAGCGAAATATAAGGAACGTTGTAACATTCACAGTAGACGGGAACAGGAAACAAATACATAATGTTACGTGTTTTATTTCTTTAATCTGTTTGATAATAGTAAATACAACGTTTTACCGCGTTTGTGTGGCTAGATTCTTCCCTGAAAATGGAGGCGCCGCGTGCAAAGAGCTCGGCCGCTCTTCCTTGATTTTACCAAAGATCTGCAAATGAACTGCAAAAAATAGCAGGGAAAACAAGCTAACAAATATCGAAGTAAGGACTAGATTATACAGAAGTTGGTGGTAACATTGCATCTCATAATTCACCAAGAGGGCATGAGGCAAGCGTAATTTCATTATTCATACAGCGTGTTTGCGTGTTAACATGTTGCAAATGGAGCCCCGCATGCAAATGAACCGCCACTGTTGCCAGCGCACCGTAACTGTGCACGTGGGCGTGCTACCGACAGGTTGAATCAAACTCCGACTTCTCAGTTTTATTTACATACGGTTTTAGTCCATAACTAGTACGTAGCATATGCATATATGCGCAACAACGATTTTATATACACCCAATTGTTCGGCTGGTCGGCTGTCGGAGAATGGACTCATCCGTTAATGATATGCAAATGCAGCTCTGCCTGCGTCACCAATGTGACACTTCACACTCCATTCAATCACGGACGTGGACTGGGAACTACCTCTGGAGACATTTCTGCTTCCTTGTTCACGGCAAAACAAAGGGAGGGTGTGAACGAGCAGGAAATGTATTTCACGGTTCACACAACACGCAAACACGCTGTATGAATAATGAAATTACGCTTGCCTCATGCCCTCTTGGTGAATTATGAGGTGCAATGTTACCACCAACTTCTGTATCTAGTCCTAACTTCGATACTCAGTTCCGTTAGCTTGTTTTCCCTGCTATTTCCAGCAGTTCATTTGCAGATAGTTGGTAAAATCAAGGAAGAACGGCCGAGCTCTTTGCACGCGGCGCCCCCATTTTCAGGGAAGAATCTAGCCACAAAAACGCGGCAAAAACGTTGTATTTAGTATTATCAAATAGATTTAAGAAATAAAACACGTTATATTATGTATTTTACTTCCTGTTCCGGTCTACTCTGAATGTTACAACGTTCCTTATATTTCGCTATCTACTGGTATTTCATTTCATAATGTTACATATGTTTTAGTTCGTTCCATTTCGTTCCATTTCGTTCCATTTCGTTCCATTTCGCTCCATTTCGTTCCATTTCGTTCCATTTCGTTCCATTTCGTTCCATTTCGCACTTTCGGGGGACCGTTTACAGAGTAGGAGGAATATACGCCAAAGAGCCGTACGTTACTCAGCGTGCCGCGGGTCCAGTGAGAGGGGGGTCTAAGCTAAGTAATTTTTTAACAATATTGCATGATACTAGTATACAAACATTATCTCACCTAGGAGCCTATGTATACAGTTACAACTGCGTTTCGTTTCTGGGATTTTGACATCATAAATGGCATAGAATGCCGGAGTAGGGCAATGATGCAATACGTGTGCATTCAATGGAAACAATCTAAATGCACCAGCTATGTCTATTTCAGGTAGCCTAGTGACCTATTCACTCTTATACAACATGACCATATGTTATTTCCGGACATGCAAATGACGTTATATGTTAACATATGATATGTGTTGCATGAGAAAAAACAGTTTCATGTATGCTGTTCTGTGTAAAAACAAATTCAAAAATCACAACTGTAATGCCATATTTTATGAGCGATGTTGTGATGCTATCATATGTATGCGTTTCTCATATCCTTATTAGTAAGAAAGTGATAACGTTACTGATGATTATGATGGCACAGTAATACGTAATTTTGCAAACCGCTATCCTTGCAAGTGTTAAGGATAGAAGCATATTTTTACCAGCCACGAGAGGTGAAATTATTGGTAATAGCGTTACAGAGAAATACTTAATCTTGTCACATGTGCGACTTGAAAATTGGAACAAATTTGCATAAAGAGCTCTAGAACTAGCCTCTACCAGGCCCCGTCCTATCGCTGGGAAAATAGTAGAAATCGGCCGAGGTAGTCCGCTATACAGGGTAGTCCGCTATACAGTGAAGCTCCATTATCGATAATTGAGCTTCACTGTATAGCGGACTACCCTGTATAGCGGACTACCTCGGCCGATTTCTACTATTTTCCCCAGGGGTGCCAAAGAATACATACGAATTTTACGGAATACATACAAATTTTGCGGAATACATATGATCCATTACTAGAAACATACGATCCGTACGGAATACATACGATCCATTACGCAGAAACATACGATCCGTACGGAATACATACGATCCATTACGCGCATTATTCTTTGGCACCCCTGTTCCCAGCGATAGGACGGGGTCTGGTAGAGGCTACTCTAGTCTAGAACCACGTTGTCCCACCGGGACCATAGAACAACATACCTAAAAATGATCAAGAGTCATCAAGCTATCATTCTATGATACTGAACTAAACATATTAAGGGTGGGCTACGGTTGTCAATTTCTTCTGATAATCTCCTCCTGGACCACATTCCGAGTCGTATCCACCTGTCCAGATGCTCTAACACCAATAGGTGTCTGCACCTGTCAGGTCGCAAAGTACCCTGGGTAACCAACATGGCTGCGCCCGTGCTGGTGTTACGCGCCGAAATGAGTCCTTCGAACCTTCCATACAATCAGTCGTAGTACAGTCACAATATGTTGAATCAGGCCATATAATATGTCCTCGTAACGATGACGGCCCAGAGAACCCCGTGTAGTTCACAAAATAACTAAGACTTCTACTATATTGACGGGTTACCACGTCAAAGTCTGCCCATAACTAAGATTTTCAGAGGTCTCCGCCATTGTTTTTTTGGCTGAAATACGCACCACATGGGGGTTTCGTGGCACCCGGTTACAGGGTGAGGCGCATCTGTTTCCGGGTCACACTGGTTCATAATAGAAACGACTTGACAGTTTAGCGGGGATACTTGGCACAAATATATGGGACTGTTTGGACGACAGTAATGCTTTTTCTGGCCAGCTGCGTGTCCAAGAAGACAAGAGGTTTGTGTAGACATTGTTCACAGTGTAAACATTTCTGTAACGTAACGTTAACGTTAGAACGTTTAGTTAGAACGTTAGAGTTTCGATACGATACATATGGGGAATCATACCATCTCTACGTACACATGTACACCTGTTGGGTGTTAGGACGAGTAATAATATGCTGTTATTCTTTTCGTTGCTATGTTTGCGGCATTTATGGAGAAAAAAAACACGTCACGCTCCTTAGTTGGGGAGGGGAGGGGGGCGATAAAATATTCTCGGTAGAGCCAGCCATGCCATGTGTAAGTTCGGGTGATTGTTGGTTAAATTCTATATGGTCAGGAGGCACTGAACTTGTAAATACACTAACATGGATGATATGCATGGTGTAGTTTTTATTTTTGAGAATGCTTCACTAACCATATAACTTTAATATAAAACATAATTTTGTGTAATAATCTGTGTGTATATATTTTATTTGTTAGTTAATCCATGCGAAGAAACATAATTTTTACTACTTTTAGCCTGCAACTAGTGTGTCCGTGCACAATTTTGATTCAAAGGTTTTCATTTGAATACTAGTAACTTACCTTTATACAAATACATGTACATTCTTCGGGAAGGGAGACACTGGCAATTGTTGTAATGCCCATCTGAATAAATTTTTGTTGTTGAATACATTTTCAGAATGGGCATTTCAGGCCCTTTTCACTGTCCTTGATGCATCTACATACCCTGTCACCATAGCTGCCTGTTGATGTCTCGTGTGGGTAACACAAGGGTGCATCATATACTTGTGCATGTATTTTCTTGAACAACCAACAGAATTGAACAGAATACATAAATGTATCAATGTTTTATGACTATGCTTCTTTCTGAAATTAATGAAAACAGATATTAGTATGTTGATTTCCAGCCCTGCTGGATATTGATAATCCTATCAACCGTTCATTGCATGTTTACGTCTTCATACCTGATATATGTTACTCTCATGTTGCTTTATTACATTGTAGATAGATTTGATATGTCCCGATTTATGTATTTGCAGAGAATTGTATTAACTGTTGTAAAAATGATAGACTCCTCATATAGCAAAGTGCGACTCTGTATTTGAGAAAATGCGGATCCAACAGTCTGTATTGGAAGCCACAATTTTTGAATATTGTCATATCTATGCTGAACTCAGTAGATGATGCCGTTTCTTTGAAAACAACATGAATTTGATTATGTGTATAGAATACTAGATTGTCCTTTTGCTGCTTATTAGTTATACTACTCTATCTCACTACTGCTAGATACTAAATGAAAATTACCCAGCTCTGTACATACCTGACGTGTGATTTTCCTTGTACATAGTAAGATGAGTGTAGGTTTCGATCATGTGTGTGGTTTCTGAACTTGATCAATTTGTATATCTATGCCAGCTACTATGTGCCTCCAAGGATTGCTGTGCACAGAATCTTCTAATCCTGACAGTACACTGTTTACAGAGTGTAGGTTCATGTAGAATATATAGTGAGTGCAGCAAGGCCATATAAACATTTTGCAGAATGCTTGCATCCTTCCTTTGTCCGGTGACGCAGGTTCCTACATAAGTCCCTTTCTTACCATAACTCATCAGTTTGTATTCCAATACCTTCCTCAATCACTTTGTGAAATAGACATGGATTCATCATTATTAGTATAGATCTTTTAGTTTTAGTGTAGTGGTGAAGACTGGATACAAATTGTAGATTCCATCTCAAGCTTCTGTGCAGAAGGCTACAATACCTTTTCCCTTTGTGTAATGAAGAAATTATTTCATTTTTAACCTACCTGTACGTACATGTAGAAAAGAAGATGAAGAATTTCCTATGTGCCGTAAGTTGTACTATGCAGGAAGTAGATATTTGCAGAAAATATAGTCTATGCAATAGTCAGTAACAGTAGCATTGTGCAATAAAAAAGTATTTGTAAGAAGAATTTGGTGTTATTTCTATGTGCCTAAAGTTGAATTTTGAGAAAAGTCAGTGACTATAATCTAAAATTACAGGAAATATATTTGTATAGATTAGAGCAAGAGGACCTGAGTGAGTGAGTGAGTGAGTGAGTGAGTGAGTGAGTGAGTGAGTGAGTGAGTGAGTGAGTGAGTGAGAGTGAATATAACTGATAAACATGCATAAAGAATGCTGGAAATGGTCAAATGCTCGACCAGTAAAACAAACATCTGAGTCACACATATGTATATTGTTTTCACTGTCAAATTCACAGTAGGTACAAAATGGAATTGCATTCTTCATATAAGCACAATTGTCTGTGGCAGGAGGAGAAAGGAGTTGCTCCACAGGATTGTAGAATTTGGCTCTGGCCGTTTTATTGGCCAACACAGGTTTCAAATACCAGGGTCTTTAAACATTTGAAGTTGACTCTGATATTGCCCAATTGGTTATTGACATTCATCAGGTGAGGAAGATGATAAATCTATCCATATGTTGTATTATTCTGATATACTTTAAATGCATTTAATTTCACAGGTAGGGAGAAAAGGGAGTGTTCGCGGTAGTTTTAAGTTTGCAATGGAAACAATATTAGCGCTACGGTCATCGCGGGCAAAAGATGACTCAGATTCCCACTGGCATTGGCAGCACACTCTCTTTCGATATCTTAATTCTACCCAGTGTCTACCCATTAAAATGACACACCTTTGGGACTACTGTTTTTACCTCTGTTGATTCGAATGACACCATTGAAACCACTTAATTTTCTCTGTGTGTGTCATTCCAATGACAGATGACACAGTTGGAAACTCAGCTTTCAGGGTGTGTCATTCCATTGACATAGGGGGGAACTCAGCTATACCAAGGGTGTGTCATTCCAATGACATAGGGGAAACCCAGCTATACCAATGGTGTGTCATTTCAATAACATAGAGGAACCTCGGCTAAACCAAGGATGTGTCATTCCAATGGCGGGAAACAGCTATAACAAGAGTGTGCCATTCCAATGTCATAGGGAGAAACATAGCCGTGCCATTGGTGTATCATTCCAATGATATAGGGTGAAAACAAGGTATTCCAAGGCTGTGTCAGTCGAATGACACAGGGTGAAATATAGGTGTGATGAGGGTGTTTTATTCCAATGACACATGGTGAAATTCATGTATTCATGTGTCGTTTGAATGACATAGGGTTAAATTCAGCTGTTCCAAGGGCTTTCCAATGACAGAAGGTGCAATTTAGAAGTTCCAACTGTGTGTCATTCCAAAGACATAGTGTGCTCCAAGGGTGTTTCTTTCCAATAAGGCAGGAATGTTTTTAGAATTTTTCATTTCATTTACTTTACCAGCGAACACATGTGCACTCAAGTCTCTGGTCCTCTTTTTCAGGCTATAGCTACTTTCGTGCCTTCAACATATTGCCTTAAAATAGTTACTAGCGTGTTCCTTTCCACGTGCATTCAGTGGCTCGAAACCCGCCTCCACTATCAGGCTATCGGTAACAGTTAGGTACGCGTTCTGCCGATGATGATCCTTGCTGCTCGGTATAGCAACCTGTTCAGTTATGGCAATTTAGTCATGTTGTAATTAATCAGCGTTGGCAACCAAGCAGTGATACAATTGTCCATGTATGGGCATATCATGCACAAACGGTTTCACTTTGGCACGGCATTATGCTTAAAGGCCAGCAAGGAGCTTCTTTGTAATCTTCTTGATATGAGTTCCACACAGTAGAGTCAAGAGTAACGCCGATGTACGTGAAGGAGTCTATCCGTTCGAAGTTGCTTACTCCATACTCCATATGTTATAGAAACAGTCTTTCCCATATGTCGCAATTTCTGAGGCAGACCAAAAACCGTAGATTGATTTGTCCGGATGTCATTCAGTATGATAACTTAATTTCTGTAAACCAGTTAGCTGCCCTTCTCATCTCCTCAGATACAGCTTCCTCATAATCACTTCTCGAGATTACCGAATGAACAGTGTCAAATGCATTTCTCAGATCGAGGAAAAGGACGGCCGTGCACGCTCTTACGGGTACTGCATGTCAACTTGATGTCCTCCACTACCTTCTAAACGGCTGTACCTGTGCTGTGGTGTTTTTTTAATTCTTTGGTGGGCCATGAGCTGACCACCACTGTTCATAAAGTGCTCTCGGATTTGTATATGGGTGAAATTCTTGCCATTTTCCAGTCACAATCCAATTTATCTACAGTACTCCAAGGCTGTGTGAATCCAATGTCATTTTAATGACACAGGGTGAAATTCAGTGCTTCCAAGGGTTTGTCATTCCATGACACTGTGTGGAATTTAGGTATCCTGAGGCTGTGCCATTCCGATCGGTGAAATGTTTGTATTCCAAGGGTGTGTCATTCCAGTGGCATAGGCGGAAACTCAGCTATTACAAAGGTGTGTCATTCCAATAACATAGGGGGAAACTGAGTTATCAGAAGGGTGCTGTGTCATTCCAATAGCATACGGATAAATCATGAAGTGTGTCATTTCAAAGGTGGAAAATCAACACTACCAAGGGTGTGTCATTCCATTGAAATAGGGGGGAAATCAAGTGTACCAGGGATTTGTCATTACAGTGACATAGGGGGAAACTCGGCTATCACAAGGGTGTGTCATTCCTCGGGTCGTGTCAGTCCAATTTTAAAGAGACTAAGCTATCCTGAGGGTATGTCATTTTCTGTGTATGTGTATTTTTCTGCTTTTTAGCGGCGTCGCAAAATGACGACAGGTGAAGGCCCTATATGTACAGCGCAACGGTATAGCACAGCTACTGACGACTTTGACAGCACAGATAGATTAGAATATTAGGTGACTGTTACGTTAACGCGTTGAGAAAACTCCCCTTTCACCAGGTTTTAGAGGGAAAAGCGCTCCTAATGTAGTCTGTGTATCAGCCTTTTCAGCTTTCGTCCGCTCTCCAAGCTCTGCTACCGACCAAAAAAACTTGGGGAGCGGACAAAGGCTAAGAATGCTGGTACTCAGCTTACTCAAAATGACGGTGCACGTAGCACGTAGGAATTTACCTGGAAAGCTATGTGCAGCAGCATATATGCCAGGCCATCTCGCCCTGTGCCAGAATATGGTGAAGTCGCTTTTTTATATCTCAAATATAAAACATCGCATTTCCTTTAAACTTGGCTACCGGATTAAAGACGGCTTACTCAGTTATCATAGGAACTCCCAAAAGAGGACCGTCAATGGCCGTAGTGACCGTTAAATCTCTTAGATAAAAGCATAGATTTCTTGCACAACGTTCAGATGATAGATCAGATTCCCCCTATGCCATTGTGATGACATACCCTTGTTAAAGCTGAGTTTCGCCTATGTCATCAGAATGACAAACATTTGGTATTGCTGAGTTTCCCCCTAAATAATTGGAATGACTCACACTTGCTATAGCCGAGTTTCCCCTATATCATCGGAGTGGCACACACATGGCACAGCTAAGTTTCTCCCTATGTCATTGCAATGACACACCCTTGGTATAGCTGAGTCTTTGCCTATATCATTGGAATGACACACCCTTGGCATAGCTGGATTTCCCCTATGTCATTGAAATGACACACCCTTTGTATAGCTGAGTTTTCCCCTATGTCATTGTAATGATATAGCCGAGTTCCCCTTATGTCATTGGAATGACAAACTCTTTGTATAGCTGAGTTTTCTCCTATGTCATTGTAATGACACAGCCTTGGTTTTTGCCAATGTTGTGTCAAGGACAATGACTTGGTGATCTGGATTACAAGTTTTAGATTAGATGTAACGTTAAGTTTCTCAACGATTCTGGTCAAAATACATAATGGTAGATCTTCTAAGGAGAATAACTCAACAAAAGGTACAACAGATTTTCATGTTATTTGGTACGCAGGTAGGTTGGACATTGACGTACACACTGAAGTGCAAATTATGCAAATTGGGACTGAATTTGCAGAAGTAATGAAGAAAATCTATACCTCCATTCTAGGCATGTTAGTAGCAAAACTGGGTCACACCCGTCACGTTAGTAGCAAACCTGGGTCACTTCTCCAGGGGCACGACAGGTGGTGGTCATACCATTGAGGGTTATAGAATGACATTGGTAGGGAACTGGTTTCCAAGAAAACCACATATGAGAACCAAACAAGCACCCACTGGCACAAAAAAAAGCACAACTTGCAACGGCAAGAACAATTCACTATGGCAAAAAAGACACCATTTAATAAAAACTAAATTTCATGAAGATTTCGCGTCGTAAGACTCTTATTAACGCATTGGGAAATGAAGCTACACCAAGGATGTGTCATAATTCTATGACATCGGGAGAAACTGAACTATCAGAAGGGTGTGTCATTTCAAAGACATAGGGGGAAACTCAACTATACCAAGGGTGTGTCATTCCAATAATATAGGGGGAAACTGAGCTATCAGAAGGGTGCTTTGTCATTCCAATTGCATACGGAGAAATCATGAAGTGGTCATTCTAATGACATACGTGGAAAATCAACAATACCAAGGGTGTGTCATTCCATCTCAAGACAAGCGATGGTACTGCCTTGGAGGAGGTAAAGGACTTTAAGTACCTGGGATCTAGGATGGAAAGCACAGAAAAGGACATAGCAGCAAGAAAAGCAGCAGCCTGGCAGGCTTGTAACAAGCTGAAGAAGGTTTGGAGATCAAACCTCTCTCGCAAGCTGAAAGTGAGGCTTTTCCTCTCGACGGTTGAAGCAGTCCTCTTGTATGGATGTGAGGCGTGGACAATCACTTCCAAGCTAGAAAAGCAGCTGGATGGATGCTACACAAGGCTCATGAGATCAGCACTAAACATCCACTGGTCACAACACATTACCAACAAGGACCTGTATGCTGGACTACCAAAACTGTCTGACAAGATCAGGACAAGGAGGTTAAAGTTCGCTGGACACTGCCTCAGAAGCAAAGAAGAAGTGGCTGACCTGGTTCTCTGGACTCCCAGGCATGGGAAAAGGAGGCCTGGAAGACCCGCAGCAACATACATTGACACCCTGAAGAAAGACACTGGCCTTGAAGTTGATAGTCTGCTCCAAGCGATGAGGGATAGAACCACATGGACTGCCATCACGACTCGAGACCGTCCAGTCTCGACATAAGCAAGCAAGTAAGCAAGTCATTCCATCGACATAGGGAGAAACTCAGCTATATCAAGGGTTTGTCATTCCTCAGGTCGTGTCAGTCCAATACTAATGACAGGTGAAGACCAAGCTTTCATGAGAGTATGTCATTCTCTGTGTCGTGACACAAACGAGATTTGTATTATGTTTCTGCCTTTGAGCGGCGTCGCAAAATGACGACAGGTGAAGTCCCTATATACTTAAGCAGCGCAACGGTACCTGTAGTAATACTAGCCGTTTAATCTCTTAGATTGCAGCATAGACTCCTGATACACCCTTGGAAGAACACACCCTTGTTATAGCTGGATTTCCGCCTATGTCATTGGAACGACACACACTTTTGCTTGTTATAGCCGAGTTTCCACATATGTCTTTGGAAAGTTCACCCTTGGCACAGCTGAGTTTCCCCCTATGTCATTGGAATGACACACCCCTGGCAAAGCTAAGTTCTTGCCTATGTCATTGGAATGACGCACCCTTGGCACAGCTGAGTTTCCCCCTATGTCATGAGAATGACAGACCCTTGGTTAGCTGGATTTCCCCCTATGTCATGAGAATGACACACCCTTGGTATAGCTAAGTTTCCCCCTAAGTCATTGGAATGACACACCCTTGGCAAAGCTGAGTTCTTCCCTATGTCATTGGAATGTCATTCCCTTGTTATAGCTGAGTTTTCACCTATGTCATTGGAAAGCACACCCTTGGCACAGCCGATTTTCCCCCTAAGTCATTGGAATGACACACCCTTGGCAAAGCTGAGTTCTTCCCTATGTCATTGGAATGACATTCCCTTGTTATAGCTGAGTTTTCACCTATGTCATTGCAATGACACACCCTTGGTTAGCTGGATTTCCCCCTATGTCATTGGAATGACACATCCTTGGTTAGCTGGATTTCCCCCTATGCCATGAGAATGACACACCCTTGGTATAGCTGAGTTTCCCCTTGTCATCGGAATAACACATCCTTAGTATAGCTGGATTACCCCCGATGTCATCGGAATGACACACCATCGGAGTCTTTGCCTTATCATTGGAATGACGCACCCATGACACAGCTGAGATTTCCCCATATGTCATTGGAATGAAAGAACCTTGGTATAACTGGATATGCCCCTAAGTCATTCGAATGACACACCCTTGGTATAGCCGGACTTCCCCTATGTCATTGGAATGACACGCCCTTGGTATAGCTGAGTTTTTGCCTATGTCATTGGAATGACGCACCCGTGTTATACTAGTATCTGATTTTTTTGCCTACATTATTGGAATGACACACCTATGGCACAGCTTAGTTTCCCAATATGTCATTGGAATGACACTCCCTTAGTATAGCTTAGTTTCTTCCGATGTCATTGGAATGAGACACAATTGGTATAGCTGAGTTTCTCTTGTGTCATTAAAATGACACACCCTTAGGTCATCATAGAAGGCACAGTACACGATTCATTTTCTACTTTATCAAGGCTACACATGGTTGTTACCGTCCCAGAGTGACACACACTTACGATTAGGGCACACTCATATTACTGGAAGGACAGAATTACACGCCCTTGGGATACCTCAATTGCTACCTATGTCTATGATGATCCATCAAGTGTCAAGGACAATGATTTGGTGATCTGGATTATAAGTTTTGAATAACATGTAACGCTATTAGAGGGAGAATACAAAAGAATGGGGGTCAAAAACTCACTCAAAGTCCTTTATCTCAAGGATTCTGGTCAAAATACATAATGGTAAATCTTTTATATGTTTATATATGCTTCTAGTGAGTTCTACGCTTCATATTTATTTCGGCCAAACTTTCCTTATAGTGTTAGTTAACATTAGTTTCGCGATTAGAATGACTCGATTTGAAGTAGGTTTCATTTTGGTAATGAGTTAACCTTTGTTGACATATACAAAATTCACATACGGATCTCCAAACTGAAGGTACAATATCGGCGATCACTCGGCTGAATGTGCTTGGTGTTCTGTTTGTTTGGCTTTGGGTGCTTCCTTTGACCCGGAAGTAGACTGGATCATGATATACATCGGTCGTCTGGAAACCCCCATGCAGACCGTAAAACCTCGCCAAAATGAGTACTTAGAAGGTCAACTTTGAAGGAACAAATTTCGTGTTCAAATACTTTTTGAATTCTCAACTGACCTACACGAGGTTGTCAGACGTGTTGAGATCACAGGGACACATAAACCAGCCTGATTCAACGTATCGTGACTGTACTACGACTGATTGTATGGAGGGTTCGAAGGACTCATTTCGGCGCGTAACACTGCTGGGCGTGTTGGATGAGCCGATACGCGATGAGCGGGACTGTTCCTCCTTATATACGAACAGAGTTGGAGGGAAGCCGGTATGGACGTCTTACTCTTACCATTTCCGAGCATCTCTGCAGTTTTACGTACATTGACAAGCAACAGCTAGATCGTATTCCGCACATTTTGCCCCCCTCCCACACTTGCATCATATTTCAACAGGCCTACGACATAATAATGTACTAGTAGCGATGTTTGTGTATTGATATTGATTAACATCATGTGTGTTGTGCATACACTAGGTCTCACTGTATTTTTTAAGATATTACATAGATATGATACTACGTTGTTCACATTTTAGTTTTATAATAATTACCACAATATGTTGATATATTCTGTTGTTGTTGTTGTCCGCTAGACATTGTCACTTGGTGCGTTCATGTCAAGGTGCTGTCTTGTGTAGGATCTCTCTGGTGCTTCAGATCTCTGGTACTCTGCACATGCGTAATTAGGAGGCTGTCTCAGTTCTCCATGTCAAATCTCCCAATCTTCGACATATTTTGTCCGCCCTTAGGGCTGTGCCCCCCTCCCAACGTTCCCCGAGCTGCCCCCGTGTGCCCTGTGTGGCTGCAGACTGGCGCTTGTTGTACAGGTCTACTGTCCCCTGGATGGGTCTCCCTACCACAGGACACTCTATCTCTTTGCCTGCTGTAGGAAGCCCTGCTGGAATACGTCAGAAAGGTAACCTAGTAGTACTGTTCTCTCCGAAAGGAGGAGGAACGCCCGCCTCACCTTTTTCTAAAAACTAGTTGATAATCATATCACTACATGTATAAACACAGACAGTCTACTGAAGCCAGCTCAGGGGCGCACCCGGGGGAGTCACCATCTCAAATTTCAAACACTCTATTCATACAAGCATTCATTTTTTCCACGCACCACTCCACGTGCACAGTGGAATGCTCTGCCTGGCACGGTTGTGACGGGTCCCACAGTTGAGTCTTACCGTGCCAGGCTGGAGGCCTGCCCGCCTTAGCCTGGGACCTCCCCCCCCCACACTTTGCCCCTTGCGGGGTTATATGGGGGTATGCAAGATGATGATGATGATGATGATGATGATATACTGATGTACTGTACTGGGTGCATACTGGGTTCAATACTGTAAATGTAGAAATTCTTGTGGTGGTTTAATGTTTGTGGTAATCTCTTCACCATGAACTTATAACCACAGTGAAAATTCTCCTTCTGTCTTCTACCCACCTACCACCTTGTTTTAACTGTGGACTAAAGAACACCGGGAACACTACATTTTCTCCCTACCATGAAATTAAATCCCAGCGAACTTGAAGGCATTTACAAATTGTTGCTATTTACAGTAGTTACCTAATAGAACTATATGTAGGTCAGGAAGGTGGCTTGTAAGCTGGAATGCTGTTATTTTCCAGTCAGTGTTATTTCTTTGAACTGACCTCCCACTGGAAATCTAATAAGACTAAGAGCACCTAATGATTGTTAAGGAATTGTAGTATGAATATTTAGGGGAGTAAATTGAAACCAACAGCTCAACTACTAGTATCTTCATTTCTTATGGTTTTTTTATCACACTCACAGTTGGTTTGCCGTCAGGTTACAAATTTCAAGTGAAGACCAGAGTTCCCAACATGAAGAGACAGAGATGGTAAGTAATTTGACATTTTGTAATGAAGATAATGCTTCTTACACTTATCTTAGTGCTAAACTTTAAAAGTGAAAAAACACTGAATAGGCAAAATATTACATTCATAAATCACCTCAAAAATATATTTACATGTACAATCATATCACAGGTTTCTATGACAACTACAGACTGGTGTGATGATGCAGATGACTGGGGTGATGAGGAAGAAGAGGATCCTGTTGCCATGACAACACTTGCTACCACAATAGAGAAGCCAAATCAAAAAGAAGACAATGTGACAACAGAATCTGTCTGCACGGAAGAGTTTCAGAATCTTGATATATCCGATTCTGCAGAACAAACTGGTTTTAGTGACAAAGATAATATAATTGACGAAATCGAACTTGAGGAAGGAACTGCCGATATGGAGAAAGTAGAAAATGTGGTGATGGAAGATCTACCAAAAGATGATATAACAACTTCTTCCCTATCAAAATTATTGAGTTTGAATGTTGACACAGAACTATCAGAAGGGGAGATTGTGTTTGAAGCATATTACATCAGTGTGTTTGAGGAGCCTACTGGCTCAATGGTAGACTGTGGTGACCATGTGCGGAGACTTATGACTGACTATCAACAGAAGGAAGGTGTGGACTTAGCAGCTATGGAGGACTCTGTAACAAGGTTAGTATAAGGCCATACCAATTTAATTTATTGGTTAATGGATTTTTATTTTCCAAAAAAAAAGAATTTAGAAAAAAAGATTCATGAAAACAGAAGGCTGGGCCAGCCTTCTGTTTTCATGATTTTTTTTTTCTAAAATTGTTTTTTTTTTTTGGAAAATAAAAATCTGTCAACCAAGAAATCAAATTGGTGTGGCCTAAGGGCACGCCTGTAAAGCAGTGTGTTAAGCACTGAGCGCGCCTACCCTGTATAAAAGAAAAACAGAAATAAATAAATGAACATACTACCAGAAATGAGTCGGGAAAAAAAGTAATTCAATATCTGTACTTGTCTATACATGTCTATTCTGTGCAAAAGAAATAGAATTATGTGACTGACCGACACGTAAATGTGGGGAGGGCGACGACTCTAAAGTAGGGAGGGCAACTTTAGGTACGAATTCCATTTGAAGACGTATCATTATTATATGGTCTGCCAGGGAACTTGGACAACTTATATATCACGTACAGATAGTTGTTATCAATTTTTTGCACCTATATTTGTGGATTCTGAATGAATTCAAACATGTCGGCGGCGCGTCCCGGCCAACTGTAGTCATTTGCATATGAATCTGATGCAGAGTGGGGAGGGCGAGTGAGTGATTACATGTTTTGTAGGACGATATTTGTACCGAATTACATCTACTCTGATAGCTTACCTACTTAATTGGATTTCATACGTTGTTTGTTCTGATTTTGTGGTGTAAACTTGTGTGGTAGAAAACTGCTTGGTGGAAACTGCGTGCCAGCGGCCGCGGTATATGGTAGATTCTGTGTAGTGTAACCCGGTGTGGTGTAACGTTAAACCTGTGTGGTGTAAATCTGTGTACTGTAAACCTGTGTGGTGGTATAGCCAGTTTGGCGGATACCTGTGTGGTGTAGCCTGTGTGGCGGAAACCTGCGTGGTGGAAATCTGTGTATTGTAAACCGGTGGTGGTACAGCCAGTGAGGCGGAGACCTGTGTAAAGTAAACAGGTGGTGATACAGCCAGTGAGGCGGATACCTGTGTAAAGTAAACAGGTGGTGATACAGCCAGTGAGGCGGATACCTGTGTAAAGTAAACAGGTGGTGATACAGCCAGTGAGGCGGAGACCTGTGTAAAGTAAACAGGTGGTGATACAGCCAGTGAGGCGGAGACCTGTGTAAAGTAAACAGGTGGTGATACAGCCAGTGAGGCGGAGACCTGTGTAAAGTAAACAGGTGGTGATACAGCCAGTAAGGCGGAGACCTGTGTAAAGTAAACAGGTGGTGGTACAGCCAGTGTGGCGGATACCTGTGTAAAGTAAACAGGTGGTGGTACAGCCAGTGAGGCGGTAACCTGTGTAAAGTAAACAGGTGGTGGTACAGCCAGTGTGGCGGATACATGTGTAAAGTAAACAGGTGGTGGTACAGCCAGTGTGGCGGGAACCTGTGTAGTGTAAACCTGTTGTGTTGGTACAGCCAGTGTGGCGGAAATCAGTGTGGTGTAAACCTGTTGTGTTGGTACAACCTGTGTGGTGTAAACCTGTGTGGTGTAAACCTGTTGTGTTGGTACAGCTAGTGTGGTAGAAACCTGTGTGGCATACATCTGTGTGGGTGATAATTTTTCAATAACAAAATGGAACTCCATTACACTTGCATTTTCCTGGCCCTTTGTCTGATGCTTGGCAAGGCTCAGCCAGGAGCACAGCCAATAGACAAACACGAGATAAAGGACGTACATGTCACATGTGACTTCAGAACTGACTGCACCTCTGACTGGGCTACGTTTGCCTTTATGATTAAGCACAGTGGGGTGAATGGGACTCATTTCGGTCACAAGAAAATGATGATGCACAATGATAGTACAAAGTTATCATTGATTATGATTTTGCTTCTAAGTGGAGATGTCGAGATAAATCCTGGGCCTAGACCGCCAAAGTTTCCCTGCGGGAGCTGTAACAAAGCTGTACAACATACCCATACTGCAATTTGTTGTGACGGCTGCGATAAATGGTACCATAAAGACTGCATTGAGCTATGTTCCCAGGTGTATACTGCATTAGAAACACACCAATCATACTCGTGGATTTGCTGTGACTGTGGCATACCAAACTTTGCATCAGCTATGTTTGACATAACTGATGATACTTTTCATTCAGTAAACTCATTTGATACACTGAGCTCTAGTGCAAGCTTGACAGATGACTCCCCGGTTGCTACATCCACTCCACTTAGATCTAAGCAGGGTAACCCCAATATGAGGGGTCGTGGTTTCAAAAAGACCAATGGTAAACTCTTACTGGTAAACTGCCAGAGTATTCGAAACAAAAAAGCCGAACTGGCGACTGTAATTGACACGTACAAACCAGATATAATAGCAGGCACAGAGTCATGGCTCAATCAAGACATAGCAAGCAGTGAGATATTCCCTGACAACTACATAGCTCACCGTAAAGATAGACAGACTGGCCCTGGAGGTGGTGTATTCCAGGTTAACAGGGATGATTTGATTGTCACACACAGGCCAGATCTAGACACAGACTGTGAGATCATTTGGACACAGACTCAACTAGCAGGAAAGAAACCACTAATGATTGGTACATACTATAGACCCCCATCGGACCAGGGCAATAGCCTGGATGAACTGGACAAGTCCATAAGTAAGATGGGACCTAAAATTAACTCTGACAACGTGATCATCCTTGGAGACTTTAACACACCTGGTATAAATTGGGATGCTAGCACTACAGATAACACTCAGAGCAATTCAGGACAGGCACAGAAGCTACTGCACTTAGTGGATAACCATGGCTTATTCCAAACAGTTCAAGAGCCCACTAGGAATGGTAATCTTTTGGACCTGGTCTTAGTTAATAACCCAAACATAATCGAAAAGACCACAGTAGTTCCTGGAATAAGTGACCACGACATGGTATTGGTGGATGTCAACCTTGCACCCAAACAAAACAGGAAACCCAAGAGAAAAGTGTACATTCGAACTAAAGCTGATGAACCGGCCATCAAGAGTGACCTAAGTGATTATGCAACGAACTTTAACAAACGAACCGAGGATATGTCCGTGACACAGAAGTGGGATGATTTTAAAGACAAAATAAAGCACACGATGAACTTGCACATCCCTAGTAAAACAACATCAAGCAGATACAACCTGCCTTGGTTCAACAGAAACCTAAGAAGGCATTGTCGTAAGAAACAACGTCTTTACAACAAAGCTAAGAGAACAGGGCGAGAGGAAGACATGAACAAATACAAGAGAGTTAAGAAGGGCGTACAGAAAAGCATAAGAGCAGCACATTCAAAATATGTGGCAGACATACTGGGGGAAGCTATAATTGACAAACCCAAAACATTCTGGTCATACATAAAAGGCCTAAGAAGAGACCTTGTCGGCGTAGCCCCTCTAAAGATTGGTAATTCCATTGTCAGTGATAGCGAGAAAAAAGCAGAGGCACTCAGTTCACAGTTTAAAAGTGTGTTCACAGAGGAAGACACAACAAACATGCCAACTCTCGGACAGCCCTGTACCCCTCCCATGGAACACATAGTGATTTCCCCTAATGGTGTCGAAAAAATGCTCCAAGGTCTCAATCCATCTAAAGCATCTGGTCCAGACCAAATACCTCCTTGGTTCCTCAAAATGACAGCCACCGAAATAGCACCTGTGTTAACCAATATTTTCCAACACTCGTTAGACACAGGAGAAATTCCCAAAGACTGGAGGGATGCAAATATATGTGCCATTTTTAAAAAGGGAGATAGAGCTGTCCCCGGCAACTACCGACCTGTATCACTGACCTGTATATCCTGCAAACTACTTGAACACATTATCCATAGTCATGTCATGAAACACTTAGAAAGTTTCAACATATTGACTGACTACCAACATGGATTCAGAGCAAAGCGATCCACAGAAACACAGCTTATATTGACAGCTCACGACATAGCTGGCGCACTGAGTAAAAAACAGGTAGATCTAGCAATTCTTGATTTTACTAAAGCTTTCGATAAAGTCCCACATAGCAGACTCATCACTAAACTAGAGCACTACGGAATTCAAGGCACCACACTAAATTGGTTGAAGGCTTTCTTGACCAATAGGGAACAGACGGTAGTGGTAGAAGGCAAGGCCTCAGCTCCAGTTAGAGTTGCGTCAGGCGTACCACAGGGAACTGTTCTGGGACCGTTACTCTTCCTCCTGTACATAAATGACTTACCAGACCAGCTTGATTCAAATGTTAGGTTATTTGCCGATGACTGCCTGTTATATATAGAGTTGTCCACACAGAGTAATTCACAGCTTTTGCAAGAAGATTTGAACACACTCGAAGAATGGCAAAGCAGATGGCTAATGCAGTTTAATCCGGAAAAATGTTACATCATGCATATAACAAACAAACGAAACCCAATTGTAACCACCTACCAGTTCTGTGGACAGGCTCTAGCAACAGCAAAGAGCCACCCGTACCTAGGCGTTACATTAACAACGGGGCTAAAGTGGAACACCCATATCAACAAAGTAACAACTAAGGCTAAACAGACATTGGGAGTGATCAAGCGTAATTTGTGGGCATGCCCAGCAAAGGTAAAATCACTTGCATACACGTCTCTAGTAAGACCAAACCTTGAATATGCTGCAACAGTTTGGGATCCATACACAAAGAAGGATATAGATAAACTCGAGAGGGTGCAGAACCAAGCTGCCAGATTCTGCACGAACAACTATGAAAGGGGCGCCAGTGTAACAAAAATGAAAGCAGACCTGCAATGGATGTCACTTGAGGACAGGAGAACAATGTCCAGACTTTGCATGATGTACAAGATGACTAATAAACTTGTGGACGTACCGACTGATAAGTATCTAATGCCAGCTCAGAAGAGGACCAGAAATAGTCATGCTTTTAAGTACCAGAGTTATCAGCCAAGGATTGACGTGTTCAAAAATTCGTATTTCCCGAGAACCATAGTAGAATGGAACTCGTTGTCATCAAGTACTGTAGGAGCTTCATCACTAAGTAGCTTTAAAGAACGGTTGCAGTCAGATATGCAAAGACTAGGTGTAACAGACCGTTCGGTGTAATATGACCAGCTGCTGCCGCGCCGCGTGCCTGCGAAGCTGGTGTGTTACGCCTGATGGCGGTTATACCGGCTATATAGATACAGATACAGATACAGACATGAGGAAAACTTAAGCAATTCTTGCATGCCAAAAGCTGGGTAATTTTGATATGAAAGTACATCCATACATTTGCTTTTCATACTTAACATTGGAACATCTTGGCTCCTACTTTAGTAAGTTGAAAGTAAATAGAAAAGTTGCTTGATTTCTTTACATGTTAAAGATACTTGACATGTACAAATATACAACAATTACAACAGACTAATCATATACAAAAATCTGTGCTTGTTATACTTAAAGTGCAGGAAAGAAAAGTGGAGGAGAGAGTTACGAGAAATCCACAGCTAGACACGGTGACAAAATCTTTCAGAAGTTTGCCAAGAGAGTGTCACTTTGTCCAGAGCAGATTCTCAGGTTGGTTCTGGTTCCATTGTTTTGGAGACATGTGTTAGTGTTGATTGTGTACTAGATAGGGGTGGGTACCGGTACCGGTACCGTGTACCGGTACAAAACCGGTATTTCTTAATGGACCGGTCCAAAAAAACCGGTCTGTATAAAATCAGTGGACCGGCCTATGGACCGATTAGAAAATTCATAGTACCAGGCGGCCACATAACTGGTCTAAGAAAATACAAAACAGCAGATTTAACTTCGTTTTCGAAGACGTTAGCTGTGAATCATACCTAGAAACACTTAAAGGATTAGTAAACAGACGGCGAGAAGAGTATAATTATAATTTTGAGACAAAGTGCAAACCTAAGAAATTATATCGTTCCAGACATGACGTTTGGAGATTTTGCGTGTGTCTCGCTCTCCAAAATATGATGTACTGCGACACTACTATAATCAGGTACAGGTACAGGTCCGGACCTGGACCTGACCCTCTGGACCTGGACCTGGACCGGACCTGAATTGTTTGTACCGGTACCCACCCCTAGTACTAGACATAAGGAGCTCTTGTTAAACTGGAGATTTATATATATTAAGCAGCTTGGTAAGATTTGCAGTAGAAAATATGAGATGTCTCTTACAAGAAAAGTCATGCTAAGGCCACACCAATTTTATTTGTTGCTTCTCGGATTTTTTCAGAAAAAAGCGACAGGGCGAATAAAGAATACATTTTTTTTTTTTACAAATAGTCTGGGCCTCTGGGGTGAAGATAAAGGTTTACATAACATAAAGAATAAGAGGATTATTCAAGTTTCAGCTTTGTATGGCTAATTTTATGCAAATGCACCCCTTTCTTTGATCTATATTTCAGTACCAAAATTACCTTTTGCCATGTAATATAAATTATGGATTGATATTGAGAAAGTTTTAATAAATGAAAAATTATAACTTATGATCAATGTGACCACACTTTTTATGTATGTGCAGGCCTTTATAATCTATTTTGGTGGCTATTGAGTTTTACAACTGAACAGATAGTAAAATTGGGAGTTAAAATTTGTGAATGGGAATAGTGACCCAATTTTTTTTTCTTTCAAAATGGGAAAAATAGGACAGGCTATTCCCAGAAGCAAATTGGCGTGGCCTAACCATATAACATTCTTGTATTTGCAGATACAGCAGGAAAGGAAATCCACTTTACATACAGGAGCCAGAGGAAACACACATGGTGGCACCTCCATGTTCAAACTGTGGTGGACAGAGAGTGTTTGAGCTCCAACTGATGCCAACCATGATCAGCATTCTAAAGAGACAGGGTGCTAACAGCAATGGTGAGCAAAAAAGAGACTTAATATTACATGTCACTGTAAATATGCTTAATTTCATGCATGTCCCCGTGGCGCAAGCGGTAACGCAACCCCGCTGCTTCGCCATCTGGATCAAATTCCGTGGATCCTAGGGCCCGCATTTGATCCTAGGGGTCGACTCGAGCTCGGACATGTTGTAAGGGATTGCATTCGTCATTTTGGATGGTGACGTAAAGCCGGCGGCCCCGTGTATGAAGGAACTTTAGGGTGTAAGCCTCAAACATCTGCACGTAAAAGAACCCAACACACTTATCGAGAAGAGTTGGGGTGACCTGGTATGCTTGGCCAAAAACACGAGCCGTGGCGAAGCCGCATTGCATTACCAGTAGCTACTTGAAAAAGCATTATGGTTCATCTCAATTGAGAATTTACCAGTATTTGGTAGTTTGTTTGATTACGCTGATCTGAAGGCTTCACACGTGGCATCGAATGGCTGAGTAGCTAACGGAGACAAGAATGATAGGTCACAGTTCAGTTCCTGGGTAGATGTTATGTCCTTGGGAAAGGCACTTTAGACAACTTTCCTCACTCCACCCAGGTGTATATGGGTACCTGACTTAGGTAAACGTGGTGGAAAGAGAGGTATGGGCTCCGCCTTCCATGCAGTACTATGCCCTAGACACAGTGGATAACAACCCACTGCCCCTACCACCTATAAAAAAGGCTATGCACTATCTTTGCCTTTGACCTTCCTTTTCAAATTTAAACTAACAGACCTGTGCCTTCATGTTGCAGATCCCGTTCTTGAGTTTGGTACAGTGCTGGTGTACACCTGTGCTGGAAGCTGTTGGACACAACAGAGCATGTCCTGTGTGGAACATGTGGTGGTGCAGGCAGACCCATACAACCAGTTCTTCACTCAAAGAAACTAAAATCATGCTAGTAGTAGGATTGAACATATAGGAATAATTATTCAACAGCAAAGTATACCCACGGGCTATAGGCTATGGTATTTATGTTGGGGACCCGCCGCGGTACATGTTTTCGCTCACATGCTCCCGAAGGCGGTTTCTCCCGTCATCCTTTTGGAAGCGTGATCCCTGTGCCGAGTACTTCGTCAGGATCGGAACTTCAGCAGCTATTCAACGATAATACCTTTGCCTACAGCCTGTGGTATACCTGTATGTTGTACTTCCTTGCACAAGTAACCATACATGTTTGTATTATTGCCTCTTTGTCAATAATTCTGTTCTATTGATTTAGCGTGCACAACTACACCCTACCGCTTACACTATTGAGCAATAGAAATTTTAGGTAACATGAAAATAGGCTTCCTTGGAAGACCAATATTTGGAAATGATTCAGAAATCTATTGGTTTTTTATGTTGGTGTTACAAATAAAATTGCAATACTTGTCCAAGTGCAGTGTAGATCTATATTGAAATATTGGCATGACTGATAATTTAGTTTTGAATTCATAACTTACTAATCTACATTGTAAGAAGTGCAAGAAATATTTAATAGACTTCTGAAAGTTCTAGGATTATCTGAGTACTATTTTTGTATCAATTATGATTTTTTTGATAAGGAATTGACTGTCTTATGGGAAATTTAACATAATTTCAGAAGACAAAATACTACCACATGACTTTATTATGTTAGTCAGTGTATGAAACAAAATGAGAAATTTTAAGTTACATTGTGATCTTTTCCTGTATGTACAGTCAAATATACACAGCATGGAAGGTAGAATACATGTTCTGACGTTTGATATAGATGCCATGAATATGACATAACATTTATGAACTTCTCAGCTCAACCAAAGTTAAAGTCAACATTTAAGTCTAAAGGTACATGTGTTATTCAAAGAATGAGAAACTGATATTGCAGTCTGCATGGTCCTCTACCTGTTAGAAGCTGAGAAGTATTCTACAGCCACAAGTGTTCTTCTTTAACTTTTAGCACACTGAAGTATGCAATTGGGCACCCCATTCTCTATTGGTTACCGAGTTAGGCAGCAGGGAGAAGGTTAAAGAGGCTAGTCGATTCCTTTGTGCCAAATTTTTCCATCTTTACATAGTAAAAGTCGTATTTTAAACATAACTTGCCCATAAACTATTTGCTTTGTACATGAATATCTTACAAAACTGTATCAAGGCCCCTTCTAATACTGTTTCATGTCTAGTGCTTGCAACAGATTCATATTTACCACAGGCAACAAGTGCAGTAAGACAGATCCAAGGTACAGATATGTAATAGATCAATTTCTTTCAAGCCCCAGAATTGACATCCATATAAGATAAAAAAATTACAAAACCTTCACTGAAGATTCTCACGTACAGTTCTGTATTTAAATTGCACCTAGTAGTCAGCTAAAGAGATTGTCATAACGATTTATTACCTTCCAGTTTCCAACTTGGCCTTAATATCTGTGTTTATGAACTATTGCTACCCTTTGCTTAAAAGTACACATTCAGTAATATTAAAAATGTACAGCGCTTTGACAGCTATCATTAGATGCAGAGATGATGGTGTATACGTGAAGAGATTTGACCTGTGAGAGCAAAGATGTTCAAAATACAATGTAGAATGTTTTTTTCATGATGAAATCGCATTAGTATTGTTACTAGGCATTGAATTTGTAAAACAAAGGTTTTATCTAAGTTACCAGTTTTAGTCAACCATTTTACACCAGAGGAAAACAAGAATTCCATAGAAATCTATTTCCTGAACTCCTTTTTATGATCGTGATCATCCTTTTTGTCAGGATGGGCTTTGAGATCCCTGACTTGAGCTAGATTGACCAGGTTGTGTCCTTCAGCTTGTCCCACCAAGTTTTTTTGAAGGCTGACACCATCAATCACCATTTCAACATTATTGTTCCCATCTACAGGAATGTTCTCCTCTTTCTTGTAATTGTTGAAATCCCATTTCTCGTCTTTTTCCTCTTCTATGTCTTGTTTCACCTCTTTGAACTTCATCTTTTCTTCTTCCTTGCCTTTTCGGTCATCACGGACTACACTTTCATCTGGTAAATTCTGATGGATTTCCTCCTTTGCTTTACTTTTATCATTACCTTTATCTGATTCAAAGGTCTTCACTGGTTTGACCGTTGCGTGGTACTTCAAGTCCCGATTCAACTGATTCTTGTTGACCAACACATCCTTAGCCTCCTCTGCTACGTCAATCTTGACAAGACCACCATCATCATCGCTGTTGAGATTCTTGCCTTCTGCATTGATGTTATCTTTGACAGCATCCTTCTGATGTCCTTCTGCAGGCTGGACCTGTAGTTGATCTGCAGCTTGTACCAGGCCATCCTTCGGCACCTCTACTATCTCCAAGGCACCAACGTCCCTCTCCACTCTGTGATGTGCAGGGTTTGCATCTGGCAGTCCGTCACGAGCAGGCTTGACGCCTTGATCCAAGCCACCAATAGGCTTCTCTACTGCTTTCTTGCTGTCAATTGGATCTAAATGCATGCCGACTTCATGCTTTTGTTGTATTGCCTTGTCTTGGTTGAGATGCTTGATGTTGTTTGCAACTATTCCCTGCCCCTGGTCTATCTGCCTCCCGTTGTCTTGATGAAGATCAACAGCTTGCTTCGATAACTTTGCCTTTCCATCTACCGCGATTCCTTGGTCCATCCTTACATTGTCCAGTGCAGCAACCTGCTGCAAGTTTGCATCTATCAGATGCCCTTGCTGGATTCCGACATTATCAACTATTCCTTGCTGCATACCGGCATTTGCCAGAATACCCTGATGGAGTTCTGCAACCTCTTGTGCTGCGTTATTTACCATGACTTCACGATTGTTCACTATTCCGTCTACAACATTGCCTTGCTGCTGCCCGAGGTCTCCCATACCTCCCTGAGGCAAGTTTCCGTGCTGCAATGCATCTCCGGCACCCATTTGTTGCAAAGATGCAACATCAGCAGGCTGGTGCAAGTTAGGAACTGCATCTTTGTGCAACTGCCCATCCCCCAGTTGTTGCTGCAGACCCATGTCCACAACATGACCTTGCTGCAGAACATCACCAACACCTTTCTGCAGTTGTAAATTCCCATCTACCATAGGCTGGTTAAAACCCACATCTCCAAGACCTTGCTGCTGCTGCTGGATGTCTGCACTCTTCTGAAACGCGACTCCCCCTGCTGCTTGTTGCGGCACCCCGATTTGGTCCCCATCTTGTTTCTGCAGGTCTTCATCTACATCCTTAGCCTTGTGCTCCTTCAGCTCATCCAACAGCTGCTGCTGGACCTCCAACAGCTTCTCCTGCTGTTCCTGCTGCTTCTGGATGATGTCAAGCAGCTGTTTCTTTTGACCCTGCAATAAACAAACAGTTTATTGTGATACCTCCGAGATACCCTTGAGATATCATTTAGTCCCCAAGGGGGCTAGTCTTTCTGGGTTTGTAAATTCATATATATACTTACATACAAACACTGGTATGCAGATATAAACAATTCCAAAGTCAAAATACATACAAGTTCCAAATCAACAGTCCAAAATCATTCGTCTTTCACAATCTTGATAACTCTACTCATAAAGTGTCTGACACAAAGTCTTAACATCAGTTGGCAAGTCATTCCAAAGCTTCACAGCTTTTGGAACTGCACAACAGGCACATGCATTACACAGCCTCTGTAATGGATACATCCCTGTTTTTACACAGTGTATCAAATCAAGCATTCTGCATTTCAGAAAACATTCCTATTTGATATCAAGTCATTCGGCATCTCTTTACATTGCAAACTTGGACAACCAACCTCATCTTTCTCTTCCCCATCTTCTTCCTCTTTGTCTTTAGGCTCTTTTTTCTCCTTTTCTTCATGCTCCTTGTCTTCTGGCTCTTTCTTGACATCCTCCTTAGCAGCCTCAGCTTTCTTCCTGTCATCTTCATCCTTCCCTTCATGTTTATCACGTGCTTCCTCCAAGTCTAGTTGCTTTTCATGTTTCTCGGCAGGTTCTTTCTTGTCTTCAAAGTCTTCAAAATCGTCTTTCATCCTTTCATCTTCATCATCCCCTGTGTACAATCAAAACATCATGTGGGACTGGAACATTTGAAAATTAAACTTACAAAATTGGACATAATGAAAAATGCAGCAAAAATCTAAATAGCTATGGATAATGGACCTGAACCATAATTGATGTCTACACCCACATTTGTTAAAAATACTTTCTGACATATTCTAAACTAATCTTCATAAACATTGTAGACTAATATGAAACATGACAGATAACTGCTGCCATACATAGTAGCTGTGGAGATGATGTGAAGTACAACAAATTCAGACCTGGGTCTTTTCCATCTCCCTCTTGGTCTTCATCCTTCTTCTCATCCTCATCCTTGTGATGTTGCTCCCACTGCTCCTATGTAGACATCATTATCATTAGTTCTAATAGTATGTAACAGTGCAACTTGATTCAAAACATTTTATGCCAAACATTTAAATCAATCTGATGCTGCCAAAACGAGAGCAACTGAATCAATAGACAAAGGAGCACAGCAATACATTCAATTTAATTTCACAGAGACACACAGCAATACATTCAATTCAATTTCACAGAGATGCACAGACACACACACACAGTGACAAACAGACGTACACACATGCACACACACAAACTAAGATATTTAAAGCAGTTTTATATCTCTTACTGAACTAGAGCTGTGTACCTAAACAAATTTTAGGTACAGGTACAGGTACACGGGTTTAGGTACAGGTCCGGACCTAAACCTGTACCTGAACTACTAATGTTCAAATAATGGTTGATATTCAATAAGGACAAAAGCATGGTTGAACCGATAACAACATAATGTTTAATTCTGCTAGACACAAGCCTGTTACATGGCATCTATAATGACCACAACCCTCACCACCAGTCAGCTATGAGGTATTACTTGTAAGAAAACAAAGATGAAAATTTGACTCATCGATCAGGCCTTGTTAAAGTTTATTCTGTGTTACAGAAGTCTTTCAGTGCACTGCCACAGTAATTTCATTGTGATTTTATCTGTCAAAGTTGCCATCCCTTTCCCTGTTATGCTAGCCAGACTTGAACTGATTACAACCGGTACAGTACCAGTACACCAGGGTTCAGGTATTATGGATCTGTACCTAATTGATAGACAGGTACCGGTACTGTATTGGTACACTGTACCGGTACACAGCTCTACACTGAACAATTACAGTATCACTGAACTACTAAAAGTTACAAAAACCTACCCCCAGGTCTGCATTGTCAGGTTTCACATCTTCCATGTCTTTATTGGGCTCCTTTGGTTCATGTGGAACTGGGGGTTCTAGCCTGCTGTCGTCCTTATCTGCTGGAAGGTCAATCATTGAAAACAAAACAATGTTTTCCAGGTTGTTGTTATTCTGCAGTTAGGCCACACCAATTTAATTTCTTGGTTAACAGATTTTTATTTTTAATTTCAGCAAAAAAAAATCATGAAAACAGAAGGCTGGGATGAAAACTTGCATCCGACCCTGTTCACTCCCTGAAACTGTGTGCACCAAAGTACAAACTTTCCTCTGAGATTCTGTTTTCATGTTGTTTTTCCAATCTAGTATTTTTGTAAAAAAAAAATTGTATTCCGTTAACCAAGAAAATAAATTGGTGTGGTCTAAGTGTCATACCTCTTTTATGATAAAAAAATAAGAGGCCAAATGTAAGTGCTTGTAAAGACTACAATCCATAGTACTTATTTGAGTATTCTGGCATTATAGTTGTCTTTATTTTATTAAAAAAAAAGTTTATTAGGAAAAGTCACACAACATCATACATGCAGCAAAAGCATTACTTTGTACAAGGGCATAATAGTACACTTTACATAATGCAGCTACATGTAGTTTAACTCTTAATCAGCTAATGCTTTGTATTGCTTGCCTTGTTCTTCCTCATGTTCCCTTTCCTTTTCCTCTTCTTCCTCCTCGTCCTTTTCTCCTGGTTTGTCAATCTGTACTTCCTTGTCATCCTTTCCTTTTCCTGCCTTCACATCAGGCACATCAACCTGGTGTTGAAACAGAAAAAAACTGTAAACCAACAGTTGGAGAAATGTAGCATTTTGCCATTCTCCTCCATCTACACACTATGTAAACTGTACAAAATAAACCAGACAAAATCAGCATGTGACTACTTAATGATTAGCGTAATAAAGCTGTTCAGCAATGGAAAACAAGCAAGTATCCTGTGTACCTGGACATTTTCTTTGTCTTTATGATGTTCTTCCCCTTCCTTATCCTGGCCTCCCCCATGGTCTTCATAACCTTTGTTTGACCCACCTGTGGATAGAACCAGAGGTTATGGTACTGAAGTGTTAAACTAGGTATAGATCACAACTCACACACGTCTACTAAACTCACGTGTTGTATTGACAGAACTCAGAACTTTCTGCACAGAGAAGAAAACCACATCCGGGGTGTTAGCCCCTGGTACTTAGTGCGCAGGTGCCTGATACTAAAGGCGGGAAAACTACTAGATAAACATGAAGTGAGCCACATACAGTGGTAGAGAATAATGAACACATAAAATCATGGAGAAATCATTGACAAGTGTCCTTTCAGAAATGCCAATCCCTAAGAATGGGAACCCAGCACAAGGGTCACTAACAGAGATGGCCAATCAGCACCAAGGAGAGAGAGCGATATGGGCCTTGGAGAGTGGTGGTGATAGCCAATCAGCACCAAGGAAAGAGAGCAATATGGGCCTTGGAGAGTGGTGGTGATAGCCAATCAGCACCAAGGAGAGAGAGCAATATGGGCCTTGGAGAGTGGTGGTGATAGCCAATCAGCACCAAGGAGAGCAATATGGGCCTTGGAGAGTGGTGGTGATAGCCAATCAGCACCAAGGACTTAACCAGAAAGAAGGGATGATGTTTCGAAAATGCTGTACGTGTAATTATGATTCAAAGAATAAATTGCAGACACGGAAGAAAATGAAAGTTATTTGCCTAGTACTATCTGTTCTAACATTTTTGAAAACTTTTTATACTATTTGAGAAGCCTGACATACCTCCAAGTGACTGCAGTGACTCCATAGCATTATTGTTGTCTACGTCTCCAATGACATTTCTCACAGCTAAAACAACACACAAACATAAAGTTAACCATACCCATAGTAACACACATTTACATTGACAAAGCAATGAAAATAGAAACTCAGAGGTTTTTCTAGAAAAATTGAACAAGAGGGAGCACACAGGCGAGGGAGCGGATTCTATGTACTTATGGAAGAATCGATTACTGAGTGACGGCTGTATGCTGGATATCAAGCTAAAATCTGATTTTGACAAGGGGGCGCTAGGCTGTAAAAAGAGGGAGCAGCGCCCCTCTTTCCCTGGAAACTAACTCATTATACTCAAGATAACTAAATACAGTTTTTGGACACTAACAGAAAGGGTTTAAAAAGGCAAATGAATCGATGTTTCTGGAAGAAAAGATCCTACCGGTAATACTTACAGAGGAGTGCAATGCATATGACTGTCATTGATCATACTTAGCTTTATGATCCTATAATTGTAAATACAAAACTTTCTGGCCTTTGATAATAAAAGTAAAACATCATTCAGCTACATGTTCAGTATACAAAATTAATGAATTTCTTGACAAAAGTTACATTTACCAAAGTCTGGTACATTATCCACAATGGGTTTCATGTAAATTTAAAGTAAAACATGTTCAGCTACATGTTCAGTAATATACAAATGAATTTCTTGACAAAAGTTATATTTACCAAAGTCTGGTACATTATCCACAATGGGTTTCATGTAAATTTAAAGTAAAACATGTTCAGCTACATGTTCAGTAATATACAAATGAATTTCTTGACAAAAGTTACATTTACCAAAGTCTGGTACATTATCCACAATGGGTTTCATGTAAATTTAAAGTAAAACATGTTCAGCTACATGTTCAGTAATATACAAATGAATTTCTTGACAAAAGTTACATTTACCAAAGTCTGGTACATTATCCACAATGGGTTTCATGTAAATTTAAAGTAAAACATGTTCAGCTACATGTTCAGTAATATACAAATGAATTTCTTGACAAAAGTTACATTTACCAAAGTCTGGTACATTATCCACGATGGGTTTCACTGCCACATCTGGGGCCTCCCCAGGAGTAGTCAGTGTTGTGTACGTACTGGCCACCAGTACACTCACTCCAACAAACAGGGCAATCTACAGGGAGCACAGAGAAATACAAGGTTAACTGCTTCCTGAATACATACATAGTGTTGATGTGTATATGTCCATTTTAAAACTATGAAATGCATTCTTAAACAGGTAAATCTTGAAACTTTCACAGAAGTTTTATTTTCAAAGTGACCTCTATATCACAAATTCATGACAAAGCAAATACTACGCTTCAGAATGGTTTCAACTACGGATTTAAAACACCACGAAAATCTCCTTTTTCCTCCTACCGCAAAACAAAACCACAGCCAAAGTGAATGAAGTTACTGTAACAGTACAAACTACAATGCCCTACATGTTTGATTACCACAATGCTTGGGTACTGCACTTATTCTTAACTTTCTTTATCCTTCACTAAATAGATAAGGATATAGTGTAACTCCTGCAAGCAAGAAAGTTGCATTTAAGTATATCAACATTCAATAGAGAGAGGAGCTCATGTCCAAGAGAAGGTAACTAGAGAATGCAATCCTAATGAAATCTAAAAATGCTGTACCATTTCATGGCATGTCACAGCAAAACAAGCCACAAGCAGTCTTCTAGTGGGTGGTAAGACATTCAAAACCAAAGGTATTGTTAAAACAAACAAACAAACAACATACATAATGTACAATAATATGTTACTTTATAGGCTGCACCACACTGACCTGTGCTGTGAGTTTGCCGGAGCTTTGTGAACTGAAGAAGTTCAGGAACATGAGGGAAGGAAAGATGAAGCAGATCAGGACTCCTGTAGTGGCTCCGGTCAGCGCCAGCACTGTCTCAACTGGGGGTTAAAGTGGACAGAATACAATCAATATCAATGGCTTTTTTTTATTATTTGTTAGTTTGTTTGTTTGAACCTTTGTTTATTCATGATAAGCTCATAATCAAATCGGCACGCAGGCCGCTTTTCATTGAGGTCATGATCATATGAGGGAAGAGGTAAGGCTCAGATACAATATAACAGAGATACACAGTCATTTGAGTCCTAATAACTCTATCAACATATATCATTACAATTATATTTATGGTACAACAATATACACTTTCTACAACATACAACATAAAGTAGGGCGAAAGCTAATTCATGGTATTGTAATGTACTGTACATTGTGTGCATTGAGTCCTACATCTTGTTTTAAATAATTTCTACATCTAAAGCAGTAAAATCAATTTACAGTTCTTTCTTTTCATTCAAGTTCACATCATTTTATTCACAAATTAGCACTTTTTAAAAGAAAGTGTTTCGTGTAAAGTAGAAGTGATAACTTTTTATGATAACATTTTATTTTAACTTCTTTAAAGGCAATTATTTTAGTTACTGTACTAGTGCATGTATGCAGACATATGCAGGTTCACGTAGAGATGAAGAAATGTACCAACATCATAATTTTTGGCAATGCCTCAAGGGCAGAGGCATTTCTTATAAAATTATTCCTAACTTACTGTTAGGGATGACAATCCCAGTGATGAGAGAAAAGATGATGATGCTCATAGTGATGGCCTTAAACCTCAGAGGTGGGATATAGTTTCCTCCTGTAGGGATGTTCTCTAATGTTGGGACCTAGAGAAGATATAAGATCTTTATTGACACAACAAAAGCACAGCGACTTTTGTAAGGTCTACTACATACATACATACAAACGAATAAGTGCATACAAATGAGTTTGATTACACACAATCATATGGGATAGAGCAACATATCGAAATATAAGGCAACAATTTCTACATCAAGCCTATGTTTTCACAAACTAAAACAGGAAAAAGTTCAACCCAATAAGCCTGTTTACGGTTTGAACGGGGCATGCATGAGGTCACAGGTAACGACCCCTAACAGTTTTTGTCTTGACCATGCTTGATACCGTGTCCAGTCAGGTTTTGTTTATGTCTCAGAGGCCTTGAACTTGAACATATTACGCATGATGCATCACACTGAGCATACACAGTTTAAACCATGAACAGACTTATACAGTAATTCGGAAAATAACTTGAAGCAGGGCTCAACATTTTTTTCATGTGCAGAAAAAGAAACACATGTATAGGCAACTTGTAATTTGACAAGCTAAACGAGTGGAGGCTTGGCATAATGAATCACATATTACAGAAAAAAGTATCTCAAGCCCTGAATTATCTAGAAGTTTACACAATCACTGACGAAAGACAGCGGATGCCGTCTGAAACGTCTGTTTCAAAATTCTATCCAGCTGCTTTAGTAACTATTTGGGGCATATCTTACTACCTGGATGTCTAACCTTCATCAACGTAGGTTTACACGTAATTTGTCAGTGATGAAGGGAGTTGGCAAGTAAGTTTTCATAAACCTACAAAACGTTTTGAATCATGTCATGAGATTATCAAACATGGTGCAAACACAAATCTTTTACCAACAGTCCTGGCTGTTTCTAAACTACTAGAGTCAATTCCATGTCACCGAGAGGGTTTTCAAATAATATTGCTAATGAGTTCAAACAATTTTAGATAAAAGACTTTTCCAGTCAAAATAGTTCTAAATTGTTCAAACAATTAAGAATGAAAGTTTGAACATTTTTGAACTATATATTTTGGAACTATTTTGAAAGTAGTTGCACAAATATCTCTTTATTTAGAACAAAAGGCAACAAACACCCACTCGGTTATGTGGAATTGACCCTGTAATTACAAACCCACATGTTTTCTGAAGAACAGTGTGTCGATGCTCTGTCTGCAGGGGAAGATCATGAGAGGGAAGCTGACAGCCACGGACAGACAGAACCCCATCTTCACCACTTCTGCCATGAACGTGGAGGAGAAGTTCAGCAGGACGTCACCCTTAACCAGCTCACAAAACGCCACGTAGCCAAAGAAGCCAACCTGCAAGAACAAAGTATTGGTGATAAACAATGTGAAATGTATTGGTGCTCTACAACAATAAACAACAACAGCTTTAAACAATAACTGCAGCTAGATGTAGCCTGAGTACCTGTCTTTTTAGCCTGAGTGCCAGCCTTTCCGCTACCCTAGCTCCGCTGCGCTACCCAAGCTCCGCTTTTTGGCGAGGAGCGGAGCTTGGGTAGCGAACGGAGGCAAAAAAGGCTGGTACTCAGGCTAAGCTAGATGTGCAAAGATTAGATGTGACAGGTCATGTAATTTCTCTTATCTATTCATATATGAATTTAATATGTAGGTTAATTCATCTGTATCTACTTGATTGTTTGTATGTATAGATGTTGCTGTACTTTTGTTCTGTCAATAAAGATATTTGTAATATAACCAGCTGCTGACATGCCACGTGCCTGCGAAGCTGGTGTGTTACGCTGAAAGGCAGTTATACACGTAATATACATGCACATGTAATATTGAGGCTACGTACAGAACAATCAAAATGCCAGTCTGTTCCATTGTTTATCCACACAAATGAGAAACAAGGAAGTAGAAGAAAACACAACCAAACAAACTCTTAGAAACTTTAAGTAACAGTTCATCAAGTTTAGTTGCTGTAAGGCCACACCAATTTAATTTCTTGGTTAACCGATTTTTATTTTCAAAAAAGAAAAAACTTAGAAAAAATAAATCATGAAAACAGAAGGCTGGCGCAGTCTTCTGTTTTCATGATTTTTTTTTTCTAAATTTTTTTTTGGGGAAAATAAAAATCGGTTAACCAAGAAATCAAATTGGTGTGGCCTAAGGGTAGAAATGTGTGCACTTACGCAGAGGTAGATACTGCCCACCATGTTGATGGCATCTTGTACGATGTTGTTCATTCTTTTGACTGAAGGTTCATCAAGGGCACCGTACAGCACAAACAGCTGGCTGTGGGTATTACACAGAAGAACAGAGAAAAAAAGTCAATCTCTGACATGTATACAGTCTACAACTTGCTAGACTGTGTGCTACTGATCTTGCCCCCTCCCGTTACGTAGAACAGTTACATATCTGTACTACAGGAAGAATTCAATCCATTAATACATTGAGAACAAATTTCAGAATAATGTCTAACTTTTGCCTTATGATATACTAAACACATGCCATTCCATTCACATATCACATGCAATAGCAAATATCGCCTCTCCTTTGCTTCACATGCTAAATCCAATTTCCGTAAAACAATTTCATCAGGTTGGTAGAATATAGGATATAGGAGATTCTTTTTAGTAATTTTACCCAACCAGGTAATCTCACCTGATAGATATCGAAACGTTAGCAGGTGAGATTACCTAGTTGTGTAAAAAGAATCTCCTATATGCTAAATCCAATGTTATAATACAGCAATCTAAACTGGTAGTCATTCTTAAAGCAATTTACAATCTTCAAATGAGAACACCTTGTAAACCCAAGACCTACGTTTGACATGCGAATGCCATAGAGAAGATGGGGAGACATTGGAAGATGCCTGCAGGCCTCCACATCTCCACTCTCTGGATCCACGATCCTGACACCAGGTTTGGGATCGCCCACATCAGCACCTGCAACAATAACACATTTCTTCTAGATAGTAGAGTTTGTTTGTTTGAACCTTGTTTTACTCCTGAGAGGTTTAAATTGGCATGCAGGCCACGTTTCATTGAAGTCATGAGGGAAGAGGTAAGGGTCAGATAAAGATAACATTCATTGCGACAAGTAAAGTAATTAATGGTTCTTCAAGAACTTGTCTAATCTTGCTTTGAAGGCATTTACTGAGGAGCGCATTGGCAAGTTCATCTGGAAGCCCATTTCACCAAGGAATTATCCTATTGCTACAGAATATTATTGGTTTGTATACTGACAGTCTGTGAATGCAGAAATGTTTGCAGTGGTTTTATGTTCAAATTTTTTTTGCGATGAACTCTTTACCGTGAACTTAAAACCAGCGCAAAAAGTCGTTCCCTTGTGTGACTGTAGTGCTACTATTGTTTCAAACCTGAACTCAAAACCACCGCGAAAACTCCATTTTCTCCCTGTCGCAAAATCAAATCCCCACAAATATTTCTGCATTTAATTTACAGTATTTGTTGATGTTGTGTTCAGTCTTACCTCGACGATGAAGACAGAGTAGAAGAGAAGTGACATGGTGCTGACAGCTGTGAAGCTGGTGATGTCCCTCATCATCCCCAGGGGCGTGACGATCACTATGGCAACAAACACCAGCAGCCCCGCCCGAAGACTGGCAGTATTCTAATAAAAGGGAGTACATGCATGTATAGAAGTTACATCAAAGCGTTTTTTTCACTGAACTAAAAAAATAAAGTAAAATCTTAAATCTAAATTAGATTTAATCGTTCTAAAATCGTTTGATAATAGTGTTTGAATCAAATATAATATATATCATCATTAAAGAAAAACATAGATTTTCACAACTGTTCTTGATCTTTCTTCCATTAAAACTGAAGTTGTGGAAAGCATTGTTTGGTGTGAGTGAGTAAGTGAGTTGAGTGAGTGCGTGTGTGAGTGAGTGAATGACTGAGTGAGTGGTTGAGTGAGTGTGTGAGTGAGTGAGTGAATGACTGAGTGAGTGTGAGTGAGTGTGTGAATGAGTGAGTGAGTGAGTGAGTGAGTGAGTGAGTGAGTGAGTGACACAGAAACTTCACAATGTACATGTACACTGTACTCCATTAAAAAAAGACATGCCATGGTTAAAATTCAAATTTAACACTCCATTGATGATCATTGTAAAACACAGGGTATACATGTGTAGGAGATTCTTTTTTCGCAACCAGGTAATCTCACCTGCTAACATTTCGGTGTCTGTCAGACACCTTCATCAGAGCTTCTGACTTGAGTACTGTTTCTCACCGCTATAACTAGTATAAGTATCCGATGTAGGTGGTGCTTTTGCAGTGAGAACAGTCCCAAACATGGCTAAGTTTGTATCCACCTCGCCTAAGTTGTACATCGGCTACTTATAGCGGTGAGAAGCAGTACTCCAGTCAGAAGCTCTGAAGAAGGTGTCTGACAGACACCGAAACGTTAGCAGGTGAGATTACCTGGTTGTGAAAAAAGAATCTCCTATATCCTATATTCTACCAACCTGATGAAATTATTTTTGATTGTAAAACACATTTTTGTGTGACACAAAGTATAAAATCTTGCATAGTCAATGATAGACATGCTGATACATACCTCTAGTCCTGTAATCTCTGCTACTATAGCAGGTCCCAAGTCACCAATGATGACATAGAAAGCAACACATGTTCCCAACAGCAGTCCAATAATACTGAAAACATAAACATTTCAATGAAATGAAATGATGCATATGTACTGTGAGTCACAGACATTCAAAGGAATATATATTGTGTCGAATACGGTCAGAAATGCTGGCGAATCGCGGCAAATCACGACGTAGAGGCTGAAATGCACGGGCGAAATTCTTGTTTTGTTTACGTTTTTCCTTGTTTTCTTCGATGACTTTCTTCGATTGAGTCTTGAAAAACGGGTTTCTAATGAGATCACCGTATGCCAAAGGCACCGACATCGATTCTTCGCAAGCTTAACAATAGCAACAAACAAAAGAGTGTGAATGTCCAACGATATAGAGCGTCCCCACGCCCGCAGTAACAAAGAAAAACAAAGAAATTATGCCAACCTCTCGTATTTTTTTCCCGATTTCTCGGCATTTAATTTGTCTTTTTTTAAAGAGGACGGCCTATGTCTGTGTTCAGGCCGTCCAAAGCGACATAAGGCCGTCATTTGACGGGAAGACGCCCCTCTGGCGGAAACACTGACTGTGACATATACGTTGGAAAACACAATCATAAAACATAGGTGTATTGAACTACAATTCATGTTATTAGATGCTCTTTCAAAGCAAGCTTTTATTTAGTAGTTTTTATCTGTTAAAAGTCATGGCAAGTCTCTTGTTCACAGTTGTAGACAAATATGTCTCAGCTGTTACAGTAACAAAGATGCAACTCTGTCCATGCTAGCAGCATAGTTAATCTGTTTCATCTGGATCAGTAATCTAGCTTTCTCTTCCAACACGTGTCTGTGTATCTGTATCAATCACACAAAAATTCACCATCAACATCTGCAGCAATGAAAAAGGTATACAGTTTCAAACCTGTGATCTCACCTTAGTTCTACAGCTAATTTTCCCGCTGCTCCAAAAGTATGCAAGGCTGCAGAGGAAGTATGAATATTAGTACATTAATTTTTAACATACATGTATAGTGAATCAGAATCACAAGTGCAAACTAAGGAATTATTTTCTGGATGGAAAAATACTAGCTGTTTCACTGACACATAGTTTCTTTGCATGCATATGTGTTTGCCATGCAACTTTTTGTGCACTATTTTCTACTCTAGATAGAAACTTGACTGTCTTGAGTCAATTGTACGAACGTTGTTAAATGTTTACACATTCATTCCCAAGTCAGTATAAGTACTATAACATCCAAGTTGTACATTTACATGTGTATATATAAACATACATTGTATATATGCAAGGAAACTTATCTACATGATGCTCTACATCAATGTTTTACAGCTGCTATAGACTTAAAAGACATATACATGTATATAGGAAGTCTAAAACCCCTACCCAAGAACTCGTAGGACCGTTTCCGTGCTGCGAATGCCGTCTTGAGGAGCATGTTACAGGACACTCTGGTGAGGTAGGCTGAACACAGCAGGAGGAGAGACCCCAGCAGTATGCCACACTGGTGGGGAGGGGCAACATAGAATTTACACAACAAATACGTATGTGACCTAAATTTTGTAAAAAAAGCACATGTATTTATAGCTATATAATATATTTGCGAAGTGGATACATCATCACCATGTCAATTTTGAAATTTACATAATTTTGCTTTTATTCATCTAAATTTGCTTGTTTGGGGCAGAGTTTCCCAGTTTTCAACACATTAATACTAGACGAGTAGTACAGCACCATCTTTTAATACAGCTCTTACTTTCTGGTGACATTACATCCCTCATTATTATACTTATAGCCCAGGGTCCCAGGACTGCTGATATATAGTTCAATCCTTAAGGGTTTAGAGTACAAATTTACGTGGATGGTCTAACAGCGTTAAACCACAACCATTCATAATTTTGATACAAAAATATTCCCTAAATCTTCGGGCAGTGCCACGTATGTTGGTTCTGACAATCTAAACAAAGCTCATGGCATTCGTATATCTAAAGCAGAAATGTTATGAAGAAACACTAGTACATGTACCATATTAGTATGACCTGTTGATAGAACCACACCTGTTATTAATTAACTCACCTGTTTAAAACAGTAAGGCATGGCCAGGATACTGACGCCTATGATGGAGTTCCCCAGGTTTAACACAAAAGGCCAGTTGTTGCTGCGGCCCGACATGATGGTTGGCACCCGTTCGTCGTCTATCTTGAAAAACTTCTCAAACACTCAGATTAAAATCCACCTTCGCACCTGCCTAACAGGTTTCTCTCTTCACCTTTGTTACCTGGGCCAGGTCATACGTGCCTTTTACTCTAAAGAATAATAAACAGCAACACGCGAGGCGCGCGCTACGTAATCATCTTCTGGGATTTGTTGCCAGACATTGAAAACAATATTTCCACGTTCTTACGTTAAAATGAAAAGTTAAGAATGTATCTGCGTCTCGTGTTTCGGTAGAGATCGTCCCGATCGGAAGAATTCCGTCCGGGAAGTTTAAAAACTCATTCAGTCCAAAACACCAGGGGAGACTAAAGGGATTGCGCCTGCGCCCAGACCGCACGATGAGAGACTCCAAGTAAAAAACATGGTTTAAACCATTGAAAATTCTTTTTGGTGGGATTTTTTGTGAAATCTGGGCAATATAGGATAGGCTGTGGTAGGATAGACTCTGTATTTGCTGAATTAGTTGAAATAAATGGTCTTTCTCTACCTTGTGGGGTTTGGCACCCCCCTGATATAGTGGGATGGTCTTCAACTGGGTGTTTGAAGCCTGTAGGGCCTATCCAAGGGCTCTGATTAGGGGGGGTTATCTGGAGAATAGCCGTATAGAATTTGTCAGGGATGAATCTGATGACATTTGACATAACTGGTTAGTATTTGAGGGTAAGTTATTGTAGTCTGATGTTTTGATTCCTGAGATAATGACACCTTCTTTTTCTTAACTTCCCCATAGGGCTACATGCATTACTGCCATTTATTGTATCCCTTTAGTCTCCCCTATAGGAAATTCACATAGGATAGAGGCAGACCATTTTGGTCCATTTCATGGGGTTTTAGCCTTACACCTGTTACCTAAGCAATGGTCAGACCTCATTTGGCTCATTTTTATTAATAAATTATCCCATTTTTGTTATTTTTAGCCATTTTTCTGAGTTTTTAACCTCGCCTCCAATCAGTGCCTGGCTGCAGCTAGGCTATGTGTACAAAGGATGGGATTTGAGTATTCTAAAGGTGAATTGAAAGGGGGGGGGGGGTCCCTAATGGTGAGGGGGGTCTCATACCAGGTGAATATTGTGTTTTGACCTTGTCAAACTCTTTTTCTATGCTCTATGCCTTGTTTATAGCTGCTTTTTGTGATGGTTTCTACACACTTGTCTTGCTTTTAGGCCTGTCAGGGCCCCTGTATTGACTTTTGTTGTACCTCAAAAGGAAATTCAGGTGCCTACTATAGGGAAAAAAGTCCCCCCTGTACTGGGGTGACCAAATTCTAACTTTATTTACCTGTTTCTGACAGTTTTCCACCTATAATGGGTAACTTGGCCATTCCTAGCCTAACTTAGGAGAGCAGCCCTGACACCTGTTAGGTCATCAACTCCCAGGGGACTGTTTTTGGTCTGAGGTCTTTGATACTCAGGATTCTAACTCACAACCCTACCCCGCATTGTGTGATATGATTGACAGCTGTCAATTCTGAAATTGATTTCTCTAATAGGGGAGACTAAAGGGATTGCGCCTGCGCCCAGACCGCACGATGAGAGACTCCAAGTAAAAAACATGGTTTAAACCATTGAAAATTCTTTTTGGTGGGATTTTTTGTGAAATCTGGGCAATATAGGATAGGCTGTGGTAGGATAGACTCTGTATTTGCTGAATTAGTTGAAATAAATGGTCTTTCTCTACCTTGTGGGGTTTGGCACCCCCCTGATATAGTGGGATGGTCTTCAACTGGGTGTTTGAAGCCTGTAGGGCCTATCCAAGGGCTCTGATTAGGGGGGGTTATCTGGAGAATAGCCGTATAGAATTTGTCAGGGATGAATCTGATGACATTTGACATAACTGGTTAGTATTTGAGGGTAAGTTATTGTAGTCTGATGTTTTGATTCCTGAGATAATGACACCTTCTTTTTCTTAACTTCCCCATAGGGCTACATGCATTACTGCCATTTATTGTATCCCTTTAGTCTCCCCTATAGGAAATTCACATAGGATAGAGGCAGACCATTTTGGTCCATTTCATGGGGTTTTAGCCTTACACCTGTTACCTAAGCAATGGTCAGACCTCATTTGGCTCATTTTTATTAATAAATTATCCCATTTTTGTTATTTTTAGCCATTTTTCTGAGTTTTTAACCTCGCCTCCAATCAGTGCCTGGCTGCAGCTAGGCTATGTGTACAAAGGATGGGATTTGAGTATTCTAAAGGTGAATTGAAAGGGGGGGGGGGGTCCCTAATGGTGAGGGGGGTCTCATACCAGGTGAATATTGTGTTTTGACCTTGTCAAACTCTTTTTCTATGCTCTATGCCTTGTTTATAGCTGCTTTTTGTGATGGTTTCTACACACTTGTCTTGCTTTTAGGCCTGTCAGGGCCCCTGTATTGACTTTTGTTGTACCTCAAAAGGAAATTCAGGTGCCTACTATAGGGAAAAAAGTCCCCCCTGTACTGGGGTGACCAAATTCTAACTTTATTTACCTGTTTCTGACAGTTTTCCACCTATAATGGGTAACTTGGCCATTCCTAGCCTAACTTAGGAGAGCAGCCCTGACACCTGTTAGGTCATCAACTCCCAGGGGACTGTTTTTGGTCTGAGGTCTTTGATACTCAGGATTCTAACTCACAACCCTACCCCGCATTGTGTGATATGATTGACAGCTGTCAATTCTGAAATTGATTTCTCTAATAGGGGAGACTAAAGGGATTGCGCCTGCGCCCAGACCGCACGATGAGAGACTCCAAGTAAAAAACATGGTTTAAACCATTGAAAATTCTTTTTGGTGGGATTTTTTGTGAAATCTGGGCAATATAGGATAGGCTGTGGTAGGATAGACTCTGTATTTGCTGAATTAGTTGAAATAAATGGTCTTTCTCTACCTTGTGGGGTTTGGCACCCCCCTGATATAGTGGGATGGTCTTCAACTGGGTGTTTGAAGCCTGTAGGGCCTATCCAAGGGCTCTGATTAGGGGGGGTTATCTGGAGAATAGCCGTATAGAATTTGTCAGGGATGAATCTGATGACATTTGACATAACTGGTTAGTATTTGAGGGTAAGTTATTGTAGTCTGATGTTTTGATTCCTGAGATAATGACACCTTCTTTTTCTTAACTTCCCCATAGGGCTACATGCATTACTGCCATTTATTGTATCCCTTTAGTCTCCCCTATAGGAAATTCACATAGGATAGAGGCAGACCATTTTGGTCCATTTCATGGGGTTTTAGCCTTACACCTGTTACCTAAGCAATGGTCAGACCTCATTTGGCTCATTTTTATTAATAAATTATCCCATTTTTGTTATTTTTAGCCATTTTTCTGAGTTTTTAACCTCGCCTCCAATCAGTGCCTGGCTGCAGCTAGGCTATGTGTACAAAGGATGGGATTTGAGTATTCTAAAGGTGAATTGAAAGGGGGGGGGGGGTCCCTAATGGTGAGGGGGGTCTCATACCAGGTGAATATTGTGTTTTGACCTTGTCAAACTCTTTTTCTATGCTCTATGCCTTGTTTATAGCTGCTTTTTGTGATGGTTTCTACACACTTGTCTTGCTTTTAGGCCTGTCAGGGCCCCTGTATTGACTTTTGTTGTACCTCAAAAGGAAATTCAGGTGCCTACTATAGGGAAAAAAGTCCCCCCTGTACTGGGGTGACCAAATTCTAACTTTATTTACCTGTTTCTGACAGTTTTCCACCTATAATGGGTAACTTGGCCATTCCTAGCCTAACTTAGGAGAGCAGCCCTGACACCTGTTAGGTCATCAACTCCCAGGGGACTGTTTTTGGTCTGAGGTCTTTGATACTCAGGATTCTAACTCACAACCCTACCCCGCATTGTGTGATATGATTGACAGCTGTCAATTCTGAAATTGATTTCTCTAATAGGGGAGACTAAAGGGATTGCGCCTGCGCCCAGACCGCACGATGAGAGACTCCAAGTAAAAAACATGGTTTAAACCATTGAAAATTCTTTTTGGTGGGATTTTTTGTGAAATCTGGGCAATATAGGATAGGCTGTGGTAGGATAGACTCTGTATTTGCTGAATTAGTTGAAATAAATGGTCTTTCTCTACCTTGTGGGGTTTGGCACCCCCCTGATATAGTGGGATGGTCTTCAACTGGGTGTTTGAAGCCTGTAGGGCCTATCCAAGGGCTCTGATTAGGGGGGGTTATCTGGAGAATAGCCGTATAGAATTTGTCAGGGATGAATCTGATGACATTTGACATAACTGGTTAGTATTTGAGGGTAAGTTATTGTAGTCTGATGTTTTGATTCCTGAGATAATGACACCTTCTTTTTCTTAACTTCCCCATAGGGCTACATGCATTACTGCCATTTATTGTATCCCTTTAGTCTCCCCTATAGGAAATTCACATAGGATAGAGGCAGACCATTTTGGTCCATTTCATGGGGTTTTAGCCTTACACCTGTTACCTAAGCAATGGTCAGACCTCATTTGGCTCATTTTTATTAATAAATTATCCCATTTTTGTTATTTTTAGCCATTTTTCTGAGTTTTTAACCTCGCCTCCAATCAGTGCCTGGCTGCAGCTAGGCTATGTGTACAAAGGATGGGATTTGAGTATTCTAAAGGTGAATTGAAAGGGGGGGGGGGGTCCCTAATGGTGAGGGGGGTCTCATACCAGGTGAATATTGTGTTTTGACCTTGTCAAACTCTTTTTCTATGCTCTATGCCTTGTTTATAGCTGCTTTTTGTGATGGTTTCTACACACTTGTCTTGCTTTTAGGCCTGTCAGGGCCCCTGTATTGACTTTTGTTGTACCTCAAAAGGAAATTCAGGTGCCTACTATAGGGAAAAAAGTCCCCCCTGTACTGGGGTGACCAAATTCTAACTTTATTTACCTGTTTCTGACAGTTTTCCACCTATAATGGGTAACTTGGCCATTCCTAGCCTAACTTAGGAGAGCAGCCCTGACACCTGTTAGGTCATCAACTCCCAGGGGACTGTTTTTGGTCTGAGGTCTTTGATACTCAGGATTCTAACTCACAACCCTACCCCGCATTGTGTGATATGATTGACAGCTGTCAATTCTGAAATTGATTTCTCTAATAGGGGAGACTAAAGGGATTGCGCCTGCGCCCAGACCGCACGATGAGAGACTCCAAGTAAAAAACATGGTTTAAACCATTGAAAATTCTTTTTGGTGGGATTTTTTGTGAAATCTGGGCAATATAGGATAGGCTGTGGTAGGATAGACTCTGTATTTGCTGAATTAGTTGAAATAAATGGTCTTTCTCTACCTTGTGGGGTTTGGCACCCCCCTGATATAGTGGGATGGTCTTCAACTGGGTGTTTGAAGCCTGTAGGGCCTATCCAAGGGCTCTGATTAGGGGGGGTTATCTGGAGAATAGCCGTATAGAATTTGTCAGGGATGAATCTGATGACATTTGACATAACTGGTTAGTATTTGAGGGTAAGTTATTGTAGTCTGATGTTTTGATTCCTGAGATAATGACACCTTCTTTTTCTTAACTTCCCCATAGGGCTACATGCATTACTGCCATTTATTGTATCCCTTTAGTCTCCCCTATAGGAAATTCACATAGGATAGAGGCAGACCATTTTGGTCCATTTCATGGGGTTTTAGCCTTACACCTGTTACCTAAGCAATGGTCAGACCTCATTTGGCTCATTTTTATTAATAAATTATCCCATTTTTGTTATTTTTAGCCATTTTTCTGAGTTTTTAACCTCGCCTCCAATCAGTGCCTGGCTGCAGCTAGGCTATGTGTACAAAGGATGGGATTTGAGTATTCTAAAGGTGAATTGAAAGGGGGGGGGGGGTCCCTAATGGTGAGGGGGGTCTCATACCAGGTGAATATTGTGTTTTGACCTTGTCAAACTCTTTTTCTATGCTCTATGCCTTGTTTATAGCTGCTTTTTGTGATGGTTTCTACACACTTGTCTTGCTTTTAGGCCTGTCAGGGCCCCTGTATTGACTTTTGTTGTACCTCAAAAGGAAATTCAGGTGCCTACTATAGGGAAAAAAGTCCCCCCTGTACTGGGGTGACCAAATTCTAACTTTATTTACCTGTTTCTGACAGTTTTCCACCTATAATGGGTAACTTGGCCATTCCTAGCCTAACTTAGGAGAGCAGCCCTGACACCTGTTAGGTCATCAACTCCCAGGGGACTGTTTTTGGTCTGAGGTCTTTGATACTCAGGATTCTAACTCACAACCCTACCCCGCATTGTGTGATATGATTGACAGCTGTCAATTCTGAAATTGATTTCTCTAATAGGGGAGACTAAAGGGATTGCGCCTGCGCCCAGACCGCACGATGAGAGACTCCAAGTAAAAAACATGGTTTAAACCATTGAAAATTCTTTTTGGTGGGATTTTTTGTGAAATCTGGGCAATATAGGATAGGCTGTGGTAGGATAGACTCTGTATTTGCTGAATTAGTTGAAATAAATGGTCTTTCTCTACCTTGTGGGGTTTGGCACCCCCCTGATATAGTGGGATGGTCTTCAACTGGGTGTTTGAAGCCTGTAGGGCCTATCCAAGGGCTCTGATTAGGGGGGGTTATCTGGAGAATAGCCGTATAGAATTTGTCAGGGATGAATCTGATGACATTTGACATAACTGGTTAGTATTTGAGGGTAAGTTATTGTAGTCTGATGTTTTGATTCCTGAGATAATGACACCTTCTTTTTCTTAACTTCCCCATAGGGCTACATGCATTACTGCCATTTATTGTATCCCTTTAGTCTCCCCTATAGGAAATTCACATAGGATAGAGGCAGACCATTTTGGTCCATTTCATGGGGTTTTAGCCTTACACCTGTTACCTAAGCAATGGTCAGACCTCATTTGGCTCATTTTTATTAATAAATTATCCCATTTTTGTTATTTTTAGCCATTTTTCTGAGTTTTTAACCTCGCCTCCAATCAGTGCCTGGCTGCAGCTAGGCTATGTGTACAAAGGATGGGATTTGAGTATTCTAAAGGTGAATTGAAAGGGGGGGGGGGGTCCCTAATGGTGAGGGGGGTCTCATACCAGGTGAATATTGTGTTTTGACCTTGTCAAACTCTTTTTCTATGCTCTATGCCTTGTTTATAGCTGCTTTTTGTGATGGTTTCTACACACTTGTCTTGCTTTTAGGCCTGTCAGGGCCCCTGTATTGACTTTTGTTGTACCTCAAAAGGAAATTCAGGTGCCTACTATAGGGAAAAAAGTCCCCCCTGTACTGGGGTGACCAAATTCTAACTTTATTTACCTGTTTCTGACAGTTTTCCACCTATAATGGGTAACTTGGCCATTCCTAGCCTAACTTAGGAGAGCAGCCCTGACACCTGTTAGGTCATCAACTCCCAGGGGACTGTTTTTGGTCTGAGGTCTTTGATACTCAGGATTCTAACTCACAACCCTACCCCGCATTGTGTGATATGATTGACAGCTGTCAATTCTGAAATTGATTTCTCTAATAGGGGAGACTAAAGGGATTGCGCCTGCGCCCAGACCGCACGATGAGAGACTCCAAGTAAAAAACATGGTTTAAACCATTGAAAATTCTTTTTGGTGGGATTTTTTGTGAAATCTGGGCAATATAGGATAGGCTGTGGTAGGATAGACTCTGTATTTGCTGAATTAGTTGAAATAAATGGTCTTTCTCTACCTTGTGGGGTTTGGCACCCCCCTGATATAGTGGGATGGTCTTCAACTGGGTGTTTGAAGCCTGTAGGGCCTATCCAAGGGCTCTGATTAGGGGGGGTTATCTGGAGAATAGCCGTATAGAATTTGTCAGGGATGAATCTGATGACATTTGACATAACTGGTTAGTATTTGAGGGTAAGTTATTGTAGTCTGATGTTTTGATTCCTGAGATAATGACACCTTCTTTTTCTTAACTTCCCCATAGGGCTACATGCATTACTGCCATTTATTGTATCCCTTTAGTCTCCCCTATAGGAAATTCACATAGGATAGAGGCAGACCATTTTGGTCCATTTCATGGGGTTTTAGCCTTACACCTGTTACCTAAGCAATGGTCAGACCTCATTTGGCTCATTTTTATTAATAAATTATCCCATTTTTGTTATTTTTAGCCATTTTTCTGAGTTTTTAACCTCGCCTCCAATCAGTGCCTGGCTGCAGCTAGGCTATGTGTACAAAGGATGGGATTTGAGTATTCTAAAGGTGAATTGAAAGGGGGGGGGGGGTCCCTAATGGTGAGGGGGGTCTCATACCAGGTGAATATTGTGTTTTGACCTTGTCAAACTCTTTTTCTATGCTCTATGCCTTGTTTATAGCTGCTTTTTGTGATGGTTTCTACACACTTGTCTTGCTTTTAGGCCTGTCAGGGCCCCTGTATTGACTTTTGTTGTACCTCAAAAGGAAATTCAGGTGCCTACTATAGGGAAAAAAGTCCCCCCTGTACTGGGGTGACCAAATTCTAACTTTATTTACCTGTTTCTGACAGTTTTCCACCTATAATGGGTAACTTGGCCATTCCTAGCCTAACTTAGGAGAGCAGCCCTGACACCTGTTAGGTCATCAACTCCCAGGGGACTGTTTTTGGTCTGAGGTCTTTGATACTCAGGATTCTAACTCACAACCCTACCCCGCATTGTGTGATATGATTGACAGCTGTCAATTCTGAAATTGATTTCTCTAATAGGAAATTCACATAGGATAGAGGCAGACCATTTTGGTCCATTTCATGGGGTTTTAGCCTTACACCTGTTACCTAAGCAATGGTCAGACCTCATTTGGCTCATTTTTATTAATAAATTATCCCATTTTTGTTATTTTTAGCCATTTTTCTGAGTTTTTAACCTCGCCTCCAATCAGTGCCTGGCTGCAGCTAGGCTATGTGTACAAAGGATGGGATTTGAGTATTCTAAAGGTGAATTGAAAGGGGGGGGGGGGTCCCTAATGGTGAGGGGGGTCTCATACCAGGTGAATATTGTGTTTTGACCTTGTCAAACTCTTTTTCTATGCTCTATGCCTTGTTTATAGCTGCTTTTTGTGATGGTTTCTACACACTTGTCTTGCTTTTAGGCCTGTCAGGGCCCCTGTATTGACTTTTGTTGTACCTCAAAAGGAAATTCAGGTGCCTACTATAGGGAAAAAAGTCCCCCCTGTACTGGGGTGACCAAATTCTAACTTTATTTACCTGTTTCTGACAGTTTTCCACCTATAATGGGTAACTTGGCCATTCCTAGCCTAACTTAGGAGAGCAGCCCTGACACCTGTTAGGTCATCAACTCCCAGGGGACTGTTTTTGGTCTGAGGTCTTTGATACTCAGGATTCTAACTCACAACCCTACCCCGCATTGTGTGATATGATTGACAGCTGTCAATTCTGAAATTGATTTCTCTAATAGGGGAGACTAAAGGGATTGCGCCTGCGCCCAGACCGCACGATGAGAGACTCCAAGTAAAAAACATGGTTTAAACCATTGAAAATTCTTTTTGGTGGGATTTTTTGTGAAATCTGGGCAATATAGGATAGGCTGTGGTAGGATAGACTCTGTATTTGCTGAATTAGTTGAAATAAATGGTCTTTCTCTACCTTGTGGGGTTTGGCACCCCCCTGATATAGTGGGATGGTCTTCAACTGGGTGTTTGAAGCCTGTAGGGCCTATCCAAGGGCTCTGATTAGGGGGGGTTATCTGGAGAATAGCCGTATAGAATTTGTCAGGGATGAATCTGATGACATTTGACATAACTGGTTAGTATTTGAGGGTAAGTTATTGTAGTCTGATGTTTTGATTCCTGAGATAATGACACCTTCTTTTTCTTAACTTCCCCATAGGGCTACATGCATTACTGCCATTTATTGTATCCCTTTAGTCTCCCCTATAGGAAATTCACATAGGATAGAGGCAGACCATTTTGGTCCATTTCATGGGGTTTTAGCCTTACACCTGTTACCTAAGCAATGGTCAGACCTCATTTGGCTCATTTTTATTAATAAATTATCCCATTTTTGTTATTTTTAGCCATTTTTCTGAGTTTTTAACCTCGCCTCCAATCAGTGCCTGGCTGCAGCTAGGCTATGTGTACAAAGGATGGGATTTGAGTATTCTAAAGGTGAATTGAAAGGGGGGGGGGGGTCCCTAATGGTGAGGGGGGTCTCATACCAGGTGAATATTGTGTTTTGACCTTGTCAAACTCTTTTTCTATGCTCTATGCCTTGTTTATAGCTGCTTTTTGTGATGGTTTCTACACACTTGTCTTGCTTTTAGGCCTGTCAGGGCCCCTGTATTGACTTTTGTTGTACCTCAAAAGGAAATTCAGGTGCCTACTATAGGGAAAAAAGTCCCCCCTGTACTGGGGTGACCAAATTCTAACTTTATTTACCTGTTTCTGACAGTTTTCCACCTATAATGGGTAACTTGGCCATTCCTAGCCTAACTTAGGAGAGCAGCCCTGACACCTGTTAGGTCATCAACTCCCAGGGGACTGTTTTTGGTCTGAGGTCTTTGATACTCAGGATTCTAACTCACAACCCTACCCCGCATTGTGTGATATGATTGACAGCTGTCAATTCTGAAATTGATTTCTCTAATAGGGGAGACTAAAGGGATTGCGCCTGCGCCCAGACCGCACGATGAGAGACTCCAAGTAAAAAACATGGTTTAAACCATTGAAAATTCTTTTTGGTGGGATTTTTTGTGAAATCTGGGCAATATAGGATAGGCTGTGGTAGGATAGACTCTGTATTTGCTGAATTAGTTGAAATAAATGGTCTTTCTCTACCTTGTGGGGTTTGGCACCCCCCTGATATAGTGGGATGGTCTTCAACTGGGTGTTTGAAGCCTGTAGGGCCTATCCAAGGGCTCTGATTAGGGGGGGTTATCTGGAGAATAGCCGTATAGAATTTGTCAGGGATGAATCTGATGACATTTGACATAACTGGTTAGTATTTGAGGGTAAGTTATTGTAGTCTGATGTTTTGATTCCTGAGATAATGACACCTTCTTTTTCTTAACTTCCCCATAGGGCTACATGCATTACTGCCATTTATTGTATCCCTTTAGTCTCCCCTATAGGAAATTCACATAGGATAGAGGCAGACCATTTTGGTCCATTTCATGGGGTTTTAGCCTTACACCTGTTACCTAAGCAATGGTCAGACCTCATTTGGCTCATTTTTATTAATAAATTATCCCATTTTTGTTATTTTTAGCCATTTTTCTGAGTTTTTAACCTCGCCTCCAATCAGTGCCTGGCTGCAGCTAGGCTATGTGTACAAAGGATGGGATTTGAGTATTCTAAAGGTGAATTGAAAGGGGGGGGGGGTCCCTAATGGTGAGGGGGGTCTCATACCAGGTGAATATTGTGTTTTGACCTTGTCAAACTCTTTTTCTATGCTCTATGCCTTGTTTATAGCTGCTTTTTGTGATGGTTTCTACACACTTGTCTTGCTTTTAGGCCTGTCAGGGCCCCTGTATTGACTTTTGTTGTACCTCAAAAGGAAATTCAGGTGCCTACTATAGGGAAAAAAGTCCCCCCTGTACTGGGGTGACCAAATTCTAACTTTATTTACCTGTTTCTGACAGTTTTCCACCTATAATGGGTAACTTGGCCATTCCTAGCCTAACTTAGGAGAGCAGCCCTGACACCTGTTAGGTCATCAACTCCCAGGGGACTGTTTTTGGTCTGAGGTCTTTGATACTCAGGATTCTAACTCACAACCCTACCCCGCATTGTGTGATATGATTGACAGCTGTCAATTCTGAAATTGATTTCTCTAATAGGGGAGACTAAAGGGATTGCGCCTGCGCCCAGACCGCACGATGAGAGACTCCAAGTAAAAAACATGGTTTAAACCATTGAAAATTCTTTTTGGTGGGATTTTTTGTGAAATCTGGGCAATATAGGATAGGCTGTGGTAGGATAGACTCTGTATTTGCTGAATTAGTTGAAATAAATGGTCTTTCTCTACCTTGTGGGGTTTGGCACCCCCCTGATATAGTGGGATGGTCTTCAACTGGGTGTTTGAAGCCTGTAGGGCCTATCCAAGGGCTCTGATTAGGGGGGGTTATCTGGAGAATAGCCGTATAGAATTTGTCAGGGATGAATCTGATGACATTTGACATAACTGGTTAGTATTTGAGGGTAAGTTATTGTAGTCTGATGTTTTGATTCCTGAGATAATGACACCTTCTTTTTCTTAACTTCCCCATAGGGCTACATGCATTACTGCCATTTATTGTATCCCTTTAGTCTCCCCTATAGGAAATTCACATAGGATAGAGGCAGACCATTTTGGTCCATTTCATGGGGTTTTAGCCTTACACCTGTTACCTAAGCAATGGTCAGACCTCATTTGGCTCATTTTTATTAATAAATTATCCCATTTTTGTTATTTTTAGCCATTTTTCTGAGTTTTTAACCTCGCCTCCAATCAGTGCCTGGCTGCAGCTAGGCTATGTGTACAAAGGATGGGATTTGAGTATTCTAAAGGTGAATTGAAAGGGGGGGGGGGTCCCTAATGGTGAGGGGGGTCTCATACCAGGTGAATATTGTGTTTTGACCTTGTCAAACTCTTTTTCTATGCTCTATGCCTTGTTTATAGCTGCTTTTTGTGATGGTTTCTACACACTTGTCTTGCTTTTAGGCCTGTCAGGGCCCCTGTATTGACTTTTGTTGTACCTCAAAAGGAAATTCAGGTGCCTACTATAGGGAAAAAAGTCCCCCCTGTACTGGGGTGACCAAATTCTAACTTTATTTACCTGTTTCTGACAGTTTTCCACCTATAATGGGTAACTTGGCCATTCCTAGCCTAACTTAGGAGAGCAGCCCTGACACCTGTTAGGTCATCAACTCCCAGGGGACTGTTTTTGGTCTGAGGTCTTTGATACTCAGGATTCTAACTCACAACCCTACCCCGCATTGTGTGATATGATTGACAGCTGTCAATTCTGAAATTGATTTCTCTAATAGGGGAGACTAAAGGGATTGCGCCTGCGCCCAGACCGCACGATGAGAGACTCCAAGTAAAAAACATGGTTTAAACCATTGAAAATTCTTTTTGGTGGGATTTTTTGTGAAATCTGGGCAATATAGGATAGGCTGTGGTAGGATAGACTCTGTATTTGCTGAATTAGTTGAAATAAATGGTCTTTCTCTACCTTGTGGGGTTTGGCACCCCCCTGATATAGTGGGATGGTCTTCAACTGGGTGTTTGAAGCCTGTAGGGCCTATCCAAGGGCTCTGATTAGGGGGGGTTATCTGGAGAATAGCCGTATAGAATTTGTCAGGGATGAATCTGATGACATTTGACATAACTGGTTAGTATTTGAGGGTAAGTTATTGTAGTCTGATGTTTTGATTCCTGAGATAATGACACCTTCTTTTTCTTAACTTCCCCATAGGGCTACATGCATTACTGCCATTTATTGTATCCCTTTAGTCTCCCCTATAGGAAATTCACATAGGATAGAGGCAGACCATTTTGGTCCATTTCATGGGGTTTTAGCCTTACACCTGTTACCTAAGCAATGGTCAGACCTCATTTGGCTCATTTTTATTAATAAATTATCCCATTTTTGTTATTTTTAGCCATTTTTCTGAGTTTTTAACCTCGCCTCCAATCAGTGCCTGGCTGCAGCTAGGCTATGTGTACAAAGGATGGGATTTGAGTATTCTAAAGGTGAATTGAAAGGGGGGGGGGGTCCCTAATGGTGAGGGGGGTCTCATACCAGGTGAATATTGTGTTTTGACCTTGTCAAACTCTTTTTCTATGCTCTATGCCTTGTTTATAGCTGCTTTTTGTGATGGTTTCTACACACTTGTCTTGCTTTTAGGCCTGTCAGGGCCCCTGTATTGACTTTTGTTGTACCTCAAAAGGAAATTCAGGTGCCTACTATAGGGAAAAAAGTCCCCCCTGTACTGGGGTGACCAAATTCTAACTTTATTTACCTGTTTCTGACAGTTTTCCACCTATAATGGGTAACTTGGCCATTCCTAGCCTAACTTAGGAGAGCAGCCCTGACACCTGTTAGGTCATCAACTCCCAGGGGACTGTTTTTGGTCTGAGGTCTTTGATACTCAGGATTCTAACTCACAACCCTACCCCGCATTGTGTGATATGATTGACAGCTGTCAATTCTGAAATTGATTTCTCTAATAGGGGAGACTAAAGGGATTGCGCCTGCGCCCAGACCGCACGATGAGAGACTCCAAGTAAAAAACATGGTTTAAACCATTGAAAATTCTTTTTGGTGGGATTTTTTGTGAAATCTGGGCAATATAGGATAGGCTGTGGTAGGATAGACTCTGTATTTGCTGAATTAGTTGAAATAAATGGTCTTTCTCTACCTTGTGGGGTTTGGCACCCCCCTGATATAGTGGGATGGTCTTCAACTGGGTGTTTGAAGCCTGTAGGGCCTATCCAAGGGCTCTGATTAGGGGGGGTTATCTGGAGAATAGCCGTATAGAATTTGTCAGGGATGAATCTGATGACATTTGACATAACTGGTTAGTATTTGAGGGTAAGTTATTGTAGTCTGATGTTTTGATTCCTGAGATAATGACACCTTCTTTTTCTTAACTTCCCCATAGGGCTACATGCATTACTGCCATTTATTGTATCCCTTTAGTCTCCCCTATAGGAAATTCACATAGGATAGAGGCAGACCATTTTGGTCCATTTCATGGGGTTTTAGCCTTACACCTGTTACCTAAGCAATGGTCAGACCTCATTTGGCTCATTTTTATTAATAAATTATCCCATTTTTGTTATTTTTAGCCATTTTTCTGAGTTTTTAACCTCGCCTCCAATCAGTGCCTGGCTGCAGCTAGGCTATGTGTACAAAGGATGGGATTTGAGTATTCTAAAGGTGAATTGAAAGGGGGGGGGGGTCCCTAATGGTGAGGGGGGTCTCATACCAGGTGAATATTGTGTTTTGACCTTGTCAAACTCTTTTTCTATGCTCTATGCCTTGTTTATAGCTGCTTTTTGTGATGGTTTCTACACACTTGTCTTGCTTTTAGGCCTGTCAGGGCCCCTGTATTGACTTTTGTTGTACCTCAAAAGGAAATTCAGGTGCCTACTATAGGGAAAAAAGTCCCCCCTGTACTGGGGTGACCAAATTCTAACTTTATTTACCTGTTTCTGACAGTTTTCCACCTATAATGGGTAACTTGGCCATTCCTAGCCTAACTTAGGAGAGCAGCCCTGACACCTGTTAGGTCATCAACTCCCAGGGGACTGTTTTTGGTCTGAGGTCTTTGATACTCAGGATTCTAACTCACAACCCTACCCCGCATTGTGTGATATGATTGACAGCTGTCAATTCTGAAATTGATTTCTCTAATAGGGGAGACTAAAGGGATTGCGCCTGCGCCCAGACCGCACGATGAGAGACTCCAAGTAAAAAACATGGTTTAAACCATTGAAAATTCTTTTTGGTGGGATTTTTTGTGAAATCTGGGCAATATAGGATAGGCTGTGGTAGGATAGACTCTGTATTTGCTGAATTAGTTGAAATAAATGGTCTTTCTCTACCTTGTGGGGTTTGGCACCCCCCTGATATAGTGGGATGGTCTTCAACTGGGTGTTTGAAGCCTGTAGGGCCTATCCAAGGGCTCTGATTAGGGGGGGTTATCTGGAGAATAGCCGTATAGAATTTGTCAGGGATGAATCTGATGACATTTGACATAACTGGTTAGTATTTGAGGGTAAGTTATTGTAGTCTGATGTTTTGATTCCTGAGATAATGACACCTTCTTTTTCTTAACTTCCCCATAGGGCTACATGCATTACTGCCATTTATTGTATCCCTTTAGTCTCCCCTATAGGAAATTCACATAGGATAGAGGCAGACCATTTTGGTCCATTTCATGGGGTTTTAGCCTTACACCTGTTACCTAAGCAATGGTCAGACCTCATTTGGCTCATTTTTATTAATAAATTATCCCATTTTTGTTATTTTTAGCCATTTTTCTGAGTTTTTAACCTCGCCTCCAATCAGTGCCTGGCTGCAGCTAGGCTATGTGTACAAAGGATGGGATTTGAGTATTCTAAAGGTGAATTGAAAGGGGGGGGGGGTCCCTAATGGTGAGGGGGGTCTCATACCAGGTGAATATTGTGTTTTGACCTTGTCAAACTCTTTTTCTATGCTCTATGCCTTGTTTATAGCTGCTTTTTGTGATGGTTTCTACACACTTGTCTTGCTTTTAGGCCTGTCAGGGCCCCTGTATTGACTTTTGTTGTACCTCAAAAGGAAATTCAGGTGCCTACTATAGGGAAAAAAGTCCCCCCTGTACTGGGGTGACCAAATTCTAACTTTATTTACCTGTTTCTGACAGTTTTCCACCTATAATGGGTAACTTGGCCATTCCTAGCCTAACTTAGGAGAGCAGCCCTGACACCTGTTAGGTCATCAACTCCCAGGGGACTGTTTTTGGTCTGAGGTCTTTGATACTCAGGATTCTAACTCACAACCCTACCCCGCATTGTGTGATATGATTGACAGCTGTCAATTCTGAAATTGATTTCTCTAATAGGGGAGACTAAAGGGATTGCGCCTGCGCCCAGACCGCACGATGAGAGACTCCAAGTAAAAAACATGGTTTAAACCATTGAAAATTCTTTTTGGTGGGATTTTTTGTGAAATCTGGGCAATATAGGATAGGCTGTGGTAGGATAGACTCTGTATTTGCTGAATTAGTTGAAATAAATGGTCTTTCTCTACCTTGTGGGGTTTGGCACCCCCCTGATATAGTGGGATGGTCTTCAACTGGGTGTTTGAAGCCTGTAGGGCCTATCCAAGGGCTCTGATTAGGGGGGGTTATCTGGAGAATAGCCGTATAGAATTTGTCAGGGATGAATCTGATGACATTTGACATAACTGGTTAGTATTTGAGGGTAAGTTATTGTAGTCTGATGTTTTGATTCCTGAGATAATGACACCTTCTTTTTCTTAACTTCCCCATAGGGCTACATGCATTACTGCCATTTATTGTATCCCTTTAGTCTCCCCTATAGGAAATTCACATAGGATAGAGGCAGACCATTTTGGTCCATTTCATGGGGTTTTAGCCTTACACCTGTTACCTAAGCAATGGTCAGACCTCATTTGGCTCATTTTTATTAATAAATTATCCCATTTTTGTTATTTTTAGCCATTTTTCTGAGTTTTTAACCTCGCCTCCAATCAGTGCCTGGCTGCAGCTAGGCTATGTGTACAAAGGATGGGATTTGAGTATTCTAAAGGTGAATTGAAAGGGGGGGGGGGGGTCCCTAATGGTGAGGGGGGTCTCATACCAGGTGAATATTGTGTTTTGACCTTGTCAAACTCTTTTTCTATGCTCTATGCCTTGTTTATAGCTGCTTTTTGTGATGGTTTCTACACACTTGTCTTGCTTTTAGGCCTGTCAGGGCCCCTGTATTGACTTTTGTTGTACCTCAAAAGGAAATTCAGGTGCCTACTATAGGGAAAAAAGTCCCCCCTGTACTGGGGTGACCAAATTCTAACTTTATTTACCTGTTTCTGACAGTTTTCCACCTATAATGGGTAACTTGGCCATTCCTAGCCTAACTTAGGAGAGCAGCCCTGACACCTGTTAGGTCATCAACTCCCAGGGGACTGTTTTTGGTCTGAGGTCTTTGATACTCAGGATTCTAACTCACAACCCTACCCCGCATTGTGTGATATGATTGACAGCTGTCAATTCTGAAATTGATTTCTCTAATAGGGGAGACTAAAGGGATTGCGCCTGCGCCCAGACCGCACGATGAGAGACTCCAAGTAAAAAACATGGTTTAAACCATTGAAAATTCTTTTTGGTGGGATTTTTTGTGAAATCTGGGCAATATAGGATAGGCTGTGGTAGGATAGACTCTGTATTTGCTGAATTAGTTGAAATAAATGGTCTTTCTCTACCTTGTGGGGTTTGGCACCCCCCTGATATAGTGGGATGGTCTTCAACTGGGTGTTTGAAGCCTGTAGGGCCTATCCAAGGGCTCTGATTAGGGGGGGTTATCTGGAGAATAGCCGTATAGAATTTGTCAGGGATGAATCTGATGACATTTGACATAACTGGTTAGTATTTGAGGGTAAGTTATTGTAGTCTGATGTTTTGATTCCTGAGATAATGACACCTTCTTTTTCTTAACTTCCCCATAGGGCTACATGCATTACTGCCATTTATTGTATCCCTTTAGTCTCCCCTATAGGAAATTCACATAGGATAGAGGCAGACCATTTTGGTCCATTTCATGGGGTTTTAGCCTTACACCTGTTACCTAAGCAATGGTCAGACCTCATTTGGCTCATTTTTATTAATAAATTATCCCATTTTTGTTATTTTTAGCCATTTTTCTGAGTTTTTAACCTCGCCTCCAATCAGTGCCTGGCTGCAGCTAGGCTATGTGTACAAAGGATGGGATTTGAGTATTCTAAAGGTGAATTGAAAGGGGGGGGGGGGTCCCTAATGGTGAGGGGGGTCTCATACCAGGTGAATATTGTGTTTTGACCTTGTCAAACTCTTTTTCTATGCTCTATGCCTTGTTTATAGCTGCTTTTTGTGATGGTTTCTACACACTTGTCTTGCTTTTAGGCCTGTCAGGGCCCCTGTATTGACTTTTGTTGTACCTCAAAAGGAAATTCAGGTGCCTACTATAGGGAAAAAAGTCCCCCCTGTACTGGGGTGACCAAATTCTAACTTTATTTACCTGTTTCTGACAGTTTTCCACCTATAATGGGTAACTTGGCCATTCCTAGCCTAACTTAGGAGAGCAGCCCTGACACCTGTTAGGTCATCAACTCCCAGGGGACTGTTTTTGGTCTGAGGTCTTTGATACTCAGGATTCTAACTCACAACCCTACCCCGCATTGTGTGATATGATTGACAGCTGTCAATTCTGAAATTGATTTCTCTTATAGGAAATTCACATAGGATAGAGGCAGACCATTTTGGTCCATTTCATGGGGTTTTAGCCTTACACCTGTTACCTAAGCAATGGTCAGACCTCATTTGGCTCATTTTTATTAATAAATTATCCCATTTTTGTTATTTTTAGCCATTTTTCTGAGTTTTTAACCTCGCCTCCAATCAGTGCCTGGCTGCAGCTAGGCTATGTGTACAAAGGATGGGATTTGAGTATTCTAAAGGTGAATTGAAAGGGGGGGGGGGTCCCTAATGGTGAGGGGGGTCTCATACCAGGTGAATATTGTGTTTTGACCTTGTCAAACTCTTTTTCTATGCTCTATGCCTTGTTTATAGCTGCTTTTTGTGATGGTTTCTACACACTTGTCTTGCTTTTAGGCCTGTCAGGGCCCCTGTATTGACTTTTGTTGTACCTCAAAAGGAAATTCAGGTGCCTACTATAGGGAAAAAAGTCCCCCCTGTACTGGGGTGACCAAATTCTAACTTTATTTACCTGTTTCTGACAGTTTTCCACCTATAATGGGTAACTTGGCCATTCCTAGCCTAACTTAGGAGAGCAGCCCTGACACCTGTTAGGTCATCAACTCCCAGGGGACTGTTTTTGGTCTGAGGTCTTTGATACTCAGGATTCTAACTCACAACCCTACCCCGCATTGTGTGATATGATTGACAGCTGTCAATTCTGAAATTGATTTCTCTAATAGGGGAGACTAAAGGGATTGCGCCTGCGCCCAGACCGCACGATGAGAGACTCCAAGTAAAAAACATGGTTTAAACCATTGAAAATTCTTTTTGGTGGGATTTTTTGTGAAATCTGGGCAATATAGGATAGGCTGTGGTAGGATAGACTCTGTATTTGCTGAATTAGTTGAAATAAATGGTCTTTCTCTACCTTGTGGGGTTTGGCACCCCCCTGATATAGTGGGATGGTCTTCAACTGGGTGTTTGAAGCCTGTAGGGCCTATCCAAGGGCTCTGATTAGGGGGGGTTATCTGGAGAATAGCCGTATAGAATTTGTCAGGGATGAATCTGATGACATTTGACATAACTGGTTAGTATTTGAGGGTAAGTTATTGTAGTCTGATGTTTTGATTCCTGAGATAATGACACCTTCTTTTTCTTAACTTCCCCATAGGGCTACATGCATTACTGCCATTTATTGTATCCCTTTAGTCTCCCCTATAGGAAATTCACATAGGATAGAGGCAGACCATTTTGGTCCATTTCATGGGGTTTTAGCCTTACACCTGTTACCTAAGCAATGGTCAGACCTCATTTGGCTCATTTTTATTAATAAATTATCCCATTTTTGTTATTTTTAGCCATTTTTCTGAGTTTTTAACCTCGCCTCCAATCAGTGCCTGGCTGCAGCTAGGCTATGTGTACAAAGGATGGGATTTGAGTATTCTAAAGGTGAATTGAAAGGGGGGGGGGGGGGTCCCTAATGGTGAGGGGGGTCTCATACCAGGTGAATATTGTGTTTTGACCTTGTCAAACTCTTTTTCTATGCTCTATGCCTTGTTTATAGCTGCTTTTTGTGATGGTTTCTACACACTTGTCTTGCTTTTAGGCCTGTCAGGGCCCCTGTATTGACTTTTGTTGTACCTCAAAAGGAAATTCAGGTGCCTACTATAGGGAAAAAAGTCCCCCCTGTACTGGGGTGACCAAATTCTAACTTTATTTACCTGTTTCTGACAGTTTTCCACCTATAATGGGTAACTTGGCCATTCCTAGCCTAACTTAGGAGAGCAGCCCTGACACCTGTTAGGTCATCAACTCCCAGGGGACTGTTTTTGGTCTGAGGTCTTTGATACTCAGGATTCTAACTCACAACCCTACCCCGCATTGTGTGATATGATTGACAGCTGTCAATTCTGAAATTGATTTCTCTAATAGGGGAGACTAAAGGGATTGCGCCTGCGCCCAGACCGCACGATGAGAGACTCCAAGTAAAAAACATGGTTTAAACCATTGAAAATTCTTTTTGGTGGGATTTTTTGTGAAATCTGGGCAATATAGGATAGGCTGTGGTAGGATAGACTCTGTATTTGCTGAATTAGTTGAAATAAATGGTCTTTCTCTACCTTGTGGGGTTTGGCACCCCCCTGATATAGTGGGATGGTCTTCAACTGGGTGTTTGAAGCCTGTAGGGCCTATCCAAGGGCTCTGATTAGGGGGGGTTATCTGGAGAATAGCCGTATAGAATTTGTCAGGGATGAATCTGATGACATTTGACATAACTGGTTAGTATTTGAGGGTAAGTTATTGTAGTCTGATGTTTTGATTCCTGAGATAATGACACCTTCTTTTTCTTAACTTCCCCATAGGGCTACATGCATTACTGCCATTTATTGTATCCCTTTAGTCTCCCCTATAGGAAATTCACATAGGATAGAGGCAGACCATTTTGGTCCATTTCATGGGGTTTTAGCCTTACACCTGTTACCTAAGCAATGGTCAGACCTCATTTGGCTCATTTTTATTAATAAATTATCCCATTTTTGTTATTTTTAGCCATTTTTCTGAGTTTTTAACCTCGCCTCCAATCAGTGCCTGGCTGCAGCTAGGCTATGTGTACAAAGGATGGGATTTGAGTATTCTAAAGGTGAATTGAAAGGGGGGGGGGGTCCCTAATGGTGAGGGGGGTCTCATACCAGGTGAATATTGTGTTTTGACCTTGTCAAACTCTTTTTCTATGCTCTATGCCTTGTTTATAGCTGCTTTTTGTGATGGTTTCTACACACTTGTCTTGCTTTTAGGCCTGTCAGGGCCCCTGTATTGACTTTTGTTGTACCTCAAAAGGAAATTCAGGTGCCTACTATAGGGAAAAAAGTCCCCCCTGTACTGGGGTGACCAAATTCTAACTTTATTTACCTGTTTCTGACAGTTTTCCACCTATAATGGGTAACTTGGCCATTCCTAGCCTAACTTAGGAGAGCAGCCCTGACACCTGTTAGGTCATCAACTCCCAGGGGACTGTTTTTGGTCTGAGGTCTTTGATACTCAGGATTCTAACTCACAACCCTACCCCGCATTGTGTGATATGATTGACAGCTGTCAATTCTGAAATTGATTTCTCTAATAGGGGAGACTAAAGGGATTGCGCCTGCGCCCAGACCGCACGATGAGAGACTCCAAGTAAAAAACATGGTTTAAACCATTGAAAATTCTTTTTGGTGGGATTTTTTGTGAAATCTGGGCAATATAGGATAGGCTGTGGTAGGATAGACTCTGTATTTGCTGAATTAGTTGAAATAAATGGTCTTTCTCTACCTTGTGGGGTTTGGCACCCCCCTGATATAGTGGGATGGTCTTCAACTGGGTGTTTGAAGCCTGTAGGGCCTATCCAAGGGCTCTGATTAGGGGGGGTTATCTGGAGAATAGCCGTATAGAATTTGTCAGGGATGAATCTGATGACATTTGACATAACTGGTTAGTATTTGAGGGTAAGTTATTGTAGTCTGATGTTTTGATTCCTGAGATAATGACACCTTCTTTTTCTTAACTTCCCCATAGGGCTACATGCATTACTGCCATTTATTGTATCCCTTTAGTCTCCCCTATAGGAAATTCACATAGGATAGAGGCAGACCATTTTGGTCCATTTCATGGGGTTTTAGCCTTACACCTGTTACCTAAGCAATGGTCAGACCTCATTTGGCTCATTTTTATTAATAAATTATCCCATTTTTGTTATTTTTAGCCATTTTTCTGAGTTTTTAACCTCGCCTCCAATCAGTGCCTGGCTGCAGCTAGGCTATGTGTACAAAGGATGGGATTTGAGTATTCTAAAGGTGAATTGAAAGGGGGGGGGGGTCCCTAATGGTGAGGGGGGTCTCATACCAGGTGAATATTGTGTTTTGACCTTGTCAAACTCTTTTTCTATGCTCTATGCCTTGTTTATAGCTGCTTTTTGTGATGGTTTCTACACACTTGTCTTGCTTTTAGGCCTGTCAGGGCCCCTGTATTGACTTTTGTTGTACCTCAAAAGGAAATTCAGGTGCCTACTATAGGGAAAAAAGTCCCCCCTGTACTGGGGTGACCAAATTCTAACTTTATTTACCTGTTTCTGACAGTTTTCCACCTATAATGGGTAACTTGGCCATTCCTAGCCTAACTTAGGAGAGCAGCCCTGACACCTGTTAGGTCATCAACTCCCAGGGGACTGTTTTTGGTCTGAGGTCTTTGATACTCAGGATTCTAACTCACAACCCTACCCCGCATTGTGTGATATGATTGACAGCTGTCAATTCTGAAATTGATTTCTCTAATAGGGGAGACTAAAGGGATTGCGCCTGCGCCCAGACCGCACGATGAGAGACTCCAAGTAAAAAACATGGTTTAAACCATTGAAAATTCTTTTTGGTGGGATTTTTTGTGAAATCTGGGCAATATAGGATAGGCTGTGGTAGGATAGACTCTGTATTTGCTGAATTAGTTGAAATAAATGGTCTTTCTCTACCTTGTGGGGTTTGGCACCCCCCTGATATAGTGGGATGGTCTTCAACTGGGTGTTTGAAGCCTGTAGGGCCTATCCAAGGGCTCTGATTAGGGGGGGTTATCTGGAGAATAGCCGTATAGAATTTGTCAGGGATGAATCTGATGACATTTGACATAACTGGTTAGTATTTGAGGGTAAGTTATTGTAGTCTGATGTTTTGATTCCTGAGATAATGACACCTTCTTTTTCTTAACTTCCCCATAGGGCTACATGCATTACTGCCATTTATTGTATCCCTTTAGTCTCCCCTATAGGAAATTCACATAGGATAGAGGCAGACCATTTTGGTCCATTTCATGGGGTTTTAGCCTTACACCTGTTACCTAAGCAATGGTCAGACCTCATTTGGCTCATTTTTATTAATAAATTATCCCATTTTTGTTATTTTTAGCCATTTTTCTGAGTTTTTAACCTCGCCTCCAATCAGTGCCTGGCTGCAGCTAGGCTATGTGTACAAAGGATGGGATTTGAGTATTCTAAAGGTGAATTGAAAGGGGGGGGGGGGTCCCTAATGGTGAGGGGGGTCTCATACCAGGTGAATATTGTGTTTTGACCTTGTCAAACTCTTTTTCTATGCTCTATGCCTTGTTTATAGCTGCTTTTTGTGATGGTTTCTACACACTTGTCTTGCTTTTAGGCCTGTCAGGGCCCCTGTATTGACTTTTGTTGTACCTCAAAAGGAAATTCAGGTGCCTACTATAGGGAAAAAAGTCCCCCCTGTACTGGGGTGACCAAATTCTAACTTTATTTACCTGTTTCTGACAGTTTTCCACCTATAATGGGTAACTTGGCCATTCCTAGCCTAACTTAGGAGAGCAGCCCTGACACCTGTTAGGTCATCAACTCCCAGGGGACTGTTTTTGGTCTGAGGTCTTTGATACTCAGGATTCTAACTCACAACCCTACCCCGCATTGTGTGATATGATTGACAGCTGTCAATTCTGAAATTGATTTCTCTAATAGGGGAGACTAAAGGGATTGCGCCTGCGCCCAGACCGCACGATGAGAGACTCCAAGTAAAAAACATGGTTTAAACCATTGAAAATTCTTTTTGGTGGGATTTTTTGTGAAATCTGGGCAATATAGGATAGGCTGTGGTAGGATAGACTCTGTATTTGCTGAATTAGTTGAAATAAATGGTCTTTCTCTACCTTGTGGGGTTTGGCACCCCCCTGATATAGTGGGATGGTCTTCAACTGGGTGTTTGAAGCCTGTAGGGCCTATCCAAGGGCTCTGATTAGGGGGGGTTATCTGGAGAATAGCCGTATAGAATTTGTCAGGGATGAATCTGATGACATTTGACATAACTGGTTAGTATTTGAGGGTAAGTTATTGTAGTCTGATGTTTTGATTCCTGAGATAATGACACCTTCTTTTTCTTAACTTCCCCATAGGGCTACATGCATTACTGCCATTTATTGTATCCCTTTAGTCTCCCCTATAGGAAATTCACATAGGATAGAGGCAGACCATTTTGGTCCATTTCATGGGGTTTTAGCCTTACACCTGTTACCTAAGCAATGGTCAGACCTCATTTGGCTCATTTTTATTAATAAATTATCCCATTTTTGTTATTTTTAGCCATTTTTCTGAGTTTTTAACCTCGCCTCCAATCAGTGCCTGGCTGCAGCTAGGCTATGTGTACAAAGGATGGGATTTGAGTATTCTAAAGGTGAATTGAAAGGGGGGGGGGGGTCCCTAATGGTGAGGGGGGTCTCATACCAGGTGAATATTGTGTTTTGACCTTGTCAAACTCTTTTTCTATGCTCTATGCCTTGTTTATAGCTGCTTTTTGTGATGGTTTCTACACACTTGTCTTGCTTTTAGGCCTGTCAGGGCCCCTGTATTGACTTTTGTTGTACCTCAAAAGGAAATTCAGGTGCCTACTATAGGGAAAAAAGTCCCCCCTGTACTGGGGTGACCAAATTCTAACTTTATTTACCTGTTTCTGACAGTTTTCCACCTATAATGGGTAACTTGGCCATTCCTAGCCTAACTTAGGAGAGCAGCCCTGACACCTGTTAGGTCATCAACTCCCAGGGGACTGTTTTTGGTCTGAGGTCTTTGATACTCAGGATTCTAACTCACAACCCTACCCCGCATTGTGTGATATGATTGACAGCTGTCAATTCTGAAATTGATTTCTCTAATAGGGGAGACTAAAGGGATTGCGCCTGCGCCCAGACCGCACGATGAGAGACTCCAAGTAAAAAACATGGTTTAAACCATTGAAAATTCTTTTTGGTGGGATTTTTTGTGAAATCTGGGCAATATAGGATAGGCTGTGGTAGGATAGACTCTGTATTTGCTGAATTAGTTGAAATAAATGGTCTTTCTCTACCTTGTGGGGTTTGGCACCCCCCTGATATAGTGGGATGGTCTTCAACTGGGTGTTTGAAGCCTGTAGGGCCTATCCAAGGGCTCTGATTAGGGGGGGTTATCTGGAGAATAGCCGTATAGAATTTGTCAGGGATGAATCTGATGACATTTGACATAACTGGTTAGTATTTGAGGGTAAGTTATTGTAGTCTGATGTTTTGATTCCTGAGATAATGACACCTTCTTTTTCTTAACTTCCCCATAGGGCTACATGCATTACTGCCATTTATTGTATCCCTTTAGTCTCCCCTATAGGAAATTCACATAGGATAGAGGCAGACCATTTTGGTCCATTTCATGGGGTTTTAGCCTTACACCTGTTACCTAAGCAATGGTCAGACCTCATTTGGCTCATTTTTATTAATAAATTATCCCATTTTTGTTATTTTTAGCCATTTTTCTGAGTTTTTAACCTCGCCTCCAATCAGTGCCTGGCTGCAGCTAGGCTATGTGTACAAAGGATGGGATTTGAGTATTCTAAAGGTGAATTGAAAGGGGGGGGGGGTCCCTAATGGTGAGGGGGGTCTCATACCAGGTGAATATTGTGTTTTGACCTTGTCAAACTCTTTTTCTATGCTCTATGCCTTGTTTATAGCTGCTTTTTGTGATGGTTTCTACACACTTGTCTTGCTTTTAGGCCTGTCAGGGCCCCTGTATTGACTTTTGTTGTACCTCAAAAGGAAATTCAGGTGCCTACTATAGGGAAAAAAGTCCCCCCTGTACTGGGGTGACCAAATTCTAACTTTATTTACCTGTTTCTGACAGTTTTCCACCTATAATGGGTAACTTGGCCATTCCTAGCCTAACTTAGGAGAGCAGCCCTGACACCTGTTAGGTCATCAACTCCCAGGGGACTGTTTTTGGTCTGAGGTCTTTGATACTCAGGATTCTAACTCACAACCCTACCCCGCATTGTGTGATATGATTGACAGCTGTCAATTCTGAAATTGATTTCTCTAATAGGGGAGACTAAAGGGATTGCGCCTGCGCCCAGACCGCACGATGAGAGACTCCAAGTAAAAAACATGGTTTAAACCATTGAAAATTCTTTTTGGTGGGATTTTTTGTGAAATCTGGGCAATATAGGATAGGCTGTGGTAGGATAGACTCTGTATTTGCTGAATTAGTTGAAATAAATGGTCTTTCTCTACCTTGTGGGGTTTGGCACCCCCCTGATATAGTGGGATGGTCTTCAACTGGGTGTTTGAAGCCTGTAGGGCCTATCCAAGGGCTCTGATTAGGGGGGGTTATCTGGAGAATAGCCGTATAGAATTTGTCAGGGATGAATCTGATGACATTTGACATAACTGGTTAGTATTTGAGGGTAAGTTATTGTAGTCTGATGTTTTGATTCCTGAGATAATGACACCTTCTTTTTCTTAACTTCCCCATAGGGCTACATGCATTACTGCCATTTATTGTATCCCTTTAGTCTCCCCTATAGGAAATTCACATAGGATAGAGGCAGACCATTTTGGTCCATTTCATGGGGTTTTAGCCTTACACCTGTTACCTAAGCAATGGTCAGACCTCATTTGGCTCATTTTTATTAATAAATTATCCCATTTTTGTTATTTTTAGCCATTTTTCTGAGTTTTTAACCTCGCCTCCAATCAGTGCCTGGCTGCAGCTAGGCTATGTGTACAAAGGATGGGATTTGAGTATTCTAAAGGTGAATTGAAAGGGGGGGGGGGTCCCTAATGGTGAGGGGGGTCTCATACCAGGTGAATATTGTGTTTTGACCTTGTCAAACTCTTTTTCTATGCTCTATGCCTTGTTTATAGCTGCTTTTTGTGATGGTTTCTACACACTTGTCTTGCTTTTAGGCCTGTCAGGGCCCCTGTATTGACTTTTGTTGTACCTCAAAAGGAAATTCAGGTGCCTACTATAGGGAAAAAAGTCCCCCCTGTACTGGGGTGACCAAATTCTAACTTTATTTACCTGTTTCTGACAGTTTTCCACCTATAATGGGTAACTTGGCCATTCCTAGCCTAACTTAGGAGAGCAGCCCTGACACCTGTTAGGTCATCAACTCCCAGGGGACTGTTTTTGGTCTGAGGTCTTTGATACTCAGGATTCTAACTCACAACCCTACCCCGCATTGTGTGATATGATTGACAGCTGTCAATTCTGAAATTGATTTCTCTAATAGGGGAGACTAAAGGGATTGCGCCTGCGCCCAGACCGCACGATGAGAGACTCCAAGTAAAAAACATGGTTTAAACCATTGAAAATTCTTTTTGGTGGGATTTTTTGTGAAATCTGGGCAATATAGGATAGGCTGTGGTAGGATAGACTCTGTATTTGCTGAATTAGTTGAAATAAATGGTCTTTCTCTACCTTGTGGGGTTTGGCACCCCCCTGATATAGTGGGATGGTCTTCAACTGGGTGTTTGAAGCCTGTAGGGCCTATCCAAGGGCTCTGATTAGGGGGGGTTATCTGGAGAATAGCCGTATAGAATTTGTCAGGGATGAATCTGATGACATTTGACATAACTGGTTAGTATTTGAGGGTAAGTTATTGTAGTCTGATGTTTTGATTCCTGAGATAATGACACCTTCTTTTTCTTAACTTCCCCATAGGGCTACATGCATTACTGCCATTTATTGTATCCCTTTAGTCTCCCCTATAGGAAATTCACATAGGATAGAGGCAGACCATTTTGGTCCATTTCATGGGGTTTTAGCCTTACACCTGTTACCTAAGCAATGGTCAGACCTCATTTGGCTCATTTTTATTAATAAATTATCCCATTTTTGTTATTTTTAGCCATTTTTCTGAGTTTTTAACCTCGCCTCCAATCAGTGCCTGGCTGCAGCTAGGCTATGTGTACAAAGGATGGGATTTGAGTATTCTAAAGGTGAATTGAAAGGGGGGGGGGGTCCCTAATGGTGAGGGGGGTCTCATACCAGGTGAATATTGTGTTTTGACCTTGTCAAACTCTTTTTCTATGCTCTATGCCTTGTTTATAGCTGCTTTTTGTGATGGTTTCTACACACTTGTCTTGCTTTTAGGCCTGTCAGGGCCCCTGTATTGACTTTTGTTGTACCTCAAAAGGAAATTCAGGTGCCTACTATAGGGAAAAAAGTCCCCCCTGTACTGGGGTGACCAAATTCTAACTTTATTTACCTGTTTCTGACAGTTTTCCACCTATAATGGGTAACTTGGCCATTCCTAGCCTAACTTAGGAGAGCAGCCCTGACACCTGTTAGGTCATCAACTCCCAGGGGACTGTTTTTGGTCTGAGGTCTTTGATACTCAGGATTCTAACTCACAACCCTACCCCGCATTGTGTGATATGATTGACAGCTGTCAATTCTGAAATTGATTTCTCTAATAGGGGAGACTAAAGGGATTGCGCCTGCGCCCAGACCGCACGATGAGAGACTCCAAGTAAAAAACATGGTTTAAACCATTGAAAATTCTTTTTGGTGGGATTTTTTGTGAAATCTGGGCAATATAGGATAGGCTGTGGTAGGATAGACTCTGTATTTGCTGAATTAGTTGAAATAAATGGTCTTTCTCTACCTTGTGGGGTTTGGCACCCCCCTGATATAGTGGGATGGTCTTCAACTGGGTGTTTGAAGCCTGTAGGGCCTATCCAAGGGCTCTGATTAGGGGGGGTTATCTGGAGAATAGCCGTATAGAATTTGTCAGGGATGAATCTGATGACATTTGACATAACTGGTTAGTATTTGAGGGTAAGTTATTGTAGTCTGATGTTTTGATTCCTGAGATAATGACACCTTCTTTTTCTTAACTTCCCCATAGGGCTACATGCATTACTGCCATTTATTGTATCCCTTTAGTCTCCCCTATAGGAAATTCACATAGGATAGAGGCAGACCATTTTGGTCCATTTCATGGGGTTTTAGCCTTACACCTGTTACCTAAGCAATGGTCAGACCTCATTTGGCTCATTTTTATTAATAAATTATCCCATTTTTGTTATTTTTAGCCATTTTTCTGAGTTTTTAACCTCGCCTCCAATCAGTGCCTGGCTGCAGCTAGGCTATGTGTACAAAGGATGGGATTTGAGTATTCTAAAGGTGAATTGAAAGGGGGGGGGGGTCCCTAATGGTGAGGGGGGTCTCATACCAGGTGAATATTGTGTTTTGACCTTGTCAAACTCTTTTTCTATGCTCTATGCCTTGTTTATAGCTGCTTTTTGTGATGGTTTCTACACACTTGTCTTGCTTTTAGGCCTGTCAGGGCCCCTGTATTGACTTTTGTTGTACCTCAAAAGGAAATTCAGGTGCCTACTATAGGGAAAAAAGTCCCCCCTGTACTGGGGTGACCAAATTCTAACTTTATTTACCTGTTTCTGACAGTTTTCCACCTATAATGGGTAACTTGGCCATTCCTAGCCTAACTTAGGAGAGCAGCCCTGACACCTGTTAGGTCATCAACTCCCAGGGGACTGTTTTTGGTCTGAGGTCTTTGATACTCAGGATTCTAACTCACAACCCTACCCCGCATTGTGTGATATGATTGACAGCTGTCAATTCTGAAATTGATTTCTCTAATAGGGGAGACTAAAGGGATTGCGCCTGCGCCCAGACCGCACGATGAGAGACTCCAAGTAAAAAACATGGTTTAAACCATTGAAAATTCTTTTTGGTGGGATTTTTTGTGAAATCTGGGCAATATAGGATAGGCTGTGGTAGGATAGACTCTGTATTTGCTGAATTAGTTGAAATAAATGGTCTTTCTCTACCTTGTGGGGTTTGGCACCCCCCTGATATAGTGGGATGGTCTTCAACTGGGTGTTTGAAGCCTGTAGGGCCTATCCAAGGGCTCTGATTAGGGGGGGTTATCTGGAGAATAGCCGTATAGAATTTGTCAGGGATGAATCTGATGACATTTGACATAACTGGTTAGTATTTGAGGGTAAGTTATTGTAGTCTGATGTTTTGATTCCTGAGATAATGACACCTTCTTTTTCTTAACTTCCCCATAGGGCTACATGCATTACTGCCATTTATTGTATCCCTTTAGTCTCCCCTATAGGAAATTCACATAGGATAGAGGCAGACCATTTTGGTCCATTTCATGGGGTTTTAGCCTTACACCTGTTACCTAAGCAATGGTCAGACCTCATTTGGCTCATTTTTATTAATAAATTATCCCATTTTTGTTATTTTTAGCCATTTTTCTGAGTTTTTAACCTCGCCTCCAATCAGTGCCTGGCTGCAGCTAGGCTATGTGTACAAAGGATGGGATTTGAGTATTCTAAAGGTGAATTGAAAGGGGGGGGGGGGTCCCTAATGGTGAGGGGGGTCTCATACCAGGTGAATATTGTGTTTTGACCTTGTCAAACTCTTTTTCTATGCTCTATGCCTTGTTTATAGCTGCTTTTTGTGATGGTTTCTACACACTTGTCTTGCTTTTAGGCCTGTCAGGGCCCCTGTATTGACTTTTGTTGTACCTCAAAAGGAAATTCAGGTGCCTACTATAGGGAAAAAAGTCCCCCCTGTACTGGGGTGACCAAATTCTAACTTTATTTACCTGTTTCTGACAGTTTTCCACCTATAATGGGTAACTTGGCCATTCCTAGCCTAACTTAGGAGAGCAGCCCTGACACCTGTTAGGTCATCAACTCCCAGGGGACTGTTTTTGGTCTGAGGTCTTTGATACTCAGGATTCTAACTCACAACCCTACCCCGCATTGTGTGATATGATTGACAGCTGTCAATTCTGAAATTGATTTCTCTAATAGGGGAGACTAAAGGGATTGCGCCTGCGCCCAGACCGCACGATGAGAGACTCCAAGTAAAAAACATGGTTTTAAACCATTGAAAATTCTTTTTGGTGGGATTTTTTGTGAAATCTGGGCAATATAGGATAGGCTGTGGTAGGATAGACTCTGTATTTGCTGAATTAGTTGAAATAAATGGTCTTTCTCTACCTTGTGGGGTTTGGCACCCCCCTGATATAGTGGGATGGTCTTCAACTGGGTGTTTGAAGCCTGTAGGGCCTATCCAAGGGCTCTGATTAGGGGGGGTTATCTGGAGAATAGCCGTATAGAATTTGTCAGGGATGAATCTGATGACATTTGACATAACTGGTTAGTATTTGAGGGTAAGTTATTGTAGTCTGATGTTTTGATTCCTGAGATAATGACACCTTCTTTTTCTTAACTTCCCCATAGGGCTACATGCATTACTGCCATTTATTGTATCCCTTTAGTCTCCCCTATAGGAAATTCACATAGGATAGAGGCAGACCATTTTGGTCCATTTCATGGGGTTTTAGCCTTACACCTGTTACCTAAGCAATGGTCAGACCTCATTTGGCTCATTTTTATTAATAAATTATCCCATTTTTGTTATTTTTAGCCATTTTTCTGAGTTTTTAACCTCGCCTCCAATCAGTGCCTGGCTGCAGCTAGGCTATGTGTACAAAGGATGGGATTTGAGTATTCTAAAGGTGAATTGAAAGGGGGGGGGGGGTCCCTAATGGTGAGGGGGTCTCATACCAGGTGAATATTGTGTTTTGACCTTGTCAACTCTTTTTCTATGCTCTATGCCTTGTTTATAGCTGCTTTTTGTGATGGTTTCTACACACTTGTCTTGCTTTTAGGCCTGTCAGGGCCCCTGTATTGACTTTTGTTGTACCTCAAAAGGAAATTCAGGTGCCTACTATAGGGAAAAAAGTCCCCCTGTACTGGGGTGACCAAATTCTAACTTTATTTACCTGTTTCTGACAGTTTTCCACCTATAATGGGTAACTTGGCCATTCCTAGCCTAACTTAGGAGAGCAGCCCTGACACCTGTTAGGTCATCAACTCCCAGGGGACTGTTTTTGGTCTGAGGTCTTTGATACTCAGGATTCTAACTCACAACCCTACCCCGCATTGTGTGATATGATTGACAGCTGTCAATTCTGAATTGATTTCTCTAATAGGGGAGACTAAAGGGATTGCGCCTGCGCCCAGACCGCACGATGAGAGACTCCAAGTAAAAAACATGGTTTAAACCATTGAAAATCTTTTTGGTGGGATTTTTTGTGAAATCTGGGCAATATAGGATAGGCTGTGGTAGGATAGACTCTGTATTTGCTGAATTAGTTGAAATAAATGGTCTTTCTCTACCTTGTGGGGTTTGGCACCCCCCTGATATAGTGGGATGGTCTTCAACTGGGTGTTTGAAGCCTGTAGGGCCTATCCAAGGGCTCTGATTAGGGGGGGTTATCTGGAGAATAGCCGTATAGAATTTGTCAGGGATGAATCTGATGACATTTGACATAACTGGTTAGTATTTGAGGGTAAGTTATTGTAGTCTGATGTTTTGATTCCTGAGATAATGACACCTTCTTTTTCTTAACTTCCCCATAGGGCTACATGCATTACTGCCATTTATTGTATCCTTTAGTCTCCCCTATAGGAAATTCACATAGGATAGAGGCAGACCATTTTGGTCCATTTCATGGGTTTTAGCCTTACACCTGTTACCTAAGCAATGGTCAGACCTCATTTGGCTCATTTTTATTAATAAATTATCCCATTTTTGTTATTTTTAGCCATTTTTCTGAGTTTTTAACCTCGCCTCCAATCAGTGCCTGGCTGCAGCTAGGCTATGTGTACAAAGGATGGGATTTGAGTATTCTAAAGGTGAATTGAAAGGGGGGGGGGGGGTCCCTAATGGTGAGGGGGTCTCATACCAGGTGAATATTGTGTTTTGACCTTGTCAAACTCTTTTTTCTATGCTCTATGCCTTGTTTATAGCTGCTTTTTGTGATGGTTTCTACACACTTGTCTTGCTTTTAGGCCTGTCAGGGCCCCTGTATTGACTTTTGTTGTACCTCAAAAGGAAATTCAGGTGCCTACTATAGGGAAAAAAGTCCCCCCTGTACTGGGGTGACCAAATTCTAACTTTATTTACCTGTTTCTGACAGTTTTCCACCTATAATGGGTAACTTGGCCATTCCTAGCCTAACTTAGGAGAGCAGCCCTGACATCTGTTAGGTCATCAACTCCCAGGGGACTGTTTTTGGTCTGAGGTCTTTGATACTCAGGATTCTAACTCACAACCCTACCCCGCATTGTGTGATATGATTGACAGCTGTCAATTCTGAAATTGATTTCTCTAATAGGGGAGACTAAAGGGATTGCGCCTGCGCCCAGACCGCACGATGAGAGACTCCAAGTAAAAAACATGGTTTAAACCATTGAAAATTCTTTTTGGTGGGATTTTTTGTGAAATCTGGGCAATATAGGATAGGCTGTGGTAGGATAGACTCTGTATTTGCTGAATTAGTTGAAATAAATGGTCTTTCTCTACCTTGTGGGGTTTGGCACCCCCCTGATATAGTGGGATGGTCTTCAACTGGGTGTTTGAAGCCTGTAGGGCCTATCCAAGGGCTCTGATTAGGGGGGGTTATCTGGAGAATAGCCGTATAGAATTTGTCAGGGATGAATCTGATGACATTTGACATAACTGGTTAGTATTTGAGGGTAAGTTATTGTAGTCTGATGTTTTGATTCCTGAGATAATGACACCTTCTTTTTCTTAACTTCCCCATAGGGCTACATGCATTACTGCCATTTATTGTATCCCTTTAGTCTCCCCTATAGGAAATTCACATAGGATAGAGGCAGACCATTTTGGTCCATTTCATGGGGTTTTAGCCTTACACCTGTTACCTAAGCAATGGTCAGACCTCATTTGGCTCATTTTTATTAATAAATTATCCCATTTTTGTTATTTTTAGCCATTTTTCTGAGTTTTTAACCTCGCCTCAACATCACTATGTATAG